>NC_068960.1:18654141-18955822 GCF_026419915.1 Harpia harpyja | reverse complement strand
AGGGTTCACTCACACACAGTGGAGGGTAAGGGCCAGCTCTCGGAGACACAGAGATCCCTCTCTGGTGACAGCTGTGTTAAACACTGACAGCCTCGTGTGCAGGACAGCTCAGCTGCCATGCAACGGGCTGCCAGCCCAGGGCCAGTGGCCTGCACACAGAAGATAGACATGCCCATTCACTTTCTTACTACCTTTAATCTAAAATTCTCATCCCAACCCCGCCAGCACCGTTAATGACACCTCCTGCCACCACCAAGCCAAGTAAACTGGTGACTTCATCGCAGCTTCCTTCACCTAAATTGTCTTGGGAGACCCCACTGCTGCTTTCCAGCGGGCGCAGCATCCTCCAAGCACAGCTGCACGGCCCCCACTTCCTTCCTCTCCGCAGACCTCTGGTTTGCATCCACCGCTCCAAGCCCAGCACGGTTTTAACCTCAACCTCTCCTCCACCAATACTGACTCCACAGCAATGCCCGTGCGTTTTGGGACAAGCAAAACCAGTAAGTGACTGGTACCCCTCCCTGGGGTCCTCCTTTCTAGTGCTTCCACACACAGGAAGAAGCTTCCAGGGGCTCTTCAGGGTCAGTGGGACTGATCAAGACCAGAGCTGAGCAGTCCTGGCAAGAACAGGCAGGGCAGGAGCCATCACCATCCCAGGCTCAGGCCCAGGGATGGGCAGCAGCATCATCGCCACTCTCTGCTCCAGGATCAGAAACTTCCCAGAGCATCAGGCAAAGGCACATTTGCACGCAAGCCGCCCTGACCGCAGCACCCAACAAGCATGGGACAGCATCAGCACACCAGGGTAGCAAACCACAGCCAGCCAGGAAGGGAAAACACCTGCAACATCCACAAAAACCCTGGAATATTTTGGAAAGAGATACTCTGAATCCTTCCATTATATTTTTCTGTGAGGCATAGCAAAAAGGTGCTTGAAATAATCTTATTTCAAGCTTTTTGAAGGACCAGATTGCCTGGTCTGCTCCAGCAGAAGTTTCTAGGCAGAGAGACACTCCCCAGTGCCATCCCAAGCAAGCAGACTGGTAGCACATTCCTGCAGCTTCCACTGACCCTGGCCAGGGCTCAGCAAGGACAATTAAAGCAAATATATTTTGAACAAAATCAGCCCTTCACTTTCAGGCTCATCTGGTAGCTTTTACCAGGCCTGCTTTCCCAGCCCAGAGCTAATCCGTCAATGAAAGCATCACCATTGACTTTGAGGCACTTTGGCTCAGCGCATGAATTTTAACATACACCTGCCCTCTTGCACAGGCCAGCACTGCAGGCTAAAATTGTTCTTCAGACCATGCTTTTATCCTCAAAACACTCCCCAAGTTTCAGCCACGCTGCTCTCTTAGAGCCAGCACATTTCACTCTCAAGAAGATGCATTCCCACATCTACCCATTGCTTAATATTGCTTTGCTGCTGTTGGTTTGGGAGCCGTACACACAGGTACACAGGGAGGCTGCATCGTGGCGACCGACAGGCAGGGCTGAGCATGCCGAGAGCGGGTAGTCTGCAGGAACAGCGAGGTTATCGATGTGCACTTGGGATGCTCCTTAAGAATGGAAGAGCGACAGTTTCAGTCAACCCAATACAAGATGGCCCACAGACCACAGCATCATGCACAGTGTTCGTTGCCTTTTTTTTTTTTAATTTTTAGGTTTTATAAGCTTTAACAGCTCTATTTTCCCCTTAATTGGTGCAATTGTTTTTAAACCTGCTCCTGGAGCCACGTTGCTATGGTTACCCCACACAAGCCTCAGCAAGTGAGGTGTATTTTTAGAATTGCCAAAATACACGTCCCTAATAGAGCTTTTCTGTACAGAGCTCTCCTTGTTCTGTGACACAGGAATTAAGGGCATTCAATGGAATTAAAACGTGGGAAATTCAAAACCGATTAAAGGAGAGGCCCATGGTACAGTCGGAGCAGGGCTCGAGCCCCCATGGTCCAGGATGCTGCAGGGGGACATGGCTTCCCTCTACTGCCTGGAGGCAGGTCCAGGGCACAGCTGAGGCTACGGGCTCACCAGGACCACAGGACATGGTGGGACAGCTGAGATGACCAAGTGCTGCGATGGATAGACACGGGCTCTGTGAGACAGTGAGGAGAAAGAGTTGCTTGGAGTGCATGGGGCCGTGCCTTAGGACGGCCAATGAGCCAGTTGAGAGCTTAGGCTCAGGGTTGGAGGACAGATCAACATAGGTGACATTGTGGCGGCTGTCTGCAACAGACCATCTGATCAGGACAAAGTAGTTGAGACCTTCATACAACTGGAAAAAGCCTCGTGTTTGCAGATCCCAGTCCTCACAGGGGACTTGAACAACCCCAATATCTGCTGGAGGAACACCACAGCAGGGCTCAAACAAGCCACATAATTTCTGAAGAGCACTGAAGACAGCTTCCTGACACAGGAGAGCAAGGGGCCAACGACAGGACACACTCTGCTGGGCCTAGTACTTACAAACAAGGAAGAACTGGTCAGGGATGTGAAGGTCGTGAGCAGCCTTGCCTGCAGTGGCCATACAATGGTGGAGTTCAGGATCAGTCTCAAGGGGTGAACAGGACAACTAGCCTGCAGACCACAGCCCTGGACCCCAGGAGAACAGGCACTGGCCTGTTCAGGGATCTGCTTGAAGGAATCCCATGGGACAGAGTCTTGGGGAGAAGAGCAGTGCAGGATACCCAGATGATTGTCATGAATCATGTCCTCCAAGCTCAAGAACGATCCATCTCCACTTCCTGGAAACAAAACAGTAGTGGCAGGGGGCCTGCACAGATGAGCAAGGAGCTCCTGACTGAACTCAGACATTAAAAGGAAGTACACAAAGTGTGGGAGCAAGGGCAGGGGACCCAGGAGGAATATCAAGTCACTGAGTGTGTCCCAGGGGGTTATGCTGCCATTCAGAAGAATCTTGACAGGCTGGAGAAATGGGCCAACAGGAATCTCACGAAGTTCACGAAGGAGAAACAGCAAGTCCTGCAGCTGCCCCTTCCCTGCACCCACACCAGTACTTCTGAGCCCAGGGACTAGACCACCAAAAATGCCACCTTACAACACCAGTACGCAGCTTTTTGTCTGTTCAGCTTCTTGAATTGATTCACCACAGGAGCAGAATCAGAGCAGAGGTATGGGAAGGAGCAGGAGGGCTACTACAGATGGCAGCTCAGCAATCACAGCCTCAGTCTGTTTGTCAGGAGCTTTCACAACAGAGAAGCAGCTGCAAAGGAGCACGTCCATGCAGCAGTCAAATCTCTGAAGCTGGATTTGCAACCTACAAACATGGCATCAGCTACACAAACTTGTATTCAAGTATTTGCCCCCACTGGTTCTTATTTAGGGAAGAGTCCATTAGATCATCACCTCCAACACCCCACGCAGGTCGTGGGGGAGCACTGATGGAACAGTAGACCCAGCAAGCCCCCTGTGTACTCCAGACAAATGATACTTCATTGTTTATGGCCAGTTAGACAGGCAATCCCTATGGTGCAGGGATCACAGCTCGCAAACCACCTCACTTCCAAGACACCTGGCACCCCTTCAAGAGAGAGACACTACCCAACAACAATTCCCTCAATTTCAGGGGAAAAAAAGTACATCTGAACAGAGCCAGAAGGAAATACTGGGAAGGAAACGGAAAGTATAGTAAGTATTAACAATATTTTAGCTGAAGTCAGCAAGTGAATTAAGGGGAGGGAAAGCTGAGGGCTCCAGCATGAACTCGTCCTTTTGCAGGAAGTCTCTCACAGAAAGGGACAACTTCAATATAAGCTGCTGAGCTGTGTGCACTCAAAGAGCCCGACCCAGGTTCCTGCAAGCACCCATCAAGGAGAAGGGCGAGCACAACAAAATGGAGGCCACAGTGCTGGCAGGAGCCATTCCCCGTGCTGACTCCATGGTGCTGCAGCTCTGCTATCCCTCCACCACACTCCCAGCTGCCAGGCAGACACTGGAGAAGAACCACTCACCTCCAGCACCTGTGGGATGGTCAAGTTCAGCCTGACTTTTGATCAGAATCTACACTCTGACTCAGTTTACAGGTACGGGTCTACTGAGAGAGACCAAGGGCACAGTAGGTCCTGCAGTCTCACAGCCCACCCTGTGTTCCCAAGCGAGGCACAGGAGAAGGTGCCTGCTGCTGCCCATCATCACAGCTCTTCTCTTGCTGTGCAGCAGCTGGATATGCAGAAGGCATGTGCACAACCATCACACCTGTAAGGAAAAGCATGGCCCACTGACAACAATTTTTCCTGAGCCAAGTCACTACCACAGCAGTGGCTCTCAGTACCCTGTCCTCTTAAGCTGCATCCAGCCTTGCCCATCCATCCTGGCCACGACAGGTTGCCTTTTCAAGAACACGCCACTGACATCAGAAAAAAATAAAACAAAGAAAAGATACTAGAGGTGCAAATACCTAGGAGGATATTTTCTGTTTTAGAGAGCAGATGTATTTGACAGCCCCTGGGGTCTTGGCAATTTACATAGACTAAAGAAAGGAGGAGTTTGGAGAGACACCTTGAGCATGCTGCATGTCAAATGGGATCGTAAAAATGAAGACAGCAGCAGAGTCCAAAGATGTTCCTGCTGCTAATGCTTCTCTGAACAGACAGCTCTTTACAGAGGAGCCATGCTACGGACCATGATCTTTCCTGGCTGAAGCCGGGTTCTGCCAGCACCACTCCAGGGGCACTGTGCATCTGGAAAGATGCCTTCCCCAAATAATCTGCACAATTCATTTCAGAGTCAGAGAAGTCTGCCAGCAGCTATAATCCTGCTGTCCCATCTCTTTCATAAGGACATGAGTAATTATTGAGCACTCTAGCTACTAAAACTGATTAGAGCAAAACAAACTAATTTTGTTACAAGGCAATGATCTGACCTCGTTAACGATATGAGTAACTCGCTAACAATATTTTTCTCTTACACAGTGATGTCTTTCATTAGCTCTCAAGCTGTTTTATAAAGGAGCTCAGTACATTCCTATAAACCCCTTTTGCATAGGAAGAAATCCAAGCCAACGTCCACATATGCAGAGCGCTGTTCCCTGGGAAGCAATCTGCATCCAATGCTGTAAGCGAGCACGGAGAAACACCACCCGGCCCAGCCAGAAACAATAGCCTGAGGTGCCGGTGTGCAGAGCAGCCTTCCCCCATGCCTCTTCAAAGCAGGCGCCGGGACAAGCAGGTACACCCCAGTCAAGGCAGATCTCTGCCAGACCTGCACAGCAGGATTCTTCCTCCTTAATCACACACCCACATCCCATCTCTTTTTGAATGAAGAGAACAATTTTGGACATCCAGACTCACTGTAAAGCCTCACAGCAGTTACAGATTTTGCTGTCCTGTGACATTCCACACCATAGTTATTAACCCTGAGAAACACGCTGTTGAGCTGACCAGCAGCTCCCTAAAGCACTCTCACATCTCCCCTCTTAATAGAGATCAGCCACTAAATAGAGCTACCAGCTGCCTTCAAGTCAGTCCTGACCTCCTACATGAGGGACCAGCACACTGGCAAGGATCCTTCCTAATTACTTCCATGAAGAGCCACCTCCCCAGATTGTTTTCCTCTTTGCCCTTTGGGAGAATTAGTGCACTTAACGCGATAATCTCACCTCAGTGTAATGCACAGACACCGCCAGGAGTCCCAAACAGGGGTACACCCGTATTCATTCGGCACGTACCAGCTTCAGAGCCTGGGGAACAAGCTGCCCCAGCAAAGGCGTCTCTTCTCATGCCTGAGAAGGAGAAGGTAGGGTCTGTCAGGTTTCAGGGACAAAGCAAAGGGAAGACCACCTGAATGACACTCTAAGTGCTGGGACATGGATTCTGCTGCTCAGGCGGGAGAGGGGCTGGGATCCCAGCAGGCAGATTGGGAAGCAGGCTGTGGCACAGGGAGGGTTTAAACACTCCTCAATCAGCATCATCTGCAGTCAGTGCCTGATTTAACCCACCCAGCATCACCAAGTCATCTGCTCACAGGGATGCATACCACCACCTATGGCACGGTCACAACACAGCTCCCGCTTCAAGGCCAAGCTGAGGTTTTCCTTTGTGCTTGCAACAGTAGGGACAGAAAGACCTCAAGATACTGCTGCCATGTAACACACACACCCCCACTCCCCCCATCTTTCCCCCTGCGCTGCAGCCAAAAGCCTCCCAGCACTTGCTAATCACTAATTAAAAAGGTCTTATAGCTCTGCTCTTGGGGAGGCTGGGAAAAACAGTTCTCCCCATCTCACGGGTGATGAAAAACCTGCACAAAAGGAGATGACCATTTGTGGTCCCCACAGACTACAGGCATGTCTGGAGCTCAGTCACTCCAGCAGATCACTGACCACCTGCAAATACACATGGCATTGCAAGGTTGCATCTGGTAGGGCAGACTGAATGCCTGCATCTGCTGTGAAATTATGGGGATTTTTTCTGTGCACATGCCTTACAGTCCCCAAACAAGTCTGATACACAGGTTAATACGCAGTAGTGATATACTCAGCTTATGACCCAAAAATGCATTTAAGAAAGATATTAGTCCAGTTTCCCCTCTGTACTTTACTGTTAGAAAGGGATGTTTTTGTAGCAAAATAGCAGAGAAAAGAAGAGGTCCAACCTAAGAAGCTCCAGCACAGCCAGAGGGCAACTGCACTCTTCCCATTTTAATGATGCACCAATATACGGCAGAGGGGAACTTCCAAGCAAAAGAAGCAGAACTAACATCTGAGGGACTTCTGGGGTCTCTTGTCCATATGTGTACATATGTATCCTTACCACTCTACAAAACACTACCTGCAAGACAGGCAGCTGCCCTGCCCAACTCTTACCACTTGCAGACTCATGTGCATGGGCAGCTCTCCTGGCATCACTGTGGATGCTCCGAGAGGCAGAGTCATCCTCTGCCACAGCTGACTGCTGCACAACACGAGCACTAAGCACCTTGAGGTGATGTTGTCCCCAGATACCTCCTGTAAATAAAAACAGAGCAAGAACTGGGTTTTATACTGTGTACATTACATCACACATACCCAAAACCAGGCTGCGTACTGGCACCACAGTGACTTGCAGGCATGCACAGGGTGTTCATCCAGGTGCTCTGTAACCCACAGCAGCTGCAAGGGGAACAGGGGCAAGTCTTTAGGAGGACAGGCAAGTTGCTGCCTCTCATTTGGGAGAGGGCTTATGAATGCTAACCCCAAAGCACCCAGAAGAGGGACAGCACAGACACTACACCCCCGGGAAGCTAAAGGAACAGCAAGGGAAGAGATGACAGCTCAGTGACAGCTACATCAATGCACACAGAGCAACACTGCATCTGCCAGCACACTGTTCAGCACAGCAGGACCAGACCCCAATGGCCCATCACCACTGCCAGTGGGAACGGCATCAGAGGAGCCCCAGGACCAAGCAGTCTTCAGCCTTCATCATTTCAGCATTTCATTTTTCCCCTCAAGCTACTTTTCAGTTACTGAAATCCTTCTGTAAGTCTGGAAGCCCTTGTGCCTTGGTGTCTCTCCATGAGCTTCATCACAGCCATCAAAAGAAAACAATTCTACTGAATTCTCCCAGTTCCCCTTTTCAACTCCACTGTCATGCAGATACAGACTCTCTGAAGCAGAGGATCTCAGCCCAGGACCCAAGCCTTGTTTCACACTAAATGAGCTCTGCCAGACATCCAAAAAAGATCACATCAGTCATTCTGCTTCAGAGCTAGAACTCACCGTTTCTCAGCATGGAAAATTACATTACCTACATGTAGCTAATGCATGAAAAGCTTTCAAAGGTCAGAAAAATGAAGCCATCAATTTATCACAAAAAGTAACTTCCTATTAAAGCTTTTCAAAGCCTGAGCTCTCTAGAGCAAACACTCCACCTAGAGCAAGCTGTGCCAGACCCGCTCACCCAGGGCTGCAAGCACCAGCAGGCAACTCTCAGCATCGTCACTGCAGCCCAATCGGGCTGCACACACGTCCGGTACCACCAAACATCAGCCATCACTCCAAAGGGGATCCAAGCACAAGACCATCGGTGGTACAATCCCCCCTGCCTGTGCAGGGGGTCTTGGCAGAGCAGACCCTCACTCCCCAGAGAGGGGGCCCTGTGCTCTTGCACTGCCTTTCCTACAGGCACCATCCCAGAGCAAGGTCACCAGTGGGGTGATCTCAGCCGGCCACATCCTGTCCCCTGCCCTCAGGGACAACATATGGCTGAGCAAAGCATGGCTTGAATGGCATCAGAGCACCCAGATGCACTACCAACCCTTCCTTCAGGGAGGGAGAGAAGCAGCAAGGGACTCAGATGGCCCCAGCCACAGAGGTCCCTCTCCCACCCTGCCCAGCAGCTGAAGGGGAGCAGAGACCACAGCAACTGGTTCCACCCAAGCAACAGCATCCAGCCCACCCTGTGACTCTGCCTGGGACGATTCAGTGCCACTGCAATGGCACTACCGTCCCCCAGCTCTGTGCCCATCCTCCAGCTACATGGCCTTTCTTCATACCTTTCTGCATCCCAAAAAAACCACACAGTGCCCTGGCTCTCAGTGGGAGGGCATGATTTGGCCCATGTGCTCTCATTCTGACCCAATGAGACACAGATAACTGTGCAATTTTGAGACAACCACATAAAATAGTGGGAGGCTCCAGCAGCATTTGCTGAGCAGACAGGCACAGGGATGCAGGAAAGCAGCAGCAGCAGGGTCATGAGGCTGCCCAGGGCCAGGAGCTGCAGGGGCTAGCACTCGTCCCTTCCTCCTTTAGGTCCTGCAGCCCCCAGCAAACAGGCTGTGGCGTTTTACACAGCCTCAGTAGGATACAGCATCACTCACCTGCCACAGCTGACCACAAAGACTCCATTTAACATCTCAACATTAAAGCAGGGAAAGACTTGAAGCAAGTCAGAAGGGAAGAGCAAGAACAGCCTGGAGAGGATGCGGGCTGTAAGGAGGAGAAACTCCACCCCAAGCTGAGCACAGCTCTGGCCCTCGCTGCTGCAGAAGCAGCCAACACACATTTCTCCTTTTGGGAGAGACACAAGCCCCCATGAGCGGTGGCTGTGGCCATGCCTCCAGTGCTGCGGCAGCCAGAAAGCAGCCAGGCACTGCCGGTGGTGCACCAAAGGGCGTCCCCATGCCCTCACCAGCTCCAGCCACTGGGAGCCAGGACAGACAGGGCTCTCGGTTACACTTTGGCTCAGCTCCCTGCCACAAGCGACATCCCCTGCAGTTATACTTCCAAGCGCTGCCTGGGTTTCCCCAGCCATGCTGCTGCTGGCTCCAGACGCACAGTCCTCTGCCCCAGCCCTGCACTGCTCCCCTGCAATTCCCAATGCTAATGATGCTGCGATTTGGAGGGCAGTAAACGAGAATTACTGTGGCTGAGCTCTGCGCAGATGACAATCATTTGGCCTCTTAAAAAAATTAAATCCTTAAAGCTAACAAGAACAGTGTTTGCTCTCAAGTTATAACTCACTGGAAGTAAAGGGCTGATAATTAACCCATTGCCATAATGACTGCCACACTGAGGATAACATCTTATCCCTTTCTGGCCACTGTTTTAATTATCCTGTGGGAACACACAATACATTGTCACCGAGTTCTCACCCAGAAAGGCATCAAAAGTGCAACTTGCTCCCCACTAACATCACAGCAGATGTCACTTTGAGAAAGTCATGATAGCTCCTTGCACTGCACAGGTCAACAGATGCCTCATCCCAAAAGAAGCTGTTCTCCAGGAAGAGACACCGAGATTACATCACTTTCCCTGCAGAGGTTCTGGCTCTTCTGCAGCGTGGAGCAACCCCACCAAAAGCATTTGGCTTCCTAACACCTCCAGCCCCCTCTCCCTGCACTGGAGAAGACCACCTGAGACTGACACAGCTCCAGTGTGCAAACAAAAATGGACCGTAGGTGCCCCAGGTCTGGGAAACCTTTGAATGATTGTTGTTAGCATCAAAATAGATGTGGATTTTTGCTTAGCAGAAGAGGAGAAGGAAGAACATAAGCTAATTCATGCAACTATTACGAGAAATACCAAGTTTTTGAAACTTTAGACGAGACAACTAACTTAAAAAAAATATTAACCAAGACCACCTTCAGTGGGGTGAAAGCTGCAAAGGTCTGCTTTCAGGACCCCAGGGATAGGCTAGGATAGGAAGTTTCCCACCTAACAGCACTACCTTTTAGGGAAGAAAAGCAGCTACTCAGCAAGTTCTCAAAATGCAGGACAACTTCCAGGGACCACATGGGAGTTCTCAGTACCACAATAAAATTAATTCAGGCAAGTAAAGCAAAACAGCTGCACCCCAGAGGATGATACCATCAGGGGAAGCCCAGGTTTAAGTCCTACAAAGCAACTTTCCTTGGTTTTAATTATTTTCAAGGTTACTGTTTGACAGGTAAAATATTTACAATAAAGAAGGAAGACAAATAGCTCCCTCCCTATTTTACTGCTGTAATCGTCAGTTGAGAGCAAGAAAAAGTACCTGTAGGGGAAAGATAAAGAGGATAAGCGAGCTGCTTCCAAGCACCACACTTTGCATCCCCTTTTGAAGAGGAACACATAGGAAAGCTGAGCATAAGTCAGACAAACTGGTCTTTTACTTGCACACTTTTCAATGGTGCAAACATGCATCCAGCCAGCCTAAGGACCAACCCCAGGCTGCTCATCCCCACATTTAAGCATCCTGCTGACTCCTGGCCTAAAGGAATCAACATCCAGGACTAGCCTCCTCATTCTTTTTTCTTTAAAGAGATACTTAACTTCTTGCTCCTATTCAAGAATAAGCTTTTCAAGGAGCACATCTAGACAGACTGTACTCTTAGGAGAGCCATTTCCGCCGGTTTGGCTGGCTGAATTTCAATGCCACCTGTATGAGAACTCTCTCGGTCCCCCCATTCTCAGGCAAATCTGAGAAAATCCAACTTTCAGCAACAGAAGAGGAAAATAATCTCCAGGGGGATGAAGCAGAGCTCAGAGCTGCTCCACACCAGGATGACCCGTGGCTGCAAGAGCCAGGACACCAGCCAGGAGGCTGGGAAGAAAACAGCCTGCTGCTAGCAATGTCGCCTTACTGGATCTCACATTTTCTACGGAAATCTCCTCAAAACAAAGGAAAAAAAGCCCTAGTAATGGAATTAACCTGCCAGATAAGGAAGCCTCAGGTCACACAGCAATGCACCGGGATTACTGCAGAACCCGGTAAACGCACTGTTCAAAAGAGCAAATCTCCTCTGAAAGCAACGCAGCCACAGAGACAACGAAATCTCCCTTAAAAGTGAAGACCTGCTAAGAGAAAAAGGCGCTGGCGGCACAGCAGCGCCTGCACCCGCCCCTCACCGCGCTCCCAGGGCGGCCGGGGCAGCACCACCCGGCAAGCTCTTTTCACGCGAAAGGACTGAAATCGAACAGCAAAACAGCATTGCAAGGGGATGAAGTAATCCCACCCCTGCAGTTAGTGTTTTCCTATCCAATTAGCTACTCCAAGTGTAAGAGGAAAAAAGGGAAGGGAAAAAAAAAAGCGTGCTGCAAAGCCAGGAGATGTTTTGCAACTCCCGGGCTCCTGCTGCACAGCCCTGTGCTCCCAACAGCCACGGCAAGGTGGAGGACACCCCTGTGGGAAGGGGGGAGAAGGGGGGAGAAGGGGGGGAGAAGGGGGGAGAAGGGGGGAGAAGGGGGGGAGAAGGGGGGAGAAGGGGGGAGAAGGGGGGAGAAGGGGGGAGAAGGGGGGAGAAGGGGGGGAGAAGGGGGGAGAAGGGGGGAGAAGGGGGGAGAGCTCCCCACCACAGCCCGCTCACTTGCTCCGCCGTCCCTCGGGCGCTTCCCGCGGCGCAGCCGACCCGCACGCCAGGGATGCAGCCGGGGAGCTCCGGCGCGGCCCCGCTACCACCGGCGGCCGAGGACAGCGAGCTCCGGCCGTGGCCCGGGGGAGGCCGCGGAGGAAGCGGGCGGCGGGGGCGGAGGGGCGGCACCGGGAGCCACCCCCGCCCGCCGGACAGCCCAGCCCGCCCCGCCCCGGGATGCTCGGCCGCCGGGAGGGCCCGGGGGGAACGGGACGGGACGGACCCGCCCGGCCCGGGAGCGCGGCGGGTGCGGGGGCAGCACGAAGAGCGGCGGTGAGCCGGTGCGTGCTCCCAGCAGAGCCCCCCGAGCCTGTCCGGAGGGCTGCTGCCCGGCGGGGGCGTGCAGCGGCGCTTACCGTGGCTCAGCCGAGTCAGGAACTCGCTGCTCCGTTGCGATTCACTTTCTCAGTTCAACAAAACCGGTTTGAAATTGCCCCTTAAAGCGCTGCGAACGTGCACAGAGCAGCAAGCAAGCCGGGCCTGCCTGCAAATGCAAAGTGAAGTACTTCAAGCACCGGCAGCTTGCACCGCAGTCATCTACCTTCCGCGCCGTGCCGAGCGCTCCGCGGCCCGGCAGGCAGGTGGGAGCACAGGCAGGGTAAGTAGCACGCCACCCGCGCTGCCTGCTCCCCACGCACGGGGAAGGCCGTCTGGTGAAAACCTTCTTGTTGCATTTTTTAGTTCTTAAGTGCTTACGCTTATAACCTCAAAGTCAGGAGACATCTGCTAGAGCAGGGTGGCTGGAAAAAATGAAACGCTGTCTTAAGCTAGATGTTCCTTTTAAATTGTGCAAAAACACTACACTGATAAACACACAGAGGCAGGATGCTATAGACTGCAGGCAGAACACGCACCACTTCACAGGCTCAGATGTGAGGTCTCATGTGCATCAAAGCAGTGTGCCAGCCTCGCGGTGTTGGTGGCTTGGGGAATCCTGCTACCCTAAGAGAAGCCAGAGGATCAAAGAGCCACGGTGCTCTTCCATCACTACAAACTCCTCTTCGAGGGCTGTTGCTCTTCCCTGTGTTCCCTCAGGCCCTGCTAATCATTTCTCCTCTCCCCTCCTCACTTGCCCTGCTTTCCACTGGTGATGCAGCTGGAGCTGGTAATGCTTTCCAGCTGCACACCTCTGCTAGCTGCCTGCAGTCACCCACAGACACAACCCACCTGCAACCTGCCACGTTGTGGGTGGGCACCTGCATGCACAGAGGCACAGGGGAGGACAAGGGACAGACAGCTCTGGTGGGTTTGGGGTGAGTGCTTCTGTGCACCCCTGTGTGCTGAGGGGCTGCACATCCCTGCACATCTACCTGCCATGCTGCAGGGCCACAGAACATTTAATTCAAGTTAAAAAATTCTAAGAATGCTCAAACAGTGACGACTTGTATAAGCAGCCTCTGCTGCCAGCCTGATAGGTTTTTGTGACTACCTTTCATTAGCAATGCCCCTAACATCAGGTTTTGCCTGCTGATTTGGAGATTAAGACTTCTGTGATTTACCAGCTGAGCTGCCCAGAAGCACTCGGAGATAAACTTCCCATGAAACCCTGCATTAGCATTAACCTTTGGGCTGTGAATAGCAGGGCCTCATCAGTCCGACTCCAAAACAGCATCATCCTCATGCTTCTCATTTGGCAAAACACAGCACACAAAGTAAACCATATAATTCAGTAGGGGGAAAAATATACTCTAGGACTAAGAAGGAGATACTGCAGTGCAAATGTCTGCTGAGAAAGGCAAATGCATTTTTCTTTGTATGATTAAACAGAAAAAAACTCATGATAGGCCCACGTCTGGCAGAGGAACTGTGGTATGAGCTGGGCTCCCAAGCCAAAATGCTCGAGGCATGCTCTGAATAAGGAAGGAAAAACACTTTCCCTTCTCAATCAAGAGCACCCTTGATGCAAAGCATCAGAGCCAAGAGAGGGCTTGTGGGGTAGAAGTGGCTCCTCATGAGGGCTCGGGCTGAGCAGCTGCTCTGTGAGAGGCTGAGCCTGAGCCTGCAAAAGCAGCATGGAGCGCAGGTTCTGACCCACACAGCACTTGCACAGTTAATAGTTATGGCGTGTAAAGAGAGGGGGGACTGAAATACTTAACATTGGTTGCATTTCACAGCACTTCTTTGTCCATGCTGCTGCCCACTTAGAGGGGAGTAAACTGCACATGCTGTTCCTCTCTGCACTTACTCTGGCAGCAGCCTTCCCCAGGCTTTTCTGCAGCTGTAGGATTGCTGTGAGGAGGAGGCCACAAGGGGAACAGTAGCAGGGCACGGCTGCCCAGCCTGGGGGTCCAAAGCCAGGATGTCCTGAAAGCCAAGAGATGCAAAGGTCTCAGGACAAGTAGAAGGAAACTGGAGAATGCTAGAGGGCTTTTTTGCTTAATTGATTTCTAGCAGTGATGACTTTGTTGCATCAATTGTTGCCATTGGCCACCCTGCCTTAGCAGGGAGCAAAGGCCGCTGCAAAGGCATGTCACAGTGTCATAAGCATCCTTCTCCCCCATCGCACTATTCCTATTTTAGATCGCTTCTCCACACAGTTGGACAAAGGGGCTCTTAACCTCTCTTCAGGCAGCTCTAAATCAGCTGTGGAACAGTGGGCTACCAGAAAAATGAGCTATAATTAATGCTGAAAGTCTCTCACTTTCCAGTTCTCTATATGCTTATGAAGAGCAATCATTCTGTGATGGCAGGGCAGCCTCATGGACAACAGTCTTCCTGAGTGTGGTTGCTTTTTCAGGGTCGAGACACCAGCTATGCTTTAAATCACCAGACAGCGTGTGAACAAGGCTAAAAAAAAAAACTTCAACACTGACACTTTGCACCCGTGAGGCCAAATCCTGCCCTGGCAGTACAGCTCCAAGAAACTCAGTGCATGTGCACTCCTGTTTATCATGCTTCAAACACGGGTACCATCAATCTCTGGCTGGGGTTGCAGATGAGACAATGGCAAAAAAACCATCCCATTTGACACACCAACTTCACTTCTGGGATAGCTGCTGGGCCTTTTCTTTTGCTCATCAATGACTGCACCTTCATTACAAGGCCTCCTCCATGTAAACTGGCTGTCTATGGTTTGAGACCTAGCAACAAAAACTTTATCTTACTCCTTCTCTTACTATGCAGGCTTCCAGGTCCAGGACTTCAGCCACAGCTGATAAGCACAGTTTGTAACGAAGGTAACTCCTAATGAGCTGACACAAGATGCAGCAATGGATGGTACTCACTTGGTGAAGCACTGATCAAAGACCTGTGCTTTCTAGTTGGAGAGTGTAATTAACAATAGTTTCTAAAAAATCACATTCAGGTTGATGAAGAATGCTGGGTTTGAGAGCTCAAGAGTGTTAAGCTATCTCATGATCTGCAGCACAGATACAGCATAAACTCAACACAGTGCCCCTCCTTCCCAAGCAGGAGAAGTGCTTTTCTTCATTTCCCGGCAGCCTGCAACCTGTTGCCTAACCGAACCTGGCATGTGGGCTTACAGGGCTATGGGACTGTCCCTTTGTAGGCAGTGGGCATTTGAAGTTCTCATGCTGGCAGACATGGCCCAGCCTTGGCCCTGCTCCCGGAGAGGTCTGGCACATGGCTGGTGGGGATGAAGGGGTCTGATGTCAACAGCAGCAAGGTGGAGAGTCTGCTCCAAGAAAAACGGCAGTCCTGATAATGGTTTGGGAGATTCCTGCCTCAGAGGAAGGAGGAATGAGAGGAAGGAGAGCTGCTGAATCCCCTGAAAGTCTTCATACAACAAAGTCCAGGCAGTTCTTTGGTCCTGATACTCTGAATTTCTTGCCAGGCCACAGACACTCAGGTTATGTTCAAGCTACTTGCCCTCTCGGGTTCACTTATGACCCCCCCCCCCCAACACCCAGATCCTTAATCCCCCCCTTTCTGGACTCCCACTTCACCTTGAGACCTCCTGCTTAACTCTTCAGACTAACATATGGTGCCATGAAAAGCTGGAATCAGGACTCAATATAGGCTCAGGCTTCACCTAACTCTTCAGCCGTGTGAGGGCTAGAATGTGCAAACAGACCCATATATGCAAACAGACCCCAGCCACAGGCTGTGCAAAGAGTTTCTGAACACACCACTGATCCCTGCTAGGAATGTGAGGTATCAGCATCTTCTGAAAAAATAACAGGCACCCAAATGCAACACTCCATGCATCTGTCCTCCTGCCTCTGGAAAAGAGCCACAGCTTTGGGCCAGTTCCCTCTTGCCTTCAGCTCCTGCTAAAGCTGAATTCACCTGACAGAGAAAATAAAGAAGGTTTCCAGCTTCTAATACCTCTCATCCAGTCCTTCCACACTCTGCCCCAGCTTGCAGGAGAGCACAGTCTTTTCTCAGGTGATTTAATTGTCAGGGAAACATCTTCCCAGACAAACCACATCACCGCAGTCAGAATTAGCCCCTTATCTGGGGCTTTTGAATTTAAATGAAGGCCATGGCCACTCAACGACTCCCATTTGTAAGGCCAGGGCTACTTTGTCAGCTCAACCTAGAGATAAAAACTGAAAGCAGAGGTGGTAAAGTACAGGCTGATCTACTGGGAGCAGCAGGGCCTTGGAGACCCTCTCAGCCACCCCATTAGTAGATCTGCACTTGACACCTGTGCTCCCCTCACAGGAGCTGGACCAAACTCTCATTCAGGTCAAGGCTGGGTTCAGCCCTAATAAAGATAAATACCAAATTCACAGGGAATTCACCTTGTGTTTTCGCAGCCAGGCGTGGTACAGATCTGGTGATGCCTACTGGAATGATGTATCTGATTTAATATGATCAAACCCAAAACTGTTCAAAGTTGTTATGGTCTTCCAGAGTGTTGGGCATGATCAAATTGTCTGGGGAAATTAGAAAGCTATGAAAGAGGGTCTTTATGGCTGGCCCATCTTAAAAAATCTTACTTGTAAAAGCTATAGCTGCTGATTGCAACACAGCACCTCTGATGGCTCTTAATCAGTACTTGCTTCAAAGTACAAAGGAGAACTGAAGCAACTTTTTCATCTGCAGACTGACTCCCTGCTAAGAACTACCTACCTCTGCTGATGACTGGAGTTTCTGTCTCTCAGTGCACTAAGTGGACATACCAAAAGGAGTGTGAAGCTGTTCAGGAGATGGAGAATTACTGCTTTGGGCAGATGACATGGTATGGAAACAACAACCCTTCCAAGATGTTCCGGGTGCCCACCACTAATATTTTTTCCAGACATGAGGCATTAAAATGATGATACAAGAAAGGAATTTACATTCCTTTGACATCAAAAGCAGCAGATAGGAACTTTTGTGAATAAATCTGAGAGCTGGAGCTGTCTGATAATGCCGACCTTGCTGACAAGGATGAGAAGTGGAAGGTGATTCTAGCACAGATATCACCAGTGAATGCAAGGATGTGCTCCCAACAGATGTGTGAGCGAGAAACTGTGAGAGATACGAGTAGAAATCAGAAGTCCTTCCAGAAATTATATGCATGTGTCTGCACATCTGGAGCATTTCAAAATCACTTGAAATGAAAGATTCTTATTCAGTTTCAGCTGAATGCACTCAGAGAGATGAAAAACGGACAGCTGAATTTGGAAGTCTTTCTAGCTGAAAGTGCCTTGAAAAACTCTGTCTTATGTCTTAAATCAAGTTCAGGAGTAAAGAAAAGGAGATTTCCAGAGCATGGAGACTTGCAGTAGTTTTTTTAATTCTAGAAGAGGAAGATGAAACTGAGTAAAGGAAAACAACGAGCTTGATTCTGAGCATGATTGCTGCCCACAGGGAATGGGATGGAGCTCATCAAATGCTCTTACCTATGCAATAGATGATGTGATGGCCCGGAGCTGAAAGGTCTTGTCTGAGACTGGCAGCAAAGATGAAGATGATGTTAATCTGATGTTAGTCTGAATTGATTAATCAGATCTTAATGTGGCAGTGATGTTTGTAGAAACTTAGATACCTTCCTCCACCTGATGCAGTCTTTTCCATCATTAGCTTTCACATATAGCCTGTCTTAATCGGTTTTGCGCAGAAGACTTTGAGACACAGTGCCAAATGCTTTATTAAAATCTAAATATGTTACTGCATCCTCTTCTAGCATCAGTCACTGCACCACAGACTCAAAACTGGCATTACCCTTCTCCTCTAACTCCTATTATTAAATAAATAGGGAAAATAACAAAAGAGCAATTAGGAAAAGCAATTCAAAAAGCCATGGCTTATTGTCCTTTCTTTGCTACCAGAACAGCCCAGTGGACTCTGACTGTGTGGACCTCTGTTTACATGGGATATAGCAGTGTCTGGAGGTTTTTCTTTCTCAGTATATGTTCCATTTCAGTAAGTGCTGAAGCAGATTTATTTGTACAGTTACTGCCAGGTCTCTTCTCTTTTATACCTGGCATCACATTGTTTTCCAAACCTTTGGACTTTCACCAGTTTTAATCTTCTGTACTACAAGCAGCATGGACAACCCCACCCAAGAGCATGCATGGTTACACCAGGCCCTGCTCACCACACAGCAGGCATTGCCTCCTTCAGCGGTCAGCCCGGTGCCTGGGCAATAGCCACAAAGAGCTGCTGCAGCAGTGCCCAGTTTGACCAGTTGCTGCCTCTGGGCAGAGAGCAGGCATGGGGCCATGGGAAGCTCTTTCGTCACGTGCTCCACTGCTTGATGCCCGCAGAGCTGGCAGAGGCAGTGGGGTAGCAGGGTGGCCAGGCTAAGCCTGCCTGTGCTCTCCTCCATGCCACTGCACAGACACTTCCCAAACAAGTACGGCAAAATAACCCTCACTGTCCTGACCAAAAATACCTTAAGATGAGAGAAGATAGGCCCTGTCAAAGTTAAAGGTTTGGTGTTCCTTTCTTCAACTCAAAGGAAGACATTTGGGAATAAACATAAATGTGTTTGACTGGGAAGCCTTGCCTCTCTGAGGTACGTATGCCCCATGTTTGAACTTCCTCTAATAAGCAAAGAGTCAGAAGCATTTTAGCCTTTATCCATGAGTATTACAACGGCAGATGAGAAAATAAATTTGTTGTACACTACCAGCAGCTCTGAGAGACATAGGAAAAGGTTTGTCTTTGGCTCTTGCTCCTCTCCATCCTCCACAGGGCTCAGACTCAAACTTAGCATCAGCCAGAGCCTCAGCTTGCTGGAATCAGAGGCTCGGGGTCACAGAATCATAGAATCATTTAGGTTGGAAAAGACCTTTAAAATCATCGAGTCCAACCATCAACCCAACACCACCATGCCCACTAAACCATGTCCTGAAGTGCCACGTCTACGCATTTTTTGAACACCTCCAGGGATGGTGACTCCACCACTTCCCTGGGCAGCCTGTTCCAATGCCTGACAACCCTTTCCGTAAAGAAATTTTTTCTACTATCCAATCTAAACCTCCCCTGGCGCAACTTGAGGCCATTTCCTCTCATCCTATCACTAGTTACTTGATAGAAGAGACCAGTACCCACCTCACTACAACCTCCTTTCAGGTAGTTGTAGAGAGCAGTAAGGTCTCCCCTCAGCCTCCTCTTCTCCAGGCTAAACAACCCCAGTTCCCTCAGCCACTCCTCATAAGACTTGTGCTCCAGGCCTTTCACCAGCTTTGTTGCCCTTCTCTGGACACACTCCAGCACCTCAATGTCTTTCCTGTAGTGAGGGGCCCAACGCTGAACACAGTACTCAAGGTGTGGCCTCACTGGTGCCAAGTACAGGGGGACGATCACTTCCCTGGTCCTGCTGGCCACACTATTTCTGATACAGGCCAGGATGCCGTTGGCCTTCTTGGCCACCTGGGCACACTGCTGGCTCATATTCAGCCGGCTGTCACCAACACCCCCAGGTCCTTTTCCGCTGGGCAGCTTTCCAGCCACTCTTCCCCAAGCCTGGAGTGTTGCGTGGGGTTGTTGTGACCCAAGTGCAGGACCCAGCACTTGGCCTTGTTGAACCTCATACAATTGGCCTCGTTGAACCTCATACAATTGGCCTCAGCCCATCATCGATCCAGCCTGTCCAGATCCCTCTGTAGAGCCTTCCTACCCTTGAGCAGATCAACCTTCCCTCCCAACTTGGTGTCGTCTGCAAACTTACTGAGGGTGTACTCGATCCCCTCGTCCAGATCATTGATAAAGATATTAAAGAGAACTGGCCCCAAAACTGAGCCCTGGGGAACACCACTTGTGACTGGCCACCAACTGGATTTAACTCCGTTCACCACAACTCTCTGGGCTTGGCCATCCAGCCAGTTTTTCACCCAGTGAAGAGTACACCTGTCTAAGCCATGAGCCACCAGCTTCTCAAGGAGTAAGGGTCACATCCAAACGCCATCGCCAGCGCAGCTGATGTACCCACTGCCCCTAGCCTTCGTGCTCCCATTCAAGCTTCATGAACATAGGAACACCACCACAGGCCAGAGGCTGCTCACTGTGTACTCCGTGATGGACAGGGAGTTCAGGGTCACAAGCCATACAGATTACACCAAGCCCAGTACACTGTTTCTACCTGCAGCAAACAGCAGAAGCACAGGACACAGTATGCAACCAGGCAACATATAGTGTTATTTCCCTGGCAAACTGTGGACAAGAGACCTTCTTCCCCAGAGCTCAGATCTTTGCATTTAATTCCTATTGGTGTTTTTTCCCATGAGTTTTGCTAATAGTTTTTTTTTTTCCCTTTTAACCCATGCAACCTTTGGCATCCACAGCCTCCAGTGGCAATGGGCCCAGAGTTCACCCCCCATCCCCGGGGAGCTGCACTTCCCAGGGAATTAACTGATAGTGTGCAAACACTCAGAGCATCAAGTGGTCATGCAAATCTCACAGCAATGCTCTCTAGCAGAATTGTTTAATGCTTTCCAGCACAGAAACACACACTGGGTGAAGAAGTGGTTCACTTTGAGGGAGTCTGGTCTGCTGGGGCGCTCCCAGACCACAGCTGCAGCAAGTCTCTCCTTTCCAAGAATCTGTTCTTGTGCAAGAAGGTCTCTCTCATGCCATCAGAAGTGAAGCAGCCCATAGTCAATGATGTTTGGGGAGGTGTGGATGAGCATGGCATTTGTGAGAACTCTGGTGAATTACTGCAGGCATTTCAGAAGTCTGCCCAACACTGTCCTGAGCCCTAGTACATGAGTCCTCAGCAGAAGAAGCCCTGGTCCGTGGGTGGGTGGGTGCTCTTTGTCCCACAAGAACCCCATCTTCTCCTTTTCACAAGAACCCATGCTGTGAGAAGGTTGGGGAAAAGAGGAAAGACCCCTCAGGTTTCCATTTGGCTGCATTTTCCCAGACTGTAAATCAGCTAGTGAGAAGCCTTGAGGGCAAAACAGCCCCATAAATACCTTAGCAATACCAGAACTCTCTGCAAACAACTGGACAAGACCCTTTCCTTGTCTGACAGCTCCAATGATATTGCTTTCATTTGGTGTGAACTAAGACCTCAGCTTGGGTTCAGGATTTTGAGGATGTGCTAATGTGATGATCTTTAACACATTCACCCCCCAGGTGGGGGATTAATCCACTACTTCCCATGTGGCATAAAAGCTACTGGCCTGGTTTTATGGGGACCTGCATGTGTTAAATGCATCATCTTCTACAGGGACATGGAGGGAAAGATCCAGTTGTTACTGCAGCGCATCAAAAAAACCACTGGCAGAGTAACACAGCAGCCAGAGGAAGACCGCTCCTGCACATGGTGTTTGTAGGGGCTGTGTGATGAATTGCTGCAGATGTTTTCCAAACACCCTGGCCAAATCTCCAGATTTGTAGCTTTCTCTGTCCCCGAGTCTTACTCCACAGCACAGCTCTCCTTGCTGAAACACTGTTTTTCCCCCAAACCACAGTACCGCACTTCCTTCCACCCACATGGCCAAACAGGATCTCTTGAGAGCTGTACCGGATTTGCACAGCCTGGGCAGAGATCACCCACTCCGCAGGCCAGAGCTTCGACCTCTGCCGTTGGTGGGAAGTCTCGTGGGACAGCAGATCCTCCCCTCCCTGCCTGCTGCCTGCTCTGTGCTCCAGCACTGAAGTCAGAGCCTCTGGAGCAAGGCTCATCCCACCAGCTCATGTGAGTGTGGTCCCGGTGAGGGAGCTGCAGCCCACTTCACAGCCGCATCCAGTGCAAGCACTGCTGGAGCCCAAGTTAATGCAAAGCAGAGAAATCCAGCTGCCAGAGCCCTGCATTCCCCACATTGGGTTTTCCCCTAACCCAAACTCCAAGCTGGTGTATGGACACTCATGCCTCAGGAGACCACATTTAGAAAGACCTTCCCTTTCCTTTCTGGATCTTCCCACCTCAGCTGTACTCTTTTCCAACTTGCATACATACTGTAGCCCCACCTATTTCATGGTTTCACACATATAAGACTTTTGCCCTCCCTGTTTTGTTTTAATGAGGGCTGATAAAATGTACTCTCCAGTTCAGGAAGGGGGTGAGGAGACAGAGTATTTCCCTCTAAGAGTGTCCCTGCCGTCAGCATTTTTCACCTAGCCAGTTTTACAAAGCTGATGCTTGTCCTGATTTTATAAACTCATGCAGCCCACGACCTGCAGCTTGGGAATCTTCCCACTGGCTGGCTGGGCACAGCACCCACTGGGTGCCCCAGCAAGATCAATGTGCCCACTGCACACTGACACCCTTCACTTCCAGCTGCAACGTGCCACAAGACATCCTCTCCCCAGGACATGTCACATCCCCTTCCCACCCCATCTTGCTGATAGCCATGTGAATTCTGCAGAGGTTTTAGCTGCAGCAAGATACAGAGTCTGGGAATCTATTTATAACCTGTATTTCCCACAGATTCATTTCCTGGAGTCTTTGCTCCAAAGAAATGACAACAAGAGTTGAAGAAGGATCTTTGGATATTTATGCATTTTTGCAGCAGCATAGCAACATCCTCAGGCTTACACTGGAAATATTGGGAGGTTTTCCTCTTCCTTGGCTCAAACAAGAACAGTTTGGGACCCACGGGAGAGTGTGAATCAGTTCCTCGGTCTTTAAGGTATCTCCCCAGAACCTGAAGAGTTTGTATAGGACATTACCCTGGTACATACAGGGAGAATTTTCCTATGTCAACTCAGCAGATAGCACTAATCTCCATGGGCAGCACACAGGAGGAGCGTAATATAATAAAGAAAGTGTGGGTAGGTTTATTAGTGATGAAGTTTATCTTCTTTCTTTGCTTCTTGGTGCTCAAAGTGTGACGCCTACTTGAATTTTAACCCTAGGAAGTCCTACCATGATGGACTATGGGCAAGGTTTTCAAAGAGCTTTAGGCACCCAGCAGGAGATTCAAGTGCCTGGATGGCTATTTTTATTAGCCTACAGGTATTTGACAGTTGGGCTCTCAGTAAAAAAGAAATATGGATTGCAGAATATCACCTGGCACCTGTCAACCTAAGCAATGAGGGCTGACACTGTAACTTCCCCTACATCCATGCAAAATGCCTCATCACTGCAGGTACTGAAAATAACTGGCAGCAGAGCTGTGACCTTGTGCATTGCACAGGTATTTTAACCTGCATATCTTTTGTAAATAAATCCTAAAGTAATAATTTACACCAGTTTAAATGTTACTTAGCCTGTGTATCATGTCATGGTACCCAGCATTTTCCCAGCAAGCAATGTCATGAAGTAGAACTATAGTTCAGACGCTGTTAGCTTAAAATCCAATGTCCTGTGCCAACTGTGCCAGATCAGGTCTGTACTGGGTCGGGGCTCATTGCTACATGAACAGAATATGAACAGAGCTGCTGTCAGTGAAAAGAATCAGATATAAATACCTTGGATTTTTTCCTCAACTGGGTTTGCCAGATGATCCACTGGAAAGCCAACCACCCACAACAGAAGGTATGAACTGATTTACCCAGCAGCTGCCCTGTTGCAAGACTCACCAGAAGGCGAGGCAGCAGGAGTCCATAGTGGAGGTGTGGACGGGAGTACGAGAGGGGCTATCCATTGCAGGGAGGGAGCTCTTACAGCAGCTAGGCTGTTATGTCAAACGTAGGCATGCTTTAAGCCCCAAGGATCATCAGCAGAGTGGTTTTATCTGTGTCAGGAAGTTTCTGCTATCCACCTGCTAATTATCACCTCACCCCAACTCTTGCGCCATGGTTTCACTCCACAGCTTAACTGGTGCAGTGCTTGCTGCAGTTGGAAGGGGCAGTTACAGTTTTGCCCTCTCCACCTCACGGCATGCTGACCCTCCGAATTTTGTGGTGGTGGCAGCACTTGCCTAACCTTGATCTTGACTCAGAGGCAACATGCAAATGGTCATCTGTCCTTCTTCTTCCCAGTGAGGTGCAGGTTTCTTGGGTTTCGGGGGGTCTTCATTTTTAGCGCTTCTAAACCACAGAGACTTGATGCAAAAGCTAGCGGCATCAGCAGTGCTGCTCTAGCGGGCTTCAGGCCTCAGGTAACTATCCTGGATTACAGCAGTCTGATCCCCTTTTTGGTTGTTTTTAATTGATTAAATGTCAACAGCATCCAGGTGCCTAACGAGATCTATAATTCATCGCCCAGGCTGTGTTCTTCCAGAGCACCAGGAGATGCTGGCAGCTGCAGCTACAGCAGCACTCGGCCCTCTGCTGAGTTAAAGTAAAACTGCATCTCCGTGGCCATTCCCATCCAGCAGCAAACCACCCCGTGCAGAGTCACTATGCAGCATCAGGCTGCACCCCTCTCGGACGTCCCAGCTGAGACGGACTTTTAAACCTTATCAGGAGAAAACTACGGCGATAATTCTGCCAAAAGAAGGGAAACACAAGAAGCTTCATGCACTTGGAGTCTGACATGAAGCAATCTATTCAGCCCAAAATATCTTAGGGACTTGTTGTTTGCTCCAAAGCACAAATTATAGCAAATCCACATATTCTTAGTCAAGCCCCTATTTGTCCAACAAGCAAATCCAGTGGGAACCTTGCAGAAGGAAAAGGCAGTCGATCTGGAGAAGCAGCTGTCTGAAACCAAGCCCTTGTCCCACTGCTGCGCTCCCCGGGGAGGGGCTCAGAGCATTACAGCTGTTGAAGTATTTTCTGAGTGTTTGATATTCCTGTTAGCCCTGCTGAGCCCACGTAGGCACAGGAGAGCAGGCTGGACTCTGTCTTGGCTCGTGCCTCAAAAGCAGAATTGTTTACAGTGTTTTGATGGTGAACTCACACTTATTTGCAAGATATGCAGCAGGAAGGGGCCAGCCTAATTTTCAGATTCTGTTACAAAGTCTGTAGAAAGAAAAATCATTCTTTGCACGTGCCAGACGTGCAAATTACACCTGGAAGTATGTTGTGATGGTGACTGTGGAAGCCCACAATGCGCCATGTGATCGATTCCATGATTTTATTGATATGTTTGTAATGTTTTATAAGGGGTTTTAAAGTCCTGTCTCCATGAGTCACCTGGAATTCTCATCTTTTTCTCTTTAGAAGACTCTGTGGCCACAGAGAAATCACAAACATCTCAACCTGAAGATTCAGCCCTCAAAGGCAAAGAACCACTTCTTTCCTACTTTCTATATTTTTGTTATTTTTTATTCTGCTGTGCAAGGGGGAGGACTGGAGTCCTGCTCCTCAGCTGGCTGAAACAGGTACGGCTGAGTGCCAGCCATGGGCACTTTTGGAGAACTGCACTCCACAGTTTGCCTCTCCACAACAATAGCTGTATTCCTGACAGGATCCCAGCAGCATTCAGCTATCAACAGAGATTGTGTTATGACTAGGCAGCTTCCACAGGCGCAGAACAAGGCAGATTCCTCCCTCAATCAAAAAAAACCACAAATTTGCCTCTTTGCTGATGCAAACCAAAGGCAGCAGAAGCAGAGTGTGATGTCTCTGCCGGGGTGCTGGGCTGTTGGCCCCTCCGCTCTCCCTGCGCTAGCCCAGCACGCCTGGGGATCCCCACAAGGCCCCCGTCCGTGGGCAGGACACGGAGCAGGCTGAAGCACAGCACCTGTGATGGTCGAACTTTAATCTCCAGCCTCTGTGGGCCTTGTGCAGCAGGTCCCGGGGGGCTCCAGTTCCCACAGCGACGGGTGGTGGGCTGACCACTGCGTGTTGTCAGGTGGCTCCACCTCAACGGCCAGCCACAGCGAAAGCCGAGAGAAATAAAATCTCGTTTATGCTCTGACCCTCAGGAGGGAGCGGACAGAAGAAGCTGCTGGGACGGCTCTGCTCTGCGAGCGCTTTTTTAGCCCCCTCCAGAGGTCGGCCGGCTGCCCTCAGAGAGGCGCGGCCCGGGAGGAGAGGGAAGCGCTGAACCCATCTGAGGAAAAAACGGCCTCCCCGGGTCAAGCGGGGCCCGGGGAATCTCCGGCACCCGGCCGGCCGCCCCTGGGCAGGCACAGAAGCCCTCACAGCCCGGGACTGCGGGCGGAGCGGGGGCTCCGCCGCGGCGCCGCTCCCGCCCTTCTCCTCAGCGCCCTCCCGGCCGCGCGCAGGGACACGCCCCGCCCCGCAGGTCCTGGCAGGGCGATAAGCAGCGCGAGTGCCGGCGCTGGGTTTAGCGGGTTTCGCCGCGGCGGCGCGCAGAGCGGGCCGGACCGGAGCGACGCGGCCCATGCTGCCTGCGGGCTGCGGCCGGCGGTGAGAGCGGGGCGGCGGTGGGGGGTGACGGGGCGGCCGGCCGGCCGGCGTGTCGCTGATGGCGCTGGGCCTTGCAGGGCGGCGGCGGCGCTGGCGGCGGCGCTGGGCGAAGGCGCGGAGCGGCGGCGGGAGCTGGAGCAACGGACGGCGCGGAGCCGGGCCCTCCTGCGGTGCTGGTGAGTGGGGCCCCGCGCCGGGCCGGGCCCGACCCCCGCCCCGCGGGCTCCCCCGGGCGGCCCTGCCCCGAACCTGGGCCGGGAGGGTAGGCGGTGGGGCCCGGGCGGCCTCGGCCGGGGATCCGGGGTCCCTGGTGCCGGCAGGGTGGGCGCTTGTGTCCCCGCAGCCGTGTCGGAGACCCCATGGGCCGTGGGGGGAAGCTGAAGCCCTCGGGGCACAGCAATGCTGGCCCTTGGCCCTGTGTTTCTTCCCACCCCAGGGGCAGTGAGGAAGACGAGCAGTCGCAGCCGGAGGCCGGCTCCAGCAGCAGACGTGGTGAGCGCTTCCCTCCCGGCCTGGTGTCTCCTCCTGTCACACGGGCCCTGGGCCTGACTGGGATTGAGCCAGCTTCGGTGTTACAAGTTCTTCCAGTGCTCTGCATCGACTTGAAGCCCCCCCTCTACCTTTTTCCTCCCACTTTCCTCCTTGGTGTTAGTGTGGAGTCATGCCACAGTAACCAAGGCCAGTGATGAAGTGTCTGCGGGCCTGACCGGGATGTGGTGATTGTCAGTTGTTGATGAAGGGGTGGTTGACTTGGGAGAACTGCCTCCTCCTGTGACTCGCATTCATCCTGGGCTTCAAGGCTTTTGGCAAGCCTGCCTGCATCCTCTTTGTAGTTGCTGTGGGAGTGGGAGTGTGGCCAAAATGCCCACTACACCATTCAGTGGGTTGCGTTTCCTTCTGTGGCACCTGGAAGAGCAAATTAGTGTAGAGACAAATGGGGAAGATCCAGGTTTGGACCTTCTGATATGCCTTTTTCTCTTGCAGAGAACAGGCCTTCGCCCAAGGAGCTGGAGGAGCTGGAGTTGCTGAACAGGGCCTTAGAGAAGGCACTGAAAGTTAGGAAAAGCATCTTGAAAAGTCCATTAGAGGCTCAGGGAGCTACAGGAGAGACATCTGCAGGTGAGGGACCTACTCCCAAGAATGCTGAAGAGCAGCAAGTGCCTGTACCTGTTGAGGATGTTCCTGAGGACACAAAGGTGAGAGCTGTAAGCAAAAAGCCTGCCTCTTTGAAGAAGCCCTCTCCATACCAGCTAAGAGCCCCTTATAGGACTGAACCAGATGTGAAAAAACTGCAAAGGAAAGCCCCAGCCAGGTGTGTTTCTCAAGGTTCCAGGACAGCTGGGAAGAGCTCCTCAAAAGGGGTGGCTTGCAAACAAGGAAGGAGTCATAGGACAGTAATCTGTGCCAGTGACAGAGAGGTCCCTGCTCCAGCTGAACCCCAGAAGATACCTGGCTTGTCTAGATCTGCCCTGAATGAGCAGCAAAGCTTTTCCATAGGGGATTCAGCTGGGGGAAAGAACTCTGTAGCCGCTGGCAAGCGGTTATCTGATGGAGGGAAGAAAAGTTGTGGTTTCCTGGGAGAGTCCAGCAAAAAGGAGGACCCTACAACTGAAGGTGCATTGGGAAGGAGCACCTCACCTCGGACGGTCACCCTGCAGGAAAAGGGGTAAGTGCTGAGAGATGGGCACGTCTGTCTTGTGCTTGACATTGACTAGCACATCTGCAAAGCCTGGTCTCTCCTACTGCTCTGTAGGACCCAGCTTGGTTTCACTGCTCCTCAGATCCTTCTCAAGAGGAAGGATCCTTTAGAGTTTAAACGCCTTTATTGTGATTGAGTAAGTGTTTTAATTTTAAGGGCTTACTCTTGGATGGCTGGGACTTTGAAAGTCTTTTAATTAAGACTTTTGATATTTCATAGCCTCCTGTGACTGTTTTGGAAAGCTGTCTCTGTATAGAGCTTTCTTGAGCCTTAGTTTTCCTCTGAGTGCACTTTCTATTATAGCTTATTGATTTTTTTTTTTTTTTTTTTAAACACAGTAATACATAATGCATGAATTCTCTCTCTCTCCCTCCCTCTCACTTCCCACCCCCCCCCCCCCCCCCCAGTGCTATTTGGAGAGATGGCATCTGGGTTTAATACTATCCCCTTTAACCTGTAAGATACTGCCTGTGTAACTACACAAATCAGTATTGACTAGAATGCAGTTGTTTCAAGTGTTTGGTGTACAAAGAATTATGAAGTGGATGTTACTGGGATTCTCTGTGGAAAAGTGGCTTTGCATTCAGACCAGTCTGTCTTGTTTAAATAATTTCTATATTCTTTTCTGTGTACGCTTTGCTTTAAAGAAACAGTGAAGTTCAGATCTGATACGTGCCTGTCCCTGAAAATTTTTGAAAAATAGTTCTCAGCTGCCACAACTCAGCTCTTGTGTTTGTCCAGGGAGGAAATTATCACTGTTCATGTGGTGTTGGAACGGACACAGGATACTGAGTGGCAGTTGCTGGGGGAACAGGAATCTGGATTCAAAAGTTTATTTACTTAAAATCCCAACTGTGGTCTTGCGTTCATAGTCTACATGTGATTCTAGCTATAACTGCCAACCCACATGTTTTTGCAATAACAAGTTAGGGATTATTCTACTTTAGGGTTAAGATGCATATTCCCAGTGGAAGCTGAAATGTCCCTTTCCCATTTCTTTGAGTGTGATATGGCGCTAGGCAAAGCTGCCTTGTCATGCTCAGGTATGGCAACAGAGTCAGGGAGATCTGCTTATGCTCACATCCGTATTGATCAGCTTACTTGAAGATGTTGTTTCCATGTCTGTATTCTGCCTTGTCAGGGCTTTGCTCCCAGCTTCTCACCTTGGATGAACCTCTCATGGCTGGTGGTAGGATGCAGGAGCTCTCCCAAGTCAGCTCAGTGACGCTTGTGGAAATGAATGAGCAGACTGATCCTCCTTCCTTGAGGATAGGCTGAAGGCAGTGGTGGATTCAATCTCCAGGGTTGCTGACATCTTCCATTACAGCTAAATTAATTTCAAATTTAGACAAAATGTTATTTTCCCTGTTTGATGATATGGCTCCGCTGCTCTCCAGCAGTCAGGATTGATGCTTCTCTTGTTTTGCAGATGCCAGCTGAAGCTACCCCTTCCCTACAGGAAAGCCTATTCCAGGAATTCCAGGTAAGCCCAGCCTGATCAGTCCAGTCCAGAACTACCCTCTGCTTAAGGGCTGTGAGGAAGGATCAGATGGGGGAGACCTGGCTGGTTTGTGGGCCATGGGGAGGCACTGACCCCACAGTGTGTGGGGCCTGAACTCGGAGCAAGAGGAGTGGTCCGATACAGCATGCCTCTGCAAGGCTGTTTCTGAGGATATGTGTTTCATGTTATTCTAGCCACTAGTATTACTTTTGTTTTCAGAGTGCTAATCCCTGTTAATCCCTGAGTTGTAAAGGTACTGGAATGCTTTAATCATGGGTTTAACAGTGCTGCAGAAGTCTCTGCTGATACTGTATACTTGTTGAAGGCAGGAAGCCCTGTGGGGCGGGTGCCTGTATAGCCTGTGCGATGAAAGAGTTTCCCAGCCAGTTGCTGACCTGAACTGCTGGGGCACCTCTCTAGCCTGGAAGCACTGTGGCTCTGTTTGAGGCTGATTCCTGGTGATGAACTCTCTTAGAGCCAGTTAAAATGTTACCACACCGATGGTGCAAGTGGTTGGGTTTCTGGTGAACTCTGTGCTCTAGTCCATTCTCCAGCCCTCTGGAAGGGTTTTCCACCATTTACTTTGAGGAATCTTGCCATAATTCAGCAGATTTCTCATTATGAGGTTTGTCCAGATATTAACTTTGAACCCTCTCTTAAATCTAGCGATAGCTCCTTGTGCTACTCTCAAGAATTCCTCCTCCTCTTGGGAACTGTCATTTATCAGACACCAGTTTGTTAGTTGCCCTTCAGTGAGTTGTAAAGACTTGATTTCCTTAATTTTCACTTGCAAATTGAGCCTTTTGGCATCCTAATCACTCTGTAATTTTACACTCTTCACTATTACTTTCAACTCAGTGACAGATTGAAAATAACGTTTGCTCTAAAGATCCCTTATAGAAGGAATGCATCTTGTCTGGTAACTTCTGTTCTTTTCTGTTCTGTTAACCTTGCTATTTCTCTGTATAATCTGTTTCTGAAAACTGCAGTTTCTATCACGATTTATAAGATCCATTTGTATGGAGAGAAGACACATGCACGCTCAGGTTAGACTGCACTGCATAACTATTTTAAGCTTCCTCCTGATGGCTCTCACTTACTGTGGCAGGTTTAGGGAGACTTGCTGAGATGTACTGGCTCTTTAAAGCAGTCCTTTACTTAAAGGATATTATGGGGACTGTGCATTGGTGGGGGTGTCGAACTCTGTAAGTGAAATGCACTTCTCTGGTAGCGCTATTATTTGTGTAACACTTTCTTTTAAAAACTGGAGTCCGATACAACATCCTGGCCAGCTTACTCATGGTACCGTCCTTAAACTTCTATGTTTTGTGTCCCCGATACTGACACACTGCTGTCATGCTTCTTGTCAAACATACCACTTTGTGAAAAGAAAAAAAAAAAAAAAAGGACTAAAGGAGAGTCTTGAGGAAGTTTGGCATATGAAGGAATCACTGTGGTAAAAGCTAGGGTGAGAATTTTTCCTGTCTGCTCTTCTTTTTGTACACATTTGCTAACAGAGTAAATGTACAGAAACGCAAACAACTTGCCCCTGAAGAAAGGAAGGGAAGATTTGTTGTTTCCTATAGGATAAAAACATAAGTAGGGTGCTACAACAGAATTAGTGATGTGCTGCAAGTTCACATTCTGCTTATAGAAGTGTGTTGTCTCTCTTCTGATGGATGTAAATCCTTCCCTCAAAACAAGTTGAGAGAAATAACATGGGTGGTTTACAGTGTCTAATGCTTTCTGCAGGGTGTCCTTGTTGATGTAATACCAGCTGTCAAAAATGAGGGGGGAATGGCTAGTAAATAACGTGTAAAAGAGAGGGGTGAGGAAGATGCTTGTATTTGAAGTGCTGATATGCCGTATTGGTGTGTCACAGCTGTCCCATGGGTACAATGGAGCAAAACTCCTCCACCTCCTGCCCCTTTTGAATTTCAGGGCATGGGAGAGATGTCGTCTCTGCCAAACAAGTGCAGATGCAGCAGCTGCAAGGAACCGTTTTATAGAGAGGATCCAGACCACTGTATCCTTTCTCAGCTCACCGCCCCCTTCCACAAGCACGTAGTGCAGTGCAGCAGGCACTGGGTGCAATCACTCTGCAGTGTGCTCCCATCTGGAGAGAGTTATGCCTCCAATAACAGGAGTTCAGGCTGGGTCTCTAGGAAGTGTTTTTTTCATAGTGCAGCTCTTGAGCAGTCATAAAACTTTTGATCCAGACAAACAAGGCCAAAAGGCAAACATGCCATACACAGCTGTGCTGTCCTCGCCTTCCCCCTGCAATGCCACTTCACAGGCTGCTTGCCCTCTGCCTCTTCCCCTGATCCCAGCTAGCCTGGCCCAGGGCTTGGGGTAGCACACAGAGCTGGTGGTGTGAAACCTTCCTTAAGCTGCTGCTGTTTGAGTTTTGTTCAACAATGCTGGCCTTCAGTCCTGCAGAGATAGAGGAGGAATTAAAGGTCCTCCAGGATGTCCCCTCCCTTCTGAGCCAGTATGTGGAAGCTGAGCCTGCAGGTAAGGAGAAAAAAAGGGGGGTGGAAGGGGCAGAAAGTGGAATAAGGATGATTTCAGTGGGCTCCAGTTTCATGTGTCTTGTATTCTTGGCACATGCTGGACATGAGGGATAGGAGCATTCTCTGCCTCAAATGAGGGCTGGTGAACCCAAGGCCACTCTAGAAACTGGTATTTGGGGGGGACGGTTTCAGTATGCTCATGCCTGCTGGTTTTCCTCTGCTTCTCTTCTAGACCATCCCACTCTGGAAAGAGAGTATGAAAGCCTTCTAACCTTGGAGGGTTTGCAAACCACAGTTTCCCAGTGCCTGCATAAGCTGCAGCTTCTGCGAGCAGGTGAGCCAGTCCCGGTTTTTGTAGTCAGGTATGAACATGGCCAGCTGTGCACAGAACACTGTAGACCAACATAATTTTTCTTCTGGCTATTCTTAATGGTAATGTAGCATGTAAAATTCTCTGGTGGCAAAGCAAGCCATGGTATCTGTTTGCCACCCATCTGTGTTCAGGAGAGGCTTGAGACTTTTAACTGCTGCAATTCAGGAGGGCTGGTGAGGGAGCTGTTGAGAGGTGGGGGAGACTGTGTGCCATAGCTTAAGATGTCCTGATTGTGCCATGTTGAGGAGCTTACCCTGACTAATACAGTGTCATTAGTCATTCATTTCTAGGAACAGTAAGTAGATCACAAATTCTGCAAGTACAGATTTAACTTGTATATTCCTGCCTCCTGCAAATTCTTCCACCCTGGCAGCTATGGAGTCCCAGATGAGGCTGCGCCCAGACTGCACTGGGGACATAGGAAGCTGCTCTGCAGCCTGTGTTCCTCCCAGGGGACAGATGTGTGACAGTGCAGGCATCCTGGCTGTGCCTCTCCTTTGTTACTCCAGTTTCCAGGAGCTGAGGGACCTGTTTGCCTTGAAGCTGCAAGTGTCAATGCTGCACCAAGAAATTGCCTTACAAAAGGTAAGTCTTTAAAAGTGTTAGTGCTGCTGGGTAGGGGAAGAAAAGGGCAGTTATGGGGAAACAACTGGCATATGGGGTCTTGATGGGCAAGTAACAGCACAGCAAGCTCTCCCAGTGATGTTTCTATGTTTATACCTGGTGTGCAATTCGCATCAGTGCCTCGCTTACTTTGTAGCTGAATGGACTTACTTTTTTTGTTAGGGCCAGAGCAGAGACCTTTAAATGTCTGACCCTCTCCTGATAAGACTTTTTTTTTTTAAGCTACTCTGAAAGAATTTGGCAGTGGAGGATGTTGTTGCTAATGCCTGGAGACCCGTTTTGGCAGCCCTTTACAGTCCCATTAGGGCACTCGCTCTCATTCTCTCCTGTGTGACCTCCAGCTAGTGAGTTCCTCTGCTGTCTGTTCCTTTCCTTTTAAGTCTCAAACCATTGTGCTGCTAATCTTGACTTTACTGTTCTGAGACTGCCTGGAGGTCAGTCTCTCCATCAGCCTGAGCAGAGCGCTTGCTGCACAGGGATCATTCGTTCTTCTTGACCAACAGCAGTAAAGGGCAGAGAAGATCTGTGAAACCACATCTACTCCTTTGCTGTCGACCTGAATGATAGAGGCTTTGGAAAAGCCATTTTTTGTAAGCCAGGGAAGAGTTACTCATAACTGGCAGCACTCCTCCCTCTGGCTGAAGATAGATTGCTGCCTTTTTCAAATGGGACTTTAGTGCTATAATCCTGAATTATGGATTGTGAGGGTTTTGATTTTTATCTGCCCAAAATGAAGTAGTGACCAAAGCCTGCTGCCTGATGCTTCCTTGACTGACTCAATTTCCTCTGCACATATATCTAAATAGGTGCTTTGTGCTGGGTGAGCTCTGAGTATCTGAAGCACCTCTGTGCAGAGAGTGCGAGGTAGGTGAAATTCTTGGGGACAGGTGAAGTGAATGTACTTGGTACAAGATAAATACCCTGGGAAAGGATGTCTGTATTTCTGCGTCAAGCCTGTCCATTGCCTTCCTATGGAGGAAGGCCAAGAATCATAGAAAGTCCTGGTAGGAATTAGCCTGTCTTTGATGGTGAAGGTCTGTTTCCTCTATTCTTACGCATCAGAAGTGGACCAGGCAGATGGAAGAGAAGGGGCTTTCTCTTAGGAAGTGGAGCAGTGCAGCACTCCTTCATGTGCCAACTTTCCCCTTAGGTAGCTTTCCTGTCTGCAGCTCTTAACTCTTCCCAGAGAGTAGCAACTATGTCTTGTTTCCCTGTCCCTGTGCAGAGATTTATGGAGAACAGGAAAGGGACCCCCCCTGCAGATGCCCTATACTCTATTCTGTTTGGGTCTTCCTTTGTTTCCACCACTGAAAAATGCTTTGAGGGAGGTGACTGACGTGGAGTTCGTTGTCCACCCTTCTCCTGGGAAGGCAGTGTGTACAGTAGGCTGTGTGGTTTTTAATGTGCAGACTGCTCAGACTTCATTAGCTGATGCCAGCTGAAAAAAAAAAAAAAAATCCCAGGCAAAATGTCTTTCTGAGCATTAACTCAAGAGTGGGGCACTAAAGGCTAACTTTTGTCCTTTGATTGGGAGTTCACCTGTGCTTGAGTTGTCAGTCACAGTCATAATCCCAGAGCTTTGTGCTGTTAATTATGCTGCAACAGGCCAGTGGGTTGTTTGAGAGCATGAACTGAGAGCACAAGCTAGGCTTAATAAACCAGAGGCCAGGCCAGGGAATGTTGGACAGCTTTAGCATCCCCTGTAGCCTGTGCTGCTGGGGAGGCATGCGGCTTTGTTCTGTTTGGGCTGGCGTTGGCCACTTGCCTGTCTGTCTTGGATTAATGTGGCCCAACTGGGAGGTGCCGGAACAGTTGTGAGTGAAGGGTTGAACTTACTGTTACATGAGTAAGTGCTTCACTGTGTGGTTGCAGAGCTCCTGAATCAACATCAGCTTCAGCTTCTTGCAGGATGCTGATCTCATCTGAACACTGGGCCATCTCTGCAGCAGAGGAAAAGCGCTGCCATTTATCTTGCTGCTTTAGGAACGCTGGGTGGCTGCTAGTTTACTTCATGAGCAGAGGATGAACACCTCTGCGGTTGTTAAATATGACAAAAGAAAGTAGCTGTCTATCTATTAGCATGTTATTAGTCATACTGCTCTGGTTAGATTTCACTTGTTATGCAGCCACTTCACTTCATGGAATCCTAAAAGTGCAAGCTGGCTCTGGTGACATGTCTCCTTTGCTCCTGCCCAGGTCATGATGGCAGAACTCCTGCCTGTCCTGGAGTCCAGGCTCTACCCAGAGGCCTCTGCAGCTCAGCTGTATCGGGCGATTTACACGCAGCTCTGTGAAGGAGGCAAGCGATTCCCTGTGCTGGTGAGAGACGAGCTGGTGGACTGATCTGGTGGGAACCTCCTACTAGCTGTTCACATAACCAGAGACAGTTTTAAGCAATAAATATTTTCAATTAACTTTTTCACTCTGCCTGTTTGTCCAACTAAATTTCAGGGGTTTGTTTGGGGTTTTTTTTCTTCTTTTTTCTTTTATATCACTTTTATGACCTGCTAACTCTGAGATTTTGTGAAGCCCCTTCAGAGCTTCATAGACACTGGTTTTGGCTTTTCTTCCAAGGTCTGTCTCTCTGGCTAGCTCTGGATTCTTGGCTGCCTCAGTTGGGACACCAGGCTCCTATATGCAGACAGTGTAGCAGGCAATAAAACATGGACCTGTGTTCAGCTCTGAGGCCCCCAACATAAGAAGGACATGGACCTGTTGGAGCGAGTCCAGAGGAGGGTCATGAAGATGATCAGAGGGCTGGAGCACCTCTCCTATGAAGACAGGCTGAGAGAGTTGGGGTTCAGCCTGGAGAAGAGAAGGCTCTGGGGAGACCTTATAGCAGCCTTCCAGTACCTAAAGGGGGCCTACAGGAAAGATGGGGAGGGACTTTTTACAAGGGCATGTAGTGATAGGGTAAGGGGTAATGGCTTTAAACTGAAAGAGGGTAGATTTAGATTAGATGTAAGGAAGAAGTTCTTTAGTGTGAGAGTGATGAGGCACTGGTGCAGGTTGCCCAGAGAAATTGTGGATGCCCCATCCCTGGAAGTGTTCAAGGCCAGGTTGGATGGGGCTTTGAGCAACCTGGTCTAGTGGAAGGTGTCCCTGCCCATGGCGGGTGGGTTGGAACTAGATGGTCTTTAAGGTCCCTTCCAAGCCAAACCATTCTATGATTTATACTGATCAGGTAGCCACTGTATTGTGGTGCACAGCCTTCCAGCATCTGAAAATCCAGAGAACCTGAGCTGCTCCTTCCCTATTACTCTGTTCACCAGTTGGCATATAACCACCATTACAGTGGTCACTGTCTAATATTCACTGACCAACAGTGTTTTCGATGTCTTCATCCACAGCAGCCTGGGCCGCATGCAGTAGTGCCTCTTTTGCAATTACTCTGGTTTGTGGGTACCTGCTCTGAGCTGACTGCTGCCTGGGCTGCGGTCAGCTGGAGCAGTCCCTTCTCATCAGCCTGTCAGTCACATCGCTGCTCAGTTCAGGAATCCTTCAGGCAGCTTCACGACTTTCCAGGCTCTTTTGTAAGGACTTACACCTAGCCTACAACTGAAATATTTTTGCTATGTCATCTTATCTGGTGATTGTGCCTGAAGCAGCAGTCTAAGAAGGGTTGGGCTATCTGCACTTGAGAGATATCAGGGAATCCAGCTGCAGGAGGAGGGAGCTGATCCAGCAGCCCGGTAGATGGCACTCGGCCCTTTGCCTTACTGCTCAACCTGTGCCGGTAGCTTCTGGAGGAGCAGTCTTCCAGAGGGACTAATGCAATGTCCTGCTTGGCTATGGAAAATACAGATTCTATGGCAATTCTGACCTTGACACCATGGGAAAGTTCCACCTTCAGTTCCTCCTGCATCTTAGGTTTTTGCTTGTAATCCCCAAATCCCCTGGCATTTCTGTGTGACAAAGCAAAGCTTTAGAGTCATGTGGAATACCTCTGCTTGTGAGCACTTTGAAGCCCATTTAGGGAGGGGCCACTGTGTACCACTGCTTATTACAGTTTGATTTGCACCATATCTCTTAGCTGGACTAGGACTGCTTGGGGGAGTTTAGGTCTTAGCAGTGCTGACAGTGGTCATTATTTTTTCCTTCTGTTTTTTTTCAAGGCCAGAGGTAGTTGTCTGTTTCTTCTGAACGTTTGGCCCTTTCTGACCCTCAGAATTCACTGAAAATCATGTAAATAATAGATGAAAATCAGCATCCTTTACTTTGACTTTTTTTTTTTATTGCATAGCATTCAGTTCTTTGTGGATGGTAATGATTTCCCATGGAGTCTGCAGTCAGGGCAGGAGCTTGTCTTCTTCCCCACTGCATTGTGCAGAGGAGTCCTGTGTGGTTTACATCTGCATGGTCTACTGCAGAAACCATGCTGTGGTCAACAGCACTGGAGGATTGCAATGTAACGATTAAAAGGCTGGTTATAGGAGCAAACACTGCCTCCTAAATTAACGTGGTCATATGCCATGGGCATTAACATCTGCATGTTTGAATTTTAGAAATGACATTTGGTATTGTTAATTATCGTGCTGTTATCCATAACTTGTGTCTGTAAGCGCTGCATGAGTCATGGAGCATCTGCTTCTTTGCACAGAGCAGTCCAGTGTAAATTGGCAGTAACTTCACTGCCACAGCAAGGACTGCGTAAGAGTGAAAGGACTGTGAAAAAGAGACTGAGTCCACAAAAATGGGTTCGCAGGGGTTGTTACAAGCTCAAAAGGCAAGCTGACACCATAGGAGGGGTGCAGAAAGGGAGTACAGCTCCCAGTGTGATGACTGGCAGCTAGCTGGGTTGTTTTGTGCCTCTGGGTGCAGTGTAGTTTTATTACTCTTCCTACACCATGCGAGAGGCATTTTATAATTTTCATAGATGTGTAAGACTTTAAATCATTGGAATGACTCACTTTTTCAAATGAGTCTTGTGCTATAGCAAAGATAAAGATTCAATAGCAACTTAACTGAGTGGTTGGGGAGTCTTTTTCGTTATAAAATGTGCCATTGTTATAGAAAGAAATTATGCTGGTACATCAAATTGAGATGAGGAGAAAAGAAAGACAAAAGGTAGTATTTGTGGTGCCAGGGGATAGTATTACAAAAATACAGGAAATGAGCAGTATTTTTGGAAAGTGACAGATGATACCACTGTTGTGTAGACATGAGCTGAAACAAAGCACAGTGAGGGTCAGGGAGGATTAGTAGCTCTTATTCCTTCTTTGTCCCCTACAGTAGAGTCTTAAAAGGTTTTTGTTCTTTCACTGCTGAAGGATGTGAAGCTGGATCACTGGGAGGAGACAGTTTTTTACTTTTCTTTCCAGAATCTGTGACTTTAAGCATTTCCAGCTGCTAATGGTTTGTCTTTTCCACCAGCTTCCTTCTTTCCTTCCCCTGTGCGACTTCTCCACTTACTGTTTTTGTTTTTGCAAATCCGCTTGACCAGTGGAAAGACAGAGGCAGTGCCGCTGTTAGTGCACACTGCAATCAGTAGACCCTCTTGCAGGATTTCACACGCACTAGTTGTCTTTGGTTAGTTCTGGATGTTCATTGTGTTGAAATCTTCAAGGGGTTTATCCTGCAGATATCAGATGTTATCCTGATGTTATCAGATGTGCCACCAAGTGCTTGCTACAGCTGCCTGCTTGGGAGATACAGCATGTAGCAACTAAACAGTGTGGCTTTAGGGATATTCTCCATCTAAAACAGAAGTAATTTGAGTCTTGGTAAGAAAGAAGGCATATCTCACCAAGAGTGGTGTGGAGGCATGTCCTCCTGCCTCTTTCAACCCTTTTGAGGCATCTAGCAGCGTGTGAGCAGTGGTAGAGCATAACAACCTGTGACCTGCTGAAACAACTGCATATACAGCATGAGCTGCAGCATCCCACCCTGGGGGAAAGGGCAGGAGGAACTCCCCAGCCACCTGGGCCAGAAGCACGGATTATGGTTTGGAGAGGCAAAACCAGATGAACTGTGTGAGGGATAAGGGAATTTTAGCAGCGAGAAGTTGAAGATGGTAAGTGTTGATCTGGGGGGGAAAACTCCCAGCTCGCTCTGTAGATGACAAATTTGCTGTCGGTGTTATTCTCCAAATGAGCTTTCTGTGAGCTCCAGAGAGCAGGTTACTTAGTTTAAAAACTATATGTAGTCAAGCCTGAAGCATTAACACCTGAATCAGCAACTTCTCAGGCAGCATGCACTGTCGTGCCAGTCAAGGGTTTCTAGAAAGAGCAATGGTGCTGTAAAACGCTGAGACAGAAAGCTTGTATTTGTAGTAGAAGTATTGGGGGGAGCTATATATCCTCACTCTTTTTTTTTTTTTTTTTACTCAAACCAATCTCTGCCTGAGCTACAGAATTCAGCATGAGCTTGGGATTTCCAGCTGAAGCTTTGCTGGGAAATTTTGTCTGCTTCTGATAAATCTGAAAGTGATATTGTTGAGTTACATGTGAGTGCAAACCACGCTGGGGGTGCTGAACGCGGGTAACGCAGGATGCATAGCGCTCCTCCAGACAGTCCCAGGGTGTCTAATTCTCAGTACACTGTAAGCAATGAGTTGGAAATGCTTTAATAGCCCTGTGTAGGCCAGGAGAAGGGGCCAACATGGATTTTTTGCAGGCAGGCAGCCAGTTCACGGCTGCACATTTCCAGTCCTGAGTCCTAGCACCAGGTGGGGTCGCTGAGAGGCTGTAGCAGATGATGGATCTGACACCAGGGGCTCTTTGCTTTTTATCTGTAAAACGGAGATTGATATTATTTCGCTTGCTCATTAGCTTGATTTTGCCACATCTATGCTCTCTGGAAAAAGGCGTCTTGTTTTTCTGTTTTGTTTTTTTTTTTTTTAAAACATATACACTGGGACTGGCGCAGTTGACATCTGGTTTCACTGGATGCTTCCTAGTCCTCCTTCACTTCCATTAAAAACAATCTCACAAAACAAAAACCTTAATCATGACTCAGTCTGACATGAAAACAGTTCATTAAATAGGTATTAAAATGTCTATTTTCTACCATGCAGATCAAATACTATTTTTGTAACATCAAAACCACCATCCAGAAGAAAAGATCTATCATCTTGTTTTTAATTTGTGAAGAAAGAAGGGTTTTAGCATTGTAATCAAGAAAAATCTATTACTTGTTAATTAATCTGAGCCCAATTAGAAAGCAGAGGGCAGGAAGCAGTGTCCCACATATGCCAGGGTATAAAGAACTGGTAATGAGAGGGGGGGGAAAAATTAAAACTGAGTTTTGAACTGTAATTTCAGAAGGCGAGAAATTACAGCAGTCGGCTATTTAGGCTTGCAAACGGAGATGTTTGACTTATTTTTAGACAGAACAAGAAAGATAATCAGTGGATCTGGAGTTCGGATAGGAAAAAGCAAATAGAAGCAAGCTCTGAGTCAGTGGAGGAGACTGACCCTGGAGAAAAGCCTGTCTGAAATCTTCCCTCCTGGTTTCTGAGAACACAAACTCCCAGCTGTGCTAACACCTACTGGTTAGGCTTTTTTTCAGCCCTTGCAGATTATAGTGGGAAACAATTTATTAGTCTCATTTTATCTCCAGTTTAAGAAGAAAATAAGGGAGACTTAATGCACACATTCAAGTCAGTAAGACTTCAAAGTAGGGTTGCTTTATCCACCACAAATTAAGTTGTGTTGTAAATTACGTTGCACTGCACCTCTGTAGCACCTTATCATCCTTTTTCCTCTGTTAAAACTATTGCACCACATCTGTTGATGCAGCTGGCACAGCCTTGTAGCTTTGGAATTTGGAAAAGTGCATTATCTGAAGATGTCACCCTTTTGGGTTTTTTCCTGCTTCCAGTTCTAAATTTCAGAATATACAACACTTCTTGCTTTTGAGATGAAGTCTCTTATAGGATGTGTTAGCTCTAAACCTTGCTTTTGAAATTGTTGGGCAGCTCAGTGCCATCATGCAAGGCGATGGGCATCTGCAGTTCTCACTGCCTTCGGGAGGAATTGAGTCTTTGGTACCAACCAGACACATGAACACACAGAATGAGGGAGCACAAGAATGATAATTAAAAAAAAAAAAAACCAACCCCCAAAAAACCAAACAACCCCAAACACAAAAACCACCTTTAAAAAAAATATTGAAACCATAAACAGTCTACACTGCTTTAATTACGATTGTGTGCTGGCTGCGTAATGGGACAGAATTCACATTACTGGATGCAGGGATGAATCGGGCATAGTATTTTGTATATTTTTAACAAGTTTGGGCATATAAATTTAACATAACCATGTGTTTCTGTGAGCCTGGAAGGCTTATTTTTAGTGTCATTAGGAAATTTGGGGTGTTTGGCAAAATCCTTGCAATTATTACTGATCCTAACTACCTGGTTTTGTCTAGTATTAAATGGTGTTCGTCAGGACCCATCGCTGCGCTGTTCTGGAGTCTTCTCCTTGAGGGTGACAAAGCTCTCAGCAGTGATTGTGTTGTCCTTGCAAAAGCAAACCCACTGGATTTAATGGAGGTGTTTGAATGAACAAACCATTAATGATTTGAATCATATATGACTATGGCTCCCTTCCTCCTAGCAGTGCGAGTGCCATGGTCTCCATTTACAGAGTAATTCAGTTTTGCTTATGACAATGCAAATGGCATTATTTTTTGGGTTTGTGGTTTTTTTGGTTTTTTTTTAAAAGCACTAATTACAGTAAATAGCTTATTCTAATGTACTAGGTGTATTTCTTATCTATGAGCCTTAAAACTAGTGTGCTTGCCTTATGAGTCAGACTAAGCTCTGCTGGCATCTCGCTCAGCTCTCTGGGCAGCACTTGCCTGAGGCTGGACATGTGTCAGTATGAAGCATCTTCAGGGGCAGAGGACATCAACAGAATTGCTGTGGATTAGCTTTTCTCCTAGTTGGTGGTTTTTTTTCCTGTTTCTGCATCATGCCTGGTTCTCAATATTGTTTGTGTTGAGTATCTGCTGTGGTCTAATGTGGGGTAGTCAGCTGATGGGTGACAGGAGAGGAGCAGCAGAAGGTGTGAAGGGAGGTCTGTACGTGCTCAGCCTGCACCAACGTTGCGAACGTAGCTACCATCGGGTGGATGATATAATAATTCTTTTCCATCTGCTCCTATCTATATTTGAATCCACAGGAAAGCGTCCTTCTTGTAAGACACATGAATCTCTGATTTCAAAAGCCGTCCCTATTTCGGAAGTTCCTTTGGCAGGCTGGCTCTGGTTTCCCTGCCTGTGCTGAGCACTCGGCGCTGGGAGATTCTTCAGTGGGGCTCATCATGCAGTGTAATGATATGGACCCAAAATAGCAGGGCGATGTCACCTAGCAACTTGCCACTGTTGCAAAAGTCTTTGTTGGAGTGGATCAAGGTGACACTTTGCTGCTATTTTCAGACCCACACTTCCTGATGGCTGTTGCCGCTTTATTCCTCCGCTTTATTTATTTATTCCTTTTGCTGACTCATAGACCTGGAAAATACTTCTTAGGTCACTAGAATCCAAGATTGTGCCTCCTGATTTATTTTGCTGCCTATTTTCCAGTTTTACGTGGCACACAGCAACTTAAAATGGACTATGAGAGGCCAGCTGTGCTTCCTTAATGAAGCTTTCTTGCTGTGTGAGGACTTTCTTCTCCGCTCTTTATGTTAAAATTAATGGAGCTGCTCAAAACTTAATGCTCTCTTTGCCGGGATTGTTTCCGCAGCCGGGTGCAGCTATGGTGTGATGGCAAGCACTGAGCGGCTGTGCAGGTACTGCCGAGGCGCAGGGCATGCACCTTACATGGCTGGTGCCAGGAGGTGGCTGCGTGCCCTGGCACAGCCGCTGCCTCCAGTAAATCCAGATGTCACCATTTCCTCTCCCATGGAATTCCTCTTTCCCTCTGAGTCTGTGATCTTTTAGCACTGAAGAGCTGCCGTTCTATATCTAGGTAGCTTTTGCCAGTCCGTGGAATGAGTATACTCAATGGCTATATTTAATGGCTATGTTAAAACTGTTGAAGTTGCAGTCGAGAGCTCAGAAAAAGCCGCAGTCCCAGGTTGCAGCTGCAGTTTGGACCATCTGTGGCAGTGGGCTACATGGTCGTTGATGCTATATTCACCTGCTCTCGTTTCACTGCAACTCTTTATTGCAGTCAATGTTTGTTTATTACAGGAGATAGCTGTACAATAAATAGTTATTTAGTATTTCTTGCCTGAGTCTTAATTTAATGTGTGGCTCTTGCAAGAACTATACCCTACCAGCCAAAGGCAGAATTATTCATTTCCTCACAGAGCCACAGGAAAAAAAAACCTTGTGGGGATGTCTTAGTTCTTACAAACTACTGTGGGTTTGGGTTTTTTTACAGTTCCTCTGTGTGACAAGTCAATGCATGTGGTCTGTTGGTATTTAGTTCTTAAGTAAGTGAGGGTCACTTGTTCAGAGCACATTTGTCACAGACTTCAGGGCTGCCATTTGCTGGATTTCTACAACTCAGACTCCAGGATATTGAGCTGTGTGTCCTGAAAATGAGAAATGAGGTGGGCATGTGTAGGTATCATTTCTTTGACTAGTGCAGGGATATATGTGAATTGTATAACAGAGATTATCTTTGATTATCTTTGCCCAAAGCTGTTGTTTGCCCTAAGATATGTTGTTTTCTGTTCTTGTTTCCAGGCCCATTACCTTCTAGTTTCTGGAAAAAATAAGGCATAATTCCTTCACCTACAAACCCCTTGTTCTACAGAGTCGTATTAGCTCCAGGCTGGAGGTGTAGGCCATCCTGAGTGTGGCAGGACCCGTACTGAGCAGCTGGCTTGTGTGGGGGGCGATGGGCTATGTGTGGTGAAGCTGTAAGCAGGGTGTGGGTGTCTCTGCATCCTGGCCCTGCGTTCTTTATTTTAGTGTTTCCGTGTGGTCTCCAAATTATTTTTGCTCTGTAACATCTACTTTGAAAAGTCAATGTTGGTGTCTCTGGTTACTTGTGTAATTATGGACCCCCACCATTATGGACCTCCTTCCTCCTGCCCCAGCACTGGGCACTGAATGCCAGGGGACATGGATCACCTCCCATGCCTTGCTCCTCCTGGGCTTCCCTGGTGGTGGTCAGCATCATATTTGATTCTGGGCTTTCTTACTTCAAAAATGGAGTAATTAATCTGTTTTAGAGGCATCCTGGGTTCCTCATCCTTTCTCACTTCAACTCTGTTTCCCTCCTAGGAATCTGGGTTTCTTGCTCAAAACACAAGCTTTCCATTGCCCACCAAAGCAGTTAACCCCCTCTGATCTTTTTCTGTTCCTCTTAAACGGAAGTTGCTGTTTCCAGGCTTTTCTTTCCTTCCCGCATCTCTTTGCTGCAGTCCTGAGAGCCAGGGTTCAGAGCCTCTCGCCCATCCGAGGGCACTGCAGCCCAGCTCTGGGCAGCATCCCCGCTGCAGGGAGAGCTCCTGCTGCCCCATCCATCACCCAGACGGGTCAGCACAGTCCTTGTGGGTGTATGTGTGTGTGTAGTGTGGGGTGTCATCCATCTCAGCTCCTGCAACATGACTCATCCAGTCCCAGCTGCGCTTTTCTTTCCTCCTGTGGGAAGAGGGAGGAGGACATACACGAGTCTCTATTTCTGCTATGAAAATTACACCCTTACGTTAGTCGCAGAAGAAGGAGTGTGGAGGGAAGGAGCTGAGCACCCAAGCAGAGGAGCCCATCAGCCCCACCGAGGGGGGAAGATCCAGTGCCCCAAAAAAATGGATTCCCACCATGCAGCCCAACCTGAAGCCTCTTCCTCTCTCCCTTAACATATTTGAGTTTTATAGAAACCCACTGCAAAATCAGAGAAAGATTTGCATGAATTTGGCCTCTTTGAATGGAGAAGGGCAAGTTCGTCCAGCTGCTTTCTACGCGCCAGTGTGAGAAGTTTCCTGGAGGTGACCCTGTCCCAGCCCAAGCCCTTTGCAGGGCTGTCCTGGTCCTGCTAAGGCTTTTTGCTTTTCCTTTCAAACCAGGAGCAAAGCCAGTACGGCTCAGTGATGTGCACCTGCGCTATGTGCCGTTTCAGTACTTAGAGAGCAAATTGCTTTCAAACCATCTCTGGAGTTTTAGAGGGTCCTCTGTCAGACATGCAGGCAGCGCTGCCTTGTGCTTCTTTGGAAACACTATCTGGTGAGCTATGTCTTGGTGTATATATGGAGGAGTTTCGTATATCCATGTGTACATGCATATGTGTGAGTACATATATATGTTTTACTCCTGTATAATTTTAAGCAGCTGTTAACACAGTAATGGGTGCAATGGTTTGTACCAATGCAGGAGATGCACAGGGTTACTACAGCAGGATCACATCAGTGTTGCTGAGATTCAAATTCGTCATGGATCAGAACTTGAGACATTAAAACATCATGTTTTTCTAACCAGTTGGAGCTTGGTTTTGTTACCTCCTCTTTTTCAAGGCCAGTCACTGCTCTTCAGCACCACTTAAAAAAACTTGTACTCCACTAACACTGACATGTTTCGATGGAAGTCCTTCCCAACCCGATGAGTGGAGGCTGGAGGTGTGGGGATGCTGTCGCAGGTAGGACCAGCTAGGGCAGGCTGAGTTGGCAGCAGCATCCTCTCAGGGGGCTAGAGCTGTATTTAGGGGTGTAATCGCATCACTGGTTTCTTGAGAAGCAGTTTGGAAAGTAGCCCATTGCTAGGCTTGTCACCAGGGCATTTTCTTCCAGACCCTGCTCTCAGCAGCAGCTGAACTATTTTAGCTGAAATTTTCTTCAAGGGTTCAGCACAGAAGATTTAAGCCTGAACAGTTTCAAGTTTGACAAAGCTTCACGAAACTGAAGACGGAGCTTGTAATGGGAAGTATCAGCCTTAAGAAGGCAGGGTTTGGCCCTTGCTCCTCAAGGGGCATTGAGTGGTGGGGTTGTGCTGCTCTTCTTCCCCTCTAATGAGCAATCCAGAGAATAAATAACAAAACTCAGTTTGCAGAGCACTGTGTGCTGCACATCTGACTTATCTGTAGTTATTTTCTGAGGGCTATTTATTTGCATAGCCAGTCTCTGTGCTCAGGTCCCAGGTGTCCTAGAGCTGGCTGCCTTGGGCAATACTGCAGGAGCACAAAGCCTCCCTGAAATTTGGGAATTCATCTGATACCTGATCAACCTCCACTTCTGTTATTTAAGGATGTTATTTAAGAAACCAGAGGCAAGAAGAGATCCCAGGGCTCTTGCAGACCCAGCCATCTCCCTTTTCATGCTAACAGGTCTCACACAGCTTTCCAGACAAAGCCTGGAGAGGGGCAAAGGCTGATTCAAACCAGCTTTATTCTCCCCCTTCCCGGGAGTGGAATGATTTCCCCAGGGATGGTGTAGGCAAGAGCTGTGCCCGCAAGCAAAGGGAAGATAATGTCCCACGTCCAGGCTAATGCCCAAACCTCCCTTTTCCCGAGTCAGTCCCATCAGCTCCTCTGCTTCTCCATCTTCTCACCTTCCTGCAGAGCCACCCTCTCGCTGCACAGCTCCACTTCTGCTACAATGTGGATTTTCTCCCTTATTTTTGGCTTCCTCTCAGTTGATGCAGAAATGCAGCTGGGCCCCATCAGCTCAGGGGAAGCTCTGACCTGGGAAAGGCTCCAGGTCTCTTAGTTTGCTGCGATAGCTCATTCCTTTCCTCTCTCCTTTGGGAAAACCAATTAAAAAAAAAACAGTGAGGGAGAAGCAAGTGGAGATGGGAACTGTTTGTGCCAGCTGTGATCTCAGTGTCTCCCTGATCCCATCATGGGAAAGGTGGCACAAAAAAGTTTTGCCCACAAAAATGAGTCTCTGCTGATGGTCAGAGCTGGGCAGGAGGCTTTTGCACTCAACTTTGTCCAGGCTGTTTGTATCTCCATTCCTTCCTCCTCCTCCCGGCCCAGAAGCCCCAGACGGCTGCTGCGCTGTGTGCCATCGCTGGGCTCTACTGTGCTTTGCCATGTGCTGCGGCTGCTGTTGCAAGTGTGTGATTCTGCACTGGAGCAGGCTGCAGAGCCAACGTTACCTACCTGTGCTTAATATTGCTGTTTAAAAATAATTCATCTTGATATTCAAGATTTGGGCACTGCAGGGAAAGGAAGCAGAGAGTGCTGTACCCGAGGGGCCCTGGCAGGTACGGTGCTGGTTCCCAAAGCCTTGCCAGCGCACACTGGCTCTCCTTCCTGGGCGAGCTGTCCTTTCTGCGGCTCTGCTTGTCCCCTCCCGCGCTGAGCTGCCTTTCGGTGTCCTGCCCGCCTGGCTCTTACCCTGCGGCTGCCTTGCCTGGACAGCAATCGTCTCAAATCCCAAATCCTCCTCCACCTCTGCTCCAGCCCCTTTCCTTCCAGGTCCCCTGACTGGTCACCCTACGTCCCCAGCAGTGTCCCACCACCCCAGTGAGTCTCATCCTCGAGCCTTCTCCAGTCCAGCCAGCATCGCCAGTCCATGGGCTCCCAGTGAGGGTCCCCCAAGCCCTGTGCCAGGGGACAAAGCTGGCAGAGGGTGACACAGGCAGAAAGAGCAACTCAGAAGGAGGCGATGGTGTTGGCACTGTGCAGGGAGGAGGTGAAGAGGCTCTATGGAGCGGCTGGAAGTCCCGCTGCCCGTTCCTTCGGGGTTTCGCTGCCCGTGGGGCTGCCTAAAGTGGTATTTGCGGCAGCATGGCCCTGGGGAGAACCGGGGGCGGTGGGCAGCCAGGCTAGCTCCCCTGCCCCGGCACTGCCTGGCCAGGGACTGGACTGGTGAAAACACGCAAACTGCAAAAGCACATCCCAGGAGCAATCCCAGCTGGGCTGCAGGCAGCTGCCTGCTCACAGCCCGAAACGGTTAACAGGCAGCGAGGCCAAGCCGGTCCTCCCACCGGCATGAGATCACTGCTGCCACCGCCAATCCTTGATCCAATCCTCGCTCCGTCTGGCAGCAAAAGAGCCGGGAGCCAAAGCTGGGAGCGAGAGCAGCGGCAGCCGAGATCCCGGCCGGTCTGGTCTGCACCGAGGCACCCCGAGCCACCGGGGGAAGCTGACCATGTAGGATCTGGCCTCTTCCCTCCATCACCAGCACAGCGGTGGGTCGTGGCGGGACGGCGACCGGCGTCCAACCCAGCCACGCTTTGCGCTGGTCGTTCCTGGGTTTTCTCGCCAACATGATGGGCTGCAAGTCCAACTCGCTCACTTGCCTGCAGGGAGGAAAACCAGGGCTGCCGCTGGCCACGGCCACCGACTCCACCGCTACGCTCAACAAGCTGGCCCTGGCCACCGGCGGGACTGAGAAATCCTGGTACCGCTGCATCTTCCCCTTCGGCATCGTCTCCGTGGTCATTGGCGTAGCAGCGACGTGCATCACCTTCACCATCAATGGCCCACAAATGGACATCGCTAAGGTGGTCTCGGTGGCCACCTTGATCTTCGGGGTGGGCCTGCTGGTGGCTGCCTACGTGTGCTGGCGGGCCAAGCGGGAGAGGCAGCGGAAGAGGCAGCGCCAGGAGCCCGTCTCCTTAGAGCAGGGAGCCCTATGACCCAGGCTGGGGGCAGAGGCTCAGCTCCACCCGGAGCCCCCTGCTTACACACCCCCCTCCGCCCAGCGCCCAGTGGTAGAGGGGTGATGGCACCAGCTTTGTCGCACCCGAGGAGGTCCAGACCCTGCCCGAGGTCAGCTTGCTGTCATTCTCCACCCTGCAGAGCCACGCCACCGCCCGCGCCCGGCCATCCCTGCTCCTGTCGCACCTGCCTGCCTGGGACCGGCACGGAAGGAGCCCGGAGAATGGCCCAAGGAGCACGTCACCATGCACGGACCCGCTGCCCGTCCCCGTGACGCACTGCCCCGCAGCTGGCAGCCACAGCAAGCCCACGGCGCTGCTCTGTGCTGGGGGATGCCGAGACAGCCCAGCACCCCCTGCTCGGCGTCAGAAGAAACCAGTGTCACTTCTGTCCTCTTGTGTTTTTTCCCTGTCGTGAGGACCCTTACGGCTCAGGACAAAAGGAGTTTCGAAAGAAACTCGCTTGGTGCGGAGAGATGTGGGGCAGGCTCGGCGTGGGGCTGCAGGCAGGGGAGGAGGGCTGGCAGGAGGCAGCAAACTCCGACGCGTGAGCGTGGCTGGCTTGGCACGCGAGCCCCTGGGGACAGCGGGGGTGACAAGGGGAGGTCGGGAGCTGAGCGCAGCGGTGGGGGGTGACGGACCTTGGCACCTGCCGGGGGGACGCGGGGAGCTGCGGGGCTCAGGCTGGGCAGCCCCCGTGGGTGGCAGCTGTTGGGTGTTTGCTGTTCACCGTGCAGCACGGCGTGGCAAGTGGAGGAGCAAACCGGGCTCTTTCTGTCACTGTGTGTCCCGGGGCACAGGTCCCCTCTGCGGGGTGTGGGGGGGTCCGTCTGCCTGGGATGCCCGGGGAGCAGGGGCTCATGCTGTGAGCTCGCAGCGGCATCCCCCAGCTGTGGGAGTCTGAAAGCAATTCTGTTGCTGGAGAAGGAGCTGGAGTTGGATTAAAAAGAAGCAAATACATTTTTACCACTTTTTTGGAAACTAAGTGCCTGCTCCTGTTCTTTGAATTTAGCTTTGAGCTCTTTACCCTAAAAAATAAGCATGAGACGTGGGCACGGGGGTCCCTCTCCGGAGGGTCTCAGAGCAGTACCTCTGCTCCATGCCTGGCCGTGGAGGCTGCGGCAGAGCTGGGCTGCAACCCTGCCCTGGGGGCTGGCCCTGCACCCACAGGGGCCCCCCGAAACCAGCCCTCCTCTGGGCTCCTGCATGACAGGCGGCCGTGCCAAGAGCTACAGAGAGCAGCCACACTCCCGGCTGCTCAGCAGCTGGAGGCTTTCCACACACAGCAGAAGAGAGCAAATAAAGCCAAAAGCCTCAAGCGAGGGCACACGGGAGCAAAGCCGAGCGCGCGAGGAGCTGAGGGCCCGGTACCCTCCTGAGCGTGCCATGCCGCATGCCATCCTCCCTCCCAGCGGCTCTGCTCCCACCGGTTCTGCCCCGTAATTAAATCATGCTCTGCAGCCAGGAGAAAGCCCCAGGAGCTGCTGCATGCCGCAGCGTGCGTGGCCTGGAGCCGCCACGCCTGGGATACCAGGACTTGGAGTCCCAGTCCTGCAAAGTCAGGTTTCGAATACCCATGGAGTTTGGGAGGTTTGGAGAGACCTTCAGCCCCAGCTCTGACCGACGCTTTACTTCCATGAGCAATTAGGAGATGGGGTGGTGTTACAGGGGCCAGCCCAGCTCTGCAGTGGGTGATGAGTTTAGCAGGCGTCAAGCCCAGGCTGTTCTTCGGAAGCCTGATAGTTGTTTCGGGGTGTTTGTGTATCTGAAGTTCGTGGTTTCAGCCTATCTTGGGATAAGCAAACCAGTGGTTTCCAACCACGGGGGCTCAGTGGTGTACTGTGGGAGATGCTCAGCAAAGCACTCATGTATTGAGAGTTTGAGGTGCCAGCTCAGTTTTATTATTATTGTTATATCTTTTTCTTTTATTTCCTTCTTCTTGCTATAATATTTCAGGCAAGCAGGTTTGCAGCTGCCTGCAAATTTCTGTGCTTTCACCTTGCTCATCACCACTGCCTCAATCCGCCGGCTGGGCCATCAGCCCCCGCTCCCAATTCTGCCCAAATTTAGCTCACTTTAAAAGTGCTCAGCCCTTCTCCCCCTGCACTGCGAAGCAAGCGCCGTCTGACTAGGATGCAGGGACGGGTTGTCTGTGCACACCAGAGGAAAGCTTGCCAGCCAGCCTGAAATCGCTGGCATCAGGCCCCATTACATCACACCCTTTTTGATCTGGAAATCTGGTTCCCCAGAGCTGAACTGCCTCTCTCCTGCTCCCAAAGAGCTTGCTGGGGTGGCCCTCGGCAGGGCAGCGCTTCCCCGGTGAGGTGAAGCCCATCCCAGAAAGAGACTGGATAAGCTGGAGTGCCAACCCAGCCCAGTCCTGGGCTAAAATGTCCTCCGCAGACTGATACTTTCTTTTGTTTCTGTTAAAAACTTCACTGGATTTGATTTCTGTAGTAAGATGCACACACACAAAAACCCTCCTGCTATCTGCAATGATTTTATTTTCGTGGACGGACTCCGGCAAGTTCCCCTGTGGGACTGTGGCTACTGCACGTACTGGTTAAAGGGCAAGTCCTAGAGAAATTCATCTCCTTAAAGAGCACCAAGTGATTTTTTTGGCTGCAGGCATAGATGGCCGGGAAAGTTATGCCCTGCTCAGCAAAGAAACTGGAAGGAAGAAGATAAAAGGACCCACGTGGTCAGTCCTCACTCACAGAGCACCTGGGGATCCGAAATTTGCCACCTTGCTGGCACTACCCCGTATTGCTCTTCCTCGGGCAGCGTGCAGGGTGGAGCCGATGGCTCTCCGTTTGCTGGCAGACACCACCACCATCTCACCCTCGTCCTCAAGTCCCCACTGGTGGCATTGCAGATGTGTGGGAGTTTCCTGGCCATAGCCGGTCCCTTCCCTGTGCAAGCTGGAGAGGCTCCGGAGGGCATCCCACCCGGGCATCCCACCCAGGCATCCCACTGCACACCATGACGCTGTTCCATGCGGTGCAGTGCCCAACAGTCACTGGGTGCCTCGGCCCTGGGCGCTCACGGCACAGCAAAAGGCCGGGTCTCCCACCAAGTGCTGTTGGCGGGGGAAGGCGGCTCACGGATGCCTTGTTGCCCAAACCCAGTGGCTGAGGTGTCGGTGCAGGAGCTTTTGGCGGGCAGCTGCAGCACGGCCAGCTGGATGCGTCTGTCCCCGGGAGTGGGGAAGTGCCCTGAGAAGGCAGCGCTGTGGCTGTCTTATCGAAATCTGGGGCTAAAAGACACTCTTTACCTTTTCTAGGTGAACAGAACCAAAAATTAATAAACCTCTAAAGCTCACTTGAACACCAGTCTTCCTCTGCTTTGCTTCCACCGTGCTTGTGGGGAGCTGCAGCCTGGCCCGGCCGTGCCCCCCCCACGCAGCACTGCTTGCTGGAGACTTGCACCCTGCCAGATACCTCCGCTCCCCTGGCAGGCATTATCTGGGGAGGAAAGATGGTTCAAAGGCTGTGCCAAGACACCTGCTTCCCAAAGTCATGGTTCAATATAGCCTGCCCCTTGCATTGCACCAACACCCTCCATCAGAGGCTGCTTTTCCAGTGTAATGGGAATTCTCCCTTACACTAAGGACCCTAAAGTTGCCTCCAGTGACAGCCTCCCCAAGGCTTTCTCCATAACAACAATTCAGCCCCATTAATGTATTCAGCTTTTGTGACAGCAATGTGCCCTGTTTCTGCCAGATCCACTCAAATCCCCTTTCAACACTAAATAAGCTTAAAAGGAAAAGTGCAGGTTTTGTTGCATCAAAGTGAAGGGTTAAAAATCATTGCTAACAGACGGGAAACAGTTACAAAGAGGAAACTTAAAAATAAAAATATGAATCCTTATAATACATCTGACATTAATTTCCTACCTTAGCTGACATGTGGGTCTGCTCCTGCTGCCCGGGTTTAGCTGCACGAGGTGGAGGTGGAGTTCCCGGGGCTAGACCAGGCTCTGAGCTCAAGTGTCCCCAGGGTACCCAGTCTCCAGTCCTCATTGGGATGGTGGGGATTCCTATTTCCCACTCCCTTTTGTGGAGACTGAAGTCTTGAGCCCTTCAGAGGCACAGTGACAGAGAGACAGTTGGAGAAAGACCATCTTTCCCGGCTGCCGCAGGTCCCCAGCACATCTGATGGAAAGAAGGCACAACAACATCACCTTACCGACGAGTTGGCTATTGGCAGAGCTGAGTCCAACACTCAGCTAACACCAGGTGCCTGCAGGTTTCCCTGCGATGGGGGACATCCCCTGCCTTCATGTGATGTTTGGGTATTGGAGTGGGTGCAGAGATAATGCCCAGTCGCCTTCCCCGCGGGGAGCGGGACCTGCAGCTCTGCCCACTCCGCTCTCCCACCGGCATGGCTGGTGTGGCAGGGAAGGACCTGGCCAGCTGGCTCCTGGACAAGGGGACGAGATTTTGGGCTGGGGCGTGCACCGGAGGTCTGCACACATGCCATGGGCCGGGGACGGTCTGTGTCCCCCGCTGCTGGTGGTGCTGCCGGCTCTCCCGGCAAGCGGAGGTGCCGGGGATGAGCTGCTGCCAGAGGGAGAGGTGACCCCTGCCCGTGCGTGACTGCGTGTCTGTGCTGCTCCCGGGCACCCTAAAAAAGAGGCACACGTTCCAGCTTCCTAAACAAGCCCATACAGATTTAAAAATACATTTATTTTTGCTGCTTCTCCAGGCATCAGCTGGGCCTGGAAATTCCTGGGTATGAGAAGTGAAGCTGCTCTCCCAGCCAGAAGCAGAGGTCCAGGTGAGCCGTGGTCCTGCACAGCTCACAGCCTGGCCTGACACACTAGTGAGGGTCTTGCTGTGCCAGCAAGGAGCAGAGAAGCCTGCACAGCCCGAGTCATTCATCCCTAGCAAAAACCACCGCAGCAAAACGGTGCCCAGCACTGTTCCCTACACTTTAAAAACAAGTCCACGTGCACAGGGAGGTGCGGGAATGGCCAAGCACGACTACTTGGCTCCAGTCCAAAGCTGCCAGCAAAATAATGAGTAACTCCTAGACAGCTGGGCTGAACTCATGGCTAATAAACTAATTTATTTACTCCCCTTACAGTTATTTTTTTTGCAGGGACGTGAATGGAAATTTTAACAGCTTTTTTCCCTAGCTGTGCATGGAAAGCTCTGTCTTCCCAGGGCAAGGACAAGGGGCTGAATGCCAGGCACCGAGTCGACATTGGGAGCAGATTTTGGAAACATGAAAATTACTAATAGACTATCTAACCCAGCATTCCCCTCCCCGGGGGGGTTGCTCTAATGTTGGTTTAGGAAGCCCCAAATGGACAATTACAGAATATTTTTTTCTTACAGGAAGGTTTTTTCCAAACAAATGCAGTTTCTGCTGAAGTCTGTGTGCTTGGAGGACTTACTGTCACAGAAGTATTGTGGCACACCAGCCCTGTTTCCGTGCTGCAGGGATGTCCCAGCCAGCTACAGCTTCTCCTGGGAACCCTGAGCGAGTCTCAGTGCCATGACTCAAATACAGCCGTATCTTAAATTTGGGGACCTGGTGAGGTCCCAGTCACCGCTGCAGGAGGGGAGGGGGAGGTCTGGGGGGTGCGAGTGGGGACTGCTGGCTGGAGCGAAGGGTGAGGCCACCACTCGCCTTCAAGGACTTCTTCAGCTCCTCTCGCTGCTGCTTGCTTGAGCCCTGGTTTGGGTTTATACCATCTTCCCCCAAGGTTTTTATATGGATTAAGGACAATAAGGTTCGGAAGGATGTTGGAGATCTTGTAGCATTGCAGAGAAATGGGGTGCTCATTGCAACAAAGATGCTGGTGGCATTCAAAGGCCAAAGTTCCTGCAAAGTTTGCTCAGACCCGAAGATAGGAGCCTTTCTTGTCCTCCTGCTCTCCAAAACAAGCATCTCAGCCCATGTCCTCCTCCCACGAGGCCCAGCCAGGTGCTCCTGGCTGGAGGTGGCTAGGGAGGTAGGAATCCCACCAAATGCAAAGACTAACCTGAGGCAACATTACCTTCAAATAAAGCCAGTTTCTTAGTGCCATGTCCGCTCCTGCGTGCCACCTTCTGCTCATCACAACCTGCTTTCAGGGCAAGGCTGGGGGAGAGGCTGCTCTTTGCTCTGGCGTACCCGGGCTGAGGAAGAACATCTGAGGAAGCACATGGGATCCGGTCACACCAGCATCCTTCATCTGTCTGCTTTGGTGTCCCTTTGCTGGCAGACACCATCTTCAGGGCACCCCGCAGTGGACTCGCATGCCGTGCCCCTGGCCAACCGGAGCGGGCACCGCGTGAGTGCCGGCAGGGAAGGGGTTGCTTGCAGCCCTCTTGGTCCCAGCCCAGCTGGAAGGGGATGGCTGGCAGCTGCCCCTCCTCTTTACCCACTTCAGAGCTAAATGCACTTAGCAGCGTTTCCAGACCTGCTGCTGACTGTGCTTCATGCCTGGTTTTGTTGTTTATTCTCCTGTTTTTTTGGTGAACCATGAGCATCTTGAATTCTGTTTCTCCCTGAGGTCGCCCACTGCCCCCAGGGCAGCCCCTGCCAAGGGCGTGAGACACCCAGGGGGGACCCCTGGGGAGGCGACAGGGCTTGGAGCGTTGGAGATCTCTGTGGGGCTAGACGATCTCCTGAGATCCCACCCAGATCTCATCTTCATTGCAGCCTGCTTTTCTGTGCGTTAGGTCAGACCTGGAGTGGTGACAGCCCTGTGATCATCGGACCGGCCACGGTCTCCAGCATGATGCCGGGATTTGCCACGTGCCTCTGCTTTGTAGCAGTGAAACCACCATGCTTTGATTGGAAAAATCTTTTCCATCTCTCTTTCCCCCTTTGGATCATTTGAGGGGACTCTGAGAACTTGCTTTTTCCCTTTTCCATCCACTGGGTGAAGCTGCTGCTATGGGAAGGCTGGAGCCAGCTGTGGGTCCCCACCAAGAGCCACCACCACACCATCTCTGACACGTGCTTTGGGTATCGCCCTGCCCCGGCAGATGTGCCGGCATTGCCCCGCTCCCCTGGTTCAGGTTCAAAATGCCATGACTCAAAACTATCCCTGGGCTCCCATATATTACCGTTGAAGTTTCTCAACCAGTGCTAATCCCTCCCTGGAGCAATGCTGGGGGAAAGCAGCTTTCTCCCTGCATCACTGTATGCAAACTGAGTTCAGAGACTGCTCTAGAGACCTGGAAAAGGCCAGCTGTGCAGCCAGCTCAAAGGGATCTCCTGTATCAGCCTGGAGTTTATTAACCTTGTTTGTCACCATGACATAAGACCACATCTTAAATGAATGGCTTATCCTTCTTGCAAAGCATTGTGACGTGTGGCATGTTCTGTCAGCTCCCAGGAGCAAACCTCCGGTGACACTGCATGGCAAGTGTCCCAAACGGGCATTAAAAACAATGCAGGTTTTACCACAAGGCTGAAGAAAATCCATTATAAATGTCTGTCTTTGCTGGCAGCAAAGCTATTGGAGTGGTGCCCGGAGACTCATCCATGGTCAGGCACCCTTCTTGAAGCGCTGCCTGAAGATGCTCATGCTGTGAAGGAAACAGGGGGGGTGTTTTCTTCCCTTCCCACAGAATGGAACTGAGGCACAGAAATCCAGTGATTTGGACCCATTTTCCACACAGTATTTGCCAGAGCTGAGGCGTGAGCTCAGCTCTTCTGTGAGTTGAGCAGCCGGTGCCTGTACAGGCTCAGAGGGGCCAAGTTCAGCCCGGACACAGTGCGCCTGTCCATGCAGGTGGTGGATGTGAACATATCTGGACCTGTGCTGAACCGCCTGGGGTGTACTGGAAGCCAGCCTGCGCCGGAGCCAGGGATGGCATCAGACAGGGAGGACGGGCAGCGGGCTTGCTGTGCTCGGCAGCTGCCGGGGATGCACCTGGCAGCACCCCACAGCGTTGCCCAGCCAGAGCCCACCGGCTTGTAGGAGGCAGGGGCAAACCTCCCCTTCCTTCAGCACAGATGGAGGAGACGCCGGCCCCCGCCGCGCCGTCCCAGCCTCCGTCCCACCGGCCGCGCGGCGCCGGCGCAGCGGGCGCAGATGGGCAGGAGCGGTTGGCGTCACGCGCCGCAGCGGGGCCTCGCCGGGGACAGGTGGCTCCTTCCGCCGGGCTGGGGTCCCGCTGCCGGAGGAGGACGGCGGGGATCGCAGCGAAGGCCTCCCCGCTGAGCTCAGGCAGACTTACGGCTGTGAAGGGAGCCGGCGGGATGCATGGCCCGCGGGCGAGACATGGGCTCCCCCACAGAGCACTCTACCCATTATAAAACCCCCTATTTTCGTTCCAAGAATGAGACCCATGGCCTCCATCACCTTTTATAAACTCTCCCATGACCTTTCGGCCCATGTTCCCTTTTTTTTCCATTTTGCTGGCTGTGTGTCAGTCACCCACCTTGCCCTGAAGGCCCTTTGAGACCAAGAAGAAGCTACCCACGGCTGGTAATCCCAACGATTAGTGATGACATTACAGCCCATCTAACAAATACATACAGACTGTGCTATGCACGGATTGAGCCACCAAAGGAGACTGGAAAGCACGGCGTTTTGGACATCCAGGATGGAGCTAAACCATCCGTGGGATGCCGACTTCTAATTTTAAGATGCAATTCTGCTGTCTTTTTACTCAAAATGGAAAGATGCTGGTGCCCAGCAGGCAGTGCTGAGGAGGAAGCCTTCATAAGCACACTCGTACTCGGTGGGAGGAAGAAGATGCTCCAATATAGGACAGCTGAGATGCGGCAGGATGAGAAACCTGCATGCTCCCCACCACCTTCTCCTCCTTGCTATCATGATGACTGCCCTGCTCCACACTCGCTCTGTGCTTCCCACCTGGCAAGATGCAAAATGCATTTTTCCTGCATCTGTGCATATGCAGCTTGTGGAGGTGGAAGAAAATTATAAAAGGTTATCATTCTCTCTTATTGATCCTGTGAAAACCAGGTACAAAACAGCATTATGTCATGAAATGTATTAAAAAGAGTATAAATACCATGACATTATCAAGGTAAAATGCCAGAGAGCATTACATTTTTGCTGGACTAAAATTGGTTTCCATTAGAGGCACAGGAAGCTGTGGTACCTCTGCATTCTGTCGCACTTACAGAGAGCTGTTCCTGCGCTCCGAGCTACAAGTACGGAGTAAAATCTCACTTTCATATTTAAAAGAACTAGTACATTAGGTCAAAAATTTGACCTATCTCCACTTAGTCAGCACATTATCAAGCACAGTCTGAAGTATGTTAAAAATCCAAGCAAACCCACAGCTCTTTAATGGTAGCCAACTTGGAAACAGTTAAAATGGTGGGTCAGGTAGGCAATGAGCGTGTTTCAGGAAACTTTGCAGCACCTGTTAGCAAGTAATAGGTTTTTCTAGGGCTTGCTGCTGCGGCCATCCCTCTGGAAAAGATGCCACTCGGTAGGACTGTAAGGGAACAAGTGTGGTCCTCCAGGAGAGCGGCAGGAGAAATGATGGCAAAAGCTGGTCTAGCAGGAGGCAGCACAGCGGCTGGTGGAAAACACAGGCTGTTCTCAGGCTTCTGAGAGGAGATAATAACCAGACATTTGGGAAAAATAGTGATAACTGAAAAAAAAAGAGAGACGAGCAGTAAGGTTTTGTTTAAACGGAAGTGCCACTTGCTAATGCTGCCAGGGCTGTAGAGCTCTCACCAGCATTTCTCACTGAGCAAATTTCCTCTAACTGAATAAGACCAAGGCGGCAACATTTCTTTTAAAATACGCCTTAACTTCTTTAAACTACTTCTTTAAAAGTATTTCTCACATTATACTTAATTTTTTTAAAAGTCTCCATTTTACAGCATTCTGCTTAGAAGCTTAAAAATTATATGATACCTGTGAGTGAGATTGTCCTTTTCTGTTGAGATGTCACGGAGGCTTTTAATGGCCACGGCATCCTCAGTGCTTCTTACACCCAGCACCCTGCGAAGCAAAACCACTGCAGCTTTTTGCACTGGGTCTCTCTGCAGAACATTTTCAGGACTTTATCATTTCCTTGTTCTGTTCACAGCAGAATAAATGTTTTACTTGGACTCCGCTGTCCTGAGGATGTTTTCTTGAAGAGCTGCCTAGCAGAAATCCTGCAGGGCCAGCTCAGTGATTAGGTTTTGCACCGGGCACTCACTGACTGAGATGTTTGCTCTTTTTTTTCATGATGCAGAGCTGTTACAGTTACTCTTCACAGGGCACCCCGCAGGTGTTTTTGAGGAAGAGAAGTATAAGCCATGCCAGAGCCCAGCAAAACTCATCTCAGTTAAGGGTACCATGGCTCCAGCTCATGCTGCATGGGTCACTTTTTGCTGCCTGCTTTTGTTTGCTGGACTTTAAAAAGTGCCCAATAAAGGCTGAATGTGCGTAACTTGCAGGTTGTAGGCAGTGGCTCATGGTAGTGCCCCAGCTTAGTAAAGCACTTCCATGGGATTTATTTTGAGCATGTGTTCAAGACCATATGCTGAAATGTTTTGCCAGAGCTAAGAATGGATCTGAAGCTGCTGAGAGTTTTACACATTCTTAAGCGATTCCCTGAATCAGTCCCAAACTGGGTTAGTTCACAGCCTGCCCCACCTAAGAGCAAGGCTCAGATCCTGCTGGGATAAAGGGGACAAGAAATCTTGCAAAGTCTGTTCTTCTTCACTCAAAGTGTTGACTTTTCAGCATTAAAAAAATACTCCAGCTTACCAAATCCTTAAATTGAGATTTTCAGTTTGACCAAAAATTTGGTGGGTATAGTAGGTGAACAAACACAAATAATTGGAAATTCCACAGCAGTAGCCTGTCACATCACTGCCATCCATGTGTCTGTCCTCTCCCGGAGAGCTGGGCTGTCTGGTGGGAGTGTATCTGCCCTGACACTTCGTACAAGCTACGGTGCATCATGGCACATGTGGTCCCACGGGGATGTAGTGACCACAGAGGAGACCAGAGGAATGAAGCACCCATGGCATAAACCCAAGAGGACCCGACTGGCATTTCTAAATCACCATTACTCCATTTTTATGTCTTTTGGGTTTTGATAGTTGGATATTTATGTCATGGGGAGGCCAAGGTGGGAGCAGAGACCAGGGGAAAACCAACCCAGAGACCCACTCTGGTGAGTGGTTTCTCCTTCTCCTGCAGGTGGGCTGCACAACACCAGGTCTGTGAGATGCTTGCCACCAAACCCAAGGGGACCTCCAGGGAAAACATTGTCAGTTTGGTCACTGCTTATGTGCCTGGGTTTTCAAGTCACTTGATCAATCTGTAATAAAAATAACCAAATGCTACAAAGCAGCATGACCCCTTACTATATTGTTGTCACAAAACTTGCTCTGGCTTTTCTGAACATAGGCACTTCTGGAGTTAGAAATTAAGCATGAAAATTGGTTTCTTGAGTTTGGTATTCAAAGCTTTCTGAGCTGTGGGAGTCCTTAATGCAGGAGCTGAGAGCAATGGCACACTAGCACTTCTTAAAATGAATGGACAGCCTTCTACAATATGAAGACAATTGCAGGAGAGGAGACCTGATGATGGATGGCATTTTTTTGGGAAGGATGTGTTTGAATCCACTCATGGCTGTCTTTCTTGTGATCTAAGATTTATTAAAGCTGCTAAATATAAGCCCTTAATTTTTGGACCAGACCATATCAGGATGGAGCGGGATCACGAGGAGGAGTCATGAGCCCCACCGTCATGATCAAATCCCACCGTGTTTGCAGTACAGTCAGTGCAGAGCAGCTACAGGGCTGCTCTGAGCTGGGCTGGCTTATGCTGTCCCCCGATATCTCCTGGGGTGATGGGAAACCTGGAGGGGGTGAGCAGGAGTGGGAGGCATATCGCTTGGCTGGATGGCGCTGAGCCAGTCGGCACAGTCCTGTGGGGCTCCTCTCCCCAGGAGATGTGCAATGCTTATGGCAACATCAGGGGATGTGACCAGAGGGTCACATAAACGGTGGCAGGTCCCACTTTGGCAGCTCCCCAATGTGCATCTCTGCTTTCTGCCTTGGGCTCCACGCAGCCACGTGCCCCCAAGTGCCAGCTTTGCTTTCCATTAGTGTGCAGAGCCTGCTCGAGCTCATTAGGTGTGGTGTGTAGGCAGTGTCACGGCTGTCCAGACCAGCCAGCTCAGTCTGTGTTTGCATGTTGATGTTTAGCTGCGGAGCGTGTTCCTGGCTCTGCCATCAAGTGCTTCCCAAGCATGCACAGAGAAGTTCTCAAGTTAAACCAGCCACGAGACACTGGCACCATGCACGGGAGCTAAAATACAGCCTCTGAGGATGTCTGCCAGATATTTCAGGAGGTTTACCCCCGTGCCGCTTGCTGTCCTGTGTCTCCCCAGCCGACAGCCTCCCCCTCTTCTTGTGATAACCCAAGGGCTTTGAAGGCATTTTGCACTCGGGAAGAAATGAGAAAGTTTTAAAACTTGCTGTTGACTGTGGAAGCCCTGAAGCACCACTGCATCTCTTCCATGTAAAGGTCAGCCTTATTTTTTGGAAGGGGCTTCTGTTGAATGTTACCTCCTGCAGTGACCTATGGCAGTGGATGGAGCGAGCGTAGCTGGGTGTCATGAGACTGATCTCATCAGTTTTAGATTTCATGCCTTCCAGATTGACTGATCTCCCTTCTGCTCATTCATTAGGAGACAACAGAACACAGCAATCTTCTTCGCAACACTTCTGTTGTCTATAGCTTTCTGTTGGCTCCCTTTTTGGAGGACCTTTACAGCAGCAGGAACATGCCTTCAGTGGCAGAATACATGGAAGCTGAATGCCTTTTGCTAAAGGCTTTTTAGAACTGACCAGTGAAAACCTCTTAGTGCTGGGTCATTGCACAGACTTAAATCCAATCAGTTTAGTCCAAACGTCATAGTGCCACTACAGGGAAAGGGAATTTTCATATTTACTGCACAGAAAGGATTTAAAGGGGTGCCTAAACTGAAGACTGAACCCACGTGCAGGCAACAACTTACACTTGCCATCCGAAGTGGCTGGCATCCACGGCAGGAGACACCAGCAACAAATCTGGAAAAAGAGTGACTCGCTAGGGAAGTATAAGAAAAGTATATACACAAACATGAAGGCCATATGTTTTTTCCAGAGGAGAACCTCCTACTTGAAGGCCAGCCTGGAATGATTGCTTTTCTTCCAAATTTGATCTAGAATAACAACAGATCCATTTTGCTGCGAGACGTAGCCTACTAGCACTGAAAAGTGTACCTGCATGCCAAATTCATCCCTGTACACGGGGTGGTTGTACAGGCAGAGTTGCCCAGGCACCTGCTCTTTTTCCAGTTGGGAATTTGTTGGAATCAGGTATGTTGGGGCACTTGTCTGGGGTTTCTGGACATCCAGAGTATGTTGGAAGAGTAGCTTCAGCGGGGCTGGTAGATATCTGGAAAACTCATGGTAGATACCTGGAAAACATATCCACTGTGCATGCATAGAGCAACTCCACAGCAGGACCAAAGGAAATTTTGCAATCTGAACTAAAGAGGGACCTTGTGAAGAGTCTGCGTCTGCAAGCTGATGAGGAGAGGCATTTCACCAAATTCAGCTCACCAAAGCTACAGAAAGGTGATTGCAAGCAATCAAGTTAACCTGCATTAAGAAGCTGGTACATCTCAAGGAAGGTCCGGTCGCTGATTGTACACACGCTGCCCTCCAGTGCAGGAGCCAACCAACAGAGATTAACGTCAGGCAGCTTGGCAGGGAACAAAACAGCAACAGGGTTAAAGCTAACCTATTGCTCTTTGCATTTACAATGCCTTGCTTGGGCTGAGGGACAGGACCTTAAGGTGTGCTGATGTGGTTGCACTCGGTTGTCTGCTCATCCTCTAAGGATGCATTAACCTTAATACTAAGGGACAGGGTCTTAACTACAGACAAAGCAGCACTGAAAACTTTAAGAAGGGACTGGACTCTCTGACCACCCTTTGAGCAAAAAATATAGGCTAAATTAGTTATAAATAGAGTAATAAAGCATCCAAAGTGGAAGTATGTAGAAGAGGGACAGAGGAGGATGAAGCAATAAACAGCTTTGGCCCTATAAACAGGAGATAAAAATAGGGCAAAGAGATGTCATCAATCTGAGGGCTATTTTCAAAACACCATGTCCAAAAAAGCCTTGGACTGACCTTTTGGGGGAGAGTTGGCAAGTGTTAAACAGAGGCACTCCCAAGGGTGCGAGCGCTGCCTGTGTGGGCAGTGGGCAAAAGAACTGGGTCGGGTGGAGGAGCTGGGGCTGCTGCATGGTGTCCCTTGTCTCGGGGACTTCAGAGCTTTTGTCACTGCACATGGTGATGGGAACTCTTATTTCTGTATCCAGACTGCTGCTGGAGACAGAGACTCATTCAAGGTCTTCTAGTAAGGGACACGTACTCTAATGGAAACAATTACAGAACTTTTTATTCCCCTTTCTCTGGAGAACATCCCTATATATAGCTCAAACCCATCCCATTGTTCTTCAGATCTTTTTTCAGTGCTTGCCTTTCTTGCATCACCTACAAGACACCCAGATGGAGACGGCCGCTGTCAAGCTGCATGTGCTGACCAGGACCCTGTTCTTGCTGTTTCTTACTCCCTCAGTCCGTAGGCTGTACCAGGTGGTTGATTTTGATGGGAAGCACTTGCGATGGGATCATCGTCCTGTTCCATGGCTGCATCGTGCGCTGTGCAGTGTGCTTCGGGCCCACTCCTGCAGCTCCTAGGAGATACATCAGTAGCATTTATTTTTTAATTACAATGATCTACACTATGCCCTGTGGGAATATTAGCAGAAACAGGCTGTGCATTGCCAGAAATCCCATTCTCCTTCAGTACTCCCTGGTGGGATTTTCTCAGAGTTGCTCTGTTGGGGTAGAAACTCCCTGGAGGAGTTGCACCAGGATATTAACATTTTGCATCCTCTATGACTCGCTTTCAGCCACAGGCACTGCAGAAGAGCAGCACAACAGTATTTTGTGGGCACAGAGTAAAAATCACTGGTTTGTTTTGCGTCCAAAGCCGGTATCTCCAAGGCCACATCTGCTCCAGCACGGACCTTGCACCTGGCTGAGATGCCAGTGAGCGTCCCATCCAGAGAACGCAGCATCCATGGTCAGAGAAACTGAGGAGTGTGTAGGAAAGGTGGAAACTTACTGTGACATGAGGAAGAGGAGAGCTGTGAAGGAGAAAGTGGTGGAAGAAAAGGGATTTCCTCCCCAAAGAGGTCAGAGCACTGTCTGGGAGGGAGAGCAGGAAAGCCCAGCGTGCCCATCAGCCCAGAGGAGCGCGTCCTTGAAAGGCTGAAGAGCGGCTCACGGGATGACAGAAAGCTCTGGGGAGAGGGAAGGAACAAGCCAAAGCCCAAGGCAGAAATTTCAACTTTTAGAGTCGGGAGCTCCCGGAATACAGCTGGAAGAGATCACATGAGCTCTTTTGGGAGGCTAGTGGTGCTCAGCGAAGGCGGCATCACGCTCTCCACTGCAAAACCTCAGGGATAATCCAGCAGTTTGCCTCCGGCCAAGCATGCCTTGCTTATTCTTCAGCCAGACCCAGCTGCAGAGGGAGGAACGGGGCTTTCCCTCCCCGCTGCGCACACAGAGGCATGATCCCAGGCTCAGCGGGGTCTGGACTTGTTCTGATTTAATGGCATTTTAACCATGCCTCACACTAATCTTTGGCCTTTTAGCCTCCAGATCCTTGGCCAGCAGACAGAAAGGTCCCAATAAGCTTTTAATTGTGTATGTAGCCTTATTGTTGTGACGGCTGCTGCCGTACTGGTAAGTGATGGCCTTAACCCTGCAGTGGGGGTAGGAAGCAGGGTAAAAAAACCCTCTCGACAAACAAGCCGGGATTTTATTACAGCTTGTGTCACATCAGAGAAGTGAGAGCTGAGTCACTGCCAGGTATAGACAGTGACTGTGAGTCACCAGCATAACCCGGCTCATCAATAAATCCAGTGCTCTGCTGCCCAGTGCCCAGGCCAGCGCTCCCATGCAGCCCCGATGCTGCTTCGCCAACTTTTGCAGATGCCCTCGCAGCTCCGGCCACCCAGCTGCCAGCCTTCGGCGCCCGTCCTTGCAGCTCGCTTCGGCTCACAGTGTCTCCCCCCTCGCCGAGGAGAAGCAGGGCAGACCTTCTCTCTGGCAGAAGTGGCTGCCCAAACCACCCACATGCGTCAGGCGGACAGGACCCCAACCTTGCTCCAAGGGTGCTGGGCGATGCTGGTTCCTCCGGATCCAGCTGCCTCCTGCAGAAGCTGTGGAAGCTTTGCCGTACTTGCAGCTGGGGTGCAGAGGACACGTAGCACTCAGCTGCTGGAGGAGAGTGGTGGAGAATTCCCTGCTTCACACTGGGGCACCCAGGCACGGTGTTGGCAAGGGCAGCGCGGGCAGAGGCAGATCCGGTGCAGATATGAAGGGGGGATTGTGGAGCCAGATGCCTTCAAGGCTTTTGGCAGGCAGAAAACCAGCACATGGCTGTATATCCATGGTGTGACAAGTAGAGGAATTAGGGATCTGTGAAAGCGTCAGAGACTCAGGGCTGAACTCAATGTAGCCAGCAGGTCAAGAGGAGGAATTCTGCCCCTCTGCTCTGCTCTGGCGAGACCCCACCTGCAGTACTGCGTCCAGCTCTGGAGTCCTCAGCACAGGAAAGACACGGACCTGTTGGAGTGGGTCCAGAGGAGGTCACAAAAATGATCAGAGCGATGGAACCCCTCTCCTGTGAGGACAGGCTGAGAGACTTGGGGTTGTTTAGCCTGGAAAAGAGAAGGCTCCAGGGAAACCTTATAGTGGCCTTTCAGTACTTCTGAAGGGGGCTTATAAGAAAGATGGGGACAGACTTTTTAGCAGGGCCTGTATTGATAGGACAAGGGGTAATGGTTTTAAACTAAAAGAGGGTAGATTCAGGCTAGATAGAAGGAAGAAATTTTTTACGCTGAGGGTGGTGAAACACTGGCACAGGTTGCCCAGAGAGGTGGTCGATGCCCCATCCCTGGAAACATTTGAGGTCAGGTTGGACAGAGCTCTGAGCAACCTGATCTAGTTGAAGATGTCCCTGCTCATTGCAGGGGGCTTGGACTGGATAACCTTTAAAGGTCGCTTCCAACCCAAAGCATTCTATGATTCTATGACACTATGATTCTAAATCCATGCAGAAATGTAAACTGACATCTGTTCTCCTCTAAAACCCCAAAGGCCTGAGATCTCACCCACGTGAGGGACCCTTTCTCCTCCCTGGTTCTTCGCCGCAGCTGCAATTCGCACCTCCTCCCCAGCTGACCAGAAGAGGCTGGGAGGGCATGTGGCTCCCGGGGGTCCCCCAGCTTCAGAGCCAGCACCTCACCACAGAATAAATGGAATTTTTTTTAATTGAGAACTTGTTAAAAGATCTATTGCCACTGGCTGGGCTGGCAAAGGCAGAATGCACTGAGGCCAGCGTGTCTGTAAGGAGAGGGTCTATCTGGGGTAGCACTTCATGTTTTGGATTCTTGTTTTAATATGCTGATTTTTAATCAGTGAAATCAAGTTGAAGAGAAAGACACGCTTTCACCTGTATCAAGTACCTGACTGGCCACGTGATGCTGCTGCAGTGTGAGCAGTGTGAGCGGTGTGAGCCGTGTGAGCCGTGTGAGCTGTGCGAGCAGTGCACCAGGCATCTGCCCCGGCTGCAGCAGGCGCCTGCGCTCAGGTCAGCCTGACGCAGCCATGAAGCTGCAACAGCACCAAATAAAATAGCATGCACTCAGCAAATACCACATCCACCAACCACAGCCCCACTGGGCAGCTGACACTGCTTCGGGGTGGCCTCGCTGGGAAAGCACCCCCTGAGCACTGCCCTGCCCTGCAGAGCATCCCCTATAGCCCACCGGGCACTTCACAAATGTGCATCAAGACCTAACGGCAATGGCTAAAACGATGGGCAGAGGAGGCTGGGCAGCCGGAGGGAGTCGTGCAGGGGACAGGGCCATCACAAGAAGTCTCCCTCACAGACAGCAGGTCAGGCAGGGAAGAGCTTCAGGATCTCTGCTGGCCGGCTGGCCTGGAGCCGATTTGGTGATCTTGGGCCATTTCCTAATGGCAAGTGTTCTCAGCTGAATTGGCACTTCGTGCTGCCTGTGCCCTGCCAGGGAGCTCAGCAGGGAAGGCAGAGAGCTGTCTGCCAGCCACAGAGTGTGGCCATGCCACCCAGACTCTCTGTTTAAGTGAAATGGGGAACCTTTTCCTCTAGCACTGCCCAGTGCCTGGGCTGGGAATAAAAGGATGCTCTCTTTCTGTGAGGTGTTGTGCTAGTGTCTCCTGAAACTTTTACTTCTACAAGAAGTCTTTTTAAAAATAAACCAGACAAAATGAAACAATAAACCTCTTGAAAAATTAAAGGAAAAGAAGGGTAATTTACCACAGAGTTAATAAAGGCAATGAATAATCTGCCAAGTAGCCAGGGGACAGACATGGCATGAAGCTATCACTTAAAGTCTTTGCATCCTTCTTTCCTAACTCACCTTCTGCGAGCATCACCCCATCTCCTGCCGTCGTCCTTCAGTGACATGCCGCCTTTTATATCAAAGGTGCCCAAGCACTTCCCATTCTTCTGTGTGCAGAAATCACCTCACTCAGTTCCAAAATACATCTGTGAACATGGGTGGAGTATGGCAGCATGCGGTAATTAACATTACACAACAGCTCAGGACCAGAAGTGAAGGATAAACTTGGTGCTGGATTGAAAATAAGCAGGGGGGGTGTAGGATGAACCAGCCAAGCTGGAACTCGGCCACAAGCTCCTGAGCCCTGGGTGTGCAAGCGATCTGGCACTGTGTTTTTTTGACTTCATTTTAGGAAGTGGCAGTCCTGGCCTGGCAGCACCAGCTAACGCTGGACTGCACAATGGGCTCGATCTTGACTCCGACAGCAGCACCTTCTTAACATCTTCGTATTTCCAGGAAACCTTGGAAGGGGGCCCAGCCTGCCAGACGGCTTTTTAGAAATTGGGAAACCAATCGTAGTTTGAGAAAATCGTATTAGTGCCTCTCCACAGACACGGTCCGTGCACACGTGTGAGTCACTCTTAGCAACCCAGAAACCTGCTCGCACCAGTGCAAACGTCACGCTGGCGCTGGGTGAGCTCCGGCTGATGGATTAATGCCGCAGCACTGAGATGACTTCACGGCTGGTGCAATAAAGCAAAAATGTCAAACTTTGCAGCAAGCGCAGCATACTCTGAGCAGTCCCAGCTGGCATCTGGAGAGTGGTGCTCGCTGAAGCCCTGTGAGATGGATACTTTTGCTTCTGGGGCTAGTAAGTTAATTCAGTAGGTGAGATGCTGTACTGAAAGGGGAGGACATAGCAGGTGGGACACAGGAGCCTTGCAACAGACTGCACCGCTGATTAGCGATGACACTGCAGACGACAGGGACCTCCACTCAGCTCCTGGCTCATGCTGGGGTGACTCAGGGCCGGCGCAGGGCAGAGAGTGCATGGGGAGGACAAGCGCCAGGAGCAGTTTGCTGATGGGAATGGGCCATCCTTCCCCAGAAGACCTAGTTTGGGGACAGCCAGCATGGGCAAGCAGCCAGACCCCCCCATGCACCTAGAGATGTCACCATGAGCAGCGTCTGCTGATGTCTTCCTTCGTCATGGGGATTTCACCTACCAGCAGCCCTGTACAGCAACGCAAAGATGCTGCCATGTCATGCAGCATGGGGAAAGTGCTTGCGATATTGAGCATGGGAAGGTGTCTGCATGTGCATGCGGTGCTGCAGGACACAGGGTTGGGAGCAAGGAGTTACCTGCAGTGACGAACCCCCAAATCCCCTTTCATCAGCATCCAGCCTTGCTCACACAGCAGAGGTTTCGAGCACCCTGAGAGCCCTGTCCGTGACTAACAGCTCTGCATTCAGCAGTCTCAGCAACACCAACAATGCTTTCCTGTTCCCCAGAGATCTTTCCTCCTGTTTGTCCACCAGTGTCAAAGATCTTTAGCTAAGGAGAGTCCTGGCTGAAGCTGCCTCTCCTGCAGCGAAGGAAGGAGGCACTGGCCGTAAAAGCTTTCAGCTTATTAGCTGCCACTGGAACAGGTAATTAGGTTAATTTGTGCAGGAAGCACGGTGGGAGCAGTCTTTTTTCTTCAGGCACTGCTGACAGAGAAGGAGGACTCCCATCTCCCCTCTGGTGCAGGATTAAGGAAAAGTATTGAGGAAGAAAGAGCATGTTGAATACCAGCTCTGCCGGGGAGACCTCTGGAAGGCTCTGGAGCCTTCTGTGACATCGGAAGGGACTGGAGAGAAGCACAAAGTAAAGGGCTGGCTCTGGGTGGTCTCCAGGGCTGCACTGGGAGTACAGGTAAGGAAGGAGGATGGTGCAGTGGTGGGACTAGCCTGGGGCAGGCTGGCCTGCATCAGATCTCCTGCACAGACCCTCCCGCCTGGAGATTTACCCAGGGCTTTTGAGCCTAGCTCATAGCTCCATCAGTACAGAAAAAAAATCCAGTTGCAAAAGTTGCAATGGTGTGCCACAATGAAGAGCCCCGCTCCCGGCACGGGTGGGCGGACGAGGGGGCTGCAGCATCGCTGCCCTCACTGGGTGTCCCATGGGACCTTGACCCCCTCCCATCTCCTCCGGCCCTGGGCACGCCTGCGCCTGGCTGCCCATCGCATTGCCCTGCCCCACATGGCACCAGGCTGGCGGGATGCCGGCGTGGGGTGTCCTGCAGCACGGGCAGCGACAGGGTATGGGAATGGGGCACTCAGCACCTGCTTTCTAAGAGGCACTAAATATTCTCTGAGCCTCCCCAGGTGGGACCAGACCCCAAACCTTATTTTTCTTTCCAGGGAAGAAGGTATAATCAGTTACATCAAAACTGATTATCACTAGCAAAAACGGAGAGTGGAAATCTGGCACTGGTCTATGGCTTTACTCCTAACCTCCATATGTTTGTGGGGTTTGAGACAGACAAGTGTTTCCTGCCCACACCTCCAGCAAAACTTCTCTCCTGCTCATGCAAAAAGCTCCTGCCAAAACTGTGGCTAGCACAGCAGAGGCACCTCGCCGTGGGAGCCCGTCGTGCAAGCACCACGTGTCCTCTCCTGCGACACCATTCTCATCCCCATGGGATGCTCCTGGCACAGGCTGTTTTCCTCCCTGCACCGGGAGAGAACAGTATGGGGCCCTTGGCTGCACAGCGATGTTGTGGGACTTTTCTGGAAAGCCGTTAGCCAAAGGCTGCGAAGGGAACATGGCAAGGTAATTGGTGAAGATGAGCCTAATCTCATTTTTTTGTTGTGAAAGGGGCGTGAAGAAGAGAAAAGGACATGTACTGGTAAATTACCATCAGGGCTGCTATAGTAACACAGCTTTAAAGATTGCCTAGTCGGCCTCCTTGGGGCTATAGAAAGCTCTTCAGATTGTTCTGTAGTTTTCCACTTTCTCCTGACGCAGGCTGGCCAGGGCTGCCTCATGCTTTCTGACCACGCCATGACTCGCGGTCCTGCCTGCGCGCCCACCACTACCCTCACCCCAACCGTGCCTGCGGCCGGGCACAGGCAGAGCTGCCTACGCAGGCAACTGCTGCCTGCGGACAGGGTGCAGAGGAAGGAAGCAGACTGAGTCTCGGGGATGTTTGTTAACTTTTGTCCCTTCCAGACCCCCGGATAGTTTCAGGGAAGTACCTTTACTCCCTTACTTACGTCTTGTTTCGCTCTTATTTGTTACCTCTGCTCACTTATTTCCCTGTAGGGCATCAGCAAAGAAGAGAGGGGCTTCAGACAAGCCAGCTGCTGAACCACAACCACCCCGGTACAGCACAGGCCCAGAGACAGTGTACGGCCTCGTCCCAGGCGAGGTGCAGCCAGAGCATCCCATGGCCAGCGCAATGCCCTGACCTGAGCCCTGTCCGAGCCCCTTTGCCCCAACAGATCCTGCTGACTCAGCGTGCTTGTGTGCAGACAGTCCCCTACGACAGGGCTGGGGCTGGCATGGAGACATGCAAGACATGAGTCAAAGGGGGAAGCGTTGCTTGCCACAACTGTGTGGTTCCCTAAGAGTTGTTTCCCATCCCTAAAGAGGACAGTTTCCCTCCTCCTTTTAAAGGAAAGCCCCAAACTTCCGAGAAGCAGTGCAATGGCCCCAGTCTGAAGTGCTATCAGGTGCCTCAACTGAGACAACGGATATCATGGTAAAGAGGTTTTTCCTCCAATCTCACATCAAGCTGCTTGAGCTTCCCTCTTATGCATGGACTGTTTATATTCTAAGCAGTTCTTCAGCCCTCATCGCTGTAGAGCAGGCTGCTTTCCTCTGTGCACTCAAGAGCAAGCCCTGTTTTCAGCACAGCAAGCTCCAGGTCAGATGCGTTGTTTATGTATATTTGCTGGATAAACAGGATTTAACAGGATTTCTGACTCTGGGGACTACTCATGAACCCCTGTCTTCTCCTAGCACTCTTGCATTTCATTCTTCTTCAACATTAGCTTAATATACTTGGAGGCACCTGTATTTTATGTCTTTGTTTCTTTGAAGTTCGCTGGGATGGAGTAATGCTAATGTTTAATTTCTGCAGGAGGGAGAACGTGTTAACAACAAAACCCCACAAAGCAACCCAGGATAATTTAGTAAAAACAAAAGGCTGGTGTGAATTCTGCCATGAAAAATTTGAAATCAGTAGGTGTGCTGGCCTGCAGCTTCAAGCATTTAAGAGTTTTTCAGTTATACACTGTAAATCCATAGAAATAATTGGTCTTATTCTTTCTTAAAATAGCACCTAAGGTGTAATTTTATTTCAGATGAGACAGGTGTTGTCCCTGAGCCGGAGAGCTTAGGGTCTTCTAGATGTGCTGCAATATATGAAAACAAGCACAGGTGAAGTAAGATTTGGCTCACAGCAAATGAGGCCACACGGTTTCTCAGAAGCAGGAAAGCACCAACATTTGTTATCCCCTGGTCACACACACGCATGCAGCCCCCAGCAGCTCCCATCAGTCGCATACTGTCTTCCCAGCATCCCAATGGAGCCATCGAGCCCGACCTGCAAGCGGGCAGAGTGGGGCCTGGAGCTGATGTGCTTTGCCCACGGTCACTTCACGCACTGAGAGACGTGGGGATTAGAAGATGCATCCTGCAAGTCTCGCTCCACCTCTTCACCACTTCTCCCTGGGCCATGCTCACACCCACGGCGTGATCGGCTCCACGAGTCTCTCTGGAGCCAGGTACAACCCACTGTGGTGATGGGCTGGGCTGCGGGCAGAATCATTCGTGCCCTGTCAAATAGTATCTAAAAACCTTAGCTGTAAGGATTTGCTAAATTAACTAAATACCTATGCAATGGCTGTTATTCAGTTTGCTTCCATCGTGCCTTTGGCACAGGAGGAATTCACGCAGCCGTCAGTGGGACCACTTACCGGAGTGGACGCTGAGCCAGTCAGGATCAATGTCAAACCCTCGTTAGCTGAGAGGCTCTTGTAAGCATCAGCAAAGAATCAAAAAACTCACGACACTGTTCACTTCTTAGTAAAAGATCAAGAAAAATACAGAGGTATTATTTAAAAGTGGGTGCTCTGGAACTGAATACCCACCTGTGGCGGGTTCCTGCTGGCAGCTGTGCTCCGAGCATGGCCCAGACCCGCTTTCGGGGACACGCGCTAAGGAGAGAAAAAGGATCTGCTGCGGTTTGAAGCCTGGGAAAGCAAGGAACCATAAAACCAGGAGGGCAGCTCCATTTACTCCTCTCCTGGGGCATTGGTGTTATGTGCTCTAATACACCAGAGGTGGATCTGCTGAATAAAAATATCAGCTAGTGTTTGTCAAAACCAGATGGCTCAGGCCTGCATGTGCATGGCAAGCAAAAGGCTTGCCAGACCTGCTGCAGGACCTTGCAGCCCATTGAAGGACCATTGGATCTAGCTAATCTTCTCTCCTGGCAGTGTTTGATTAACATTTGCAGCCTCATTTTGTCCACCCAGACACCGTGTCATCACCAGGCTGCTTGAGCACCAACATGTTTTCAGGGAGCAGAGAGCAGGTACCTTCCATGATGCTGGAAGAGAAGAGGAGAGGAGAGGAGAGGAGAGGAGAGGAGAGGAGAGGAGAGGAGAGGAGAGGAGAGGAGAGGAGAGGAGAGGAGAAGAGAAGAGAAGAGAAGAGAAGAGAAGAGAAGAGAAGAGAAGAGAAGAGAAGAGAAGAGAAGAGAAGAGAAGAGAAGAGAAGAGAAGAGAAGAGAAGAGAAGAGAAGAGAAGAGAAGAGAAGAGAAGAAGAGAAAAGGCTGTTTGTCCCACTGGATGTGAAACATAACTCTGAGGTCCTGCAGGGAGCTAATGTAAGAGTCTGATGAAGGTTGCCTGGGGTCAGTCACAAGCCTCCCAAGAATCAATCCTCATGTCCCTGTCTGCCGAGATGCTTCCAAGAAGGACATTACCAGGTGACTGCTGAAAATTTGCTCCAGCACAGGAACACAAGTCCAGAGGAACCACTGTACTTGGAGCCTAGGCGAGGATCTTGAGACCTGCTGTAAAACTTCTTGATTTACGGGAGCTATGTTGGAGCCCAGGAGGCTTCCTGACAGCTGTAGGCCACCTTACGCATTTCAGATAGCTGATGAAGAATGAACATCCCCTGGCTCCAACGTCGAGTTTGTTTACCCTCTCCTCCAGTTACATGTCTCAGATGGAGCACGTCCATCTTCAGGAGTGAGACCAGTGCCTACAAAGAGGGCAAAGCTGTATGCAGAAACTTGCTAATGGAGAGGAGGAGATTGCAGTCCACAGCTCAGACCCTGTTACGCTGCTCTGTAATTTTCTTCCGTTCTTCTGCAAGTAGAGGAAGCGTCCTGCCTTCTGCCAGCAACCACAGGCATAAATCTCGGCTGTGACCAGACCTGCACTCCCAGTAGGCATGTGTTCCCTCATACACGATAACACCATCACTCTGGGAGGCAGCCAGTGCCCTCGGATTTTTGTGCTGTGACTGAAGAAATTGCTCTTTGCAGTTGAGCCTACCTGGCCTGGGTTCAAGAGGAAGCAGCTCTCCCAGGCTGCCACTCATTGGAGTGCAGACCACGAGCAGTACAGACATACCCCAGAAGGAGGACATTCCTAGTCTTAGTAAAAACCACTATTTTTTTCCTTCATGTTTTAATGAAAGTATGCAGTGCCCCGAAGGTTCCTCTGTTTCTATTATGAAATGTTTCGGAGTTTACCAGGATGTGGCTATTATTCGTTGGTTTGCAGGCTTGTGAGCTGAGGGGTAAATTTTTATTAACGTCTTCTCAGACGAAAGGACTCAGCCTTGGGGTTTCATGCATATTTACATTCAATGCTAGACTTGCAGGGATGTTCCTCTTGACATTTTACTTGGTTTCTCTCTGAGAACAGGAATCTTCCCACCCTCTTGCTTAAGCATTGTGCAATATTCAAGCAAAAACCAGCCTTTGGCTAAGAGAGAGAGATCTGAGGACCTGACGTGGAAGTTTTGCTATCTAAGAAACTAGGCTGCAGTTCCCTAGCAGCTTGTGAAGGGTACCATTCCTCCATGATCATAAGGAAGTAAATGTAAGAAACTTTCCTGTTGGAGGCAAAAGAAGGCTTTAAGACAGATGTTTTGCCTTTAGAACTGGACATCCGGAACTGGTTCCCATTTTTGCTCTAGATCCCATGTGTGACTTATCCAAAGCCTTTGCTTTTCATCCTGAGATCCCCTGCTGAAACTCTGAGTGCTAGGGCAGGGACTGCAGTGTCTTGCTTCAGAAGATGATGATTTAAAACACAGCCTTCAGGTGCTGTGATAAGGTATTGTGATGATTCATCGTAAATGGAAGCCATCCCTGCTTGGTAGCTGGCACAGCGTCTGTGCTGGCCTTTGAAATGCATCGTCTTCTGCGTCTCCCAACCTGTGCTCTCCTATGAGACAGAAGTGACACAGAGCAAGCTTTTGTGGCACAACCCTCACTTGCAATTTGTAAAGCTTTTTAATTGGCTGGGGAAGGCTAAAAATAGCGCTCTAAAAGCTTTCCATTGCTCCTTTATCACTCTTCCCTATTGTGTTCCTCAGATGGAATAAGGACAGTTTAGCTGTGAGTGTTTCTGTCCTGAGCATGTCTCACTGGATGTCCCAGACTTCAGAGAAGTTTGGTATCAAGAGACGTTGGATCTGTGGGTCCTGCCTTTACCTGAAGTTTGTCTGATGGAGTCAGAAACAGCTTCCTCTGGGAGAGAGGAGGGACGGGGCTGCACACACGCTTCATTTCAGGGTTGGCTTGCAGCAACTCAGCCCCATACTTCTTTTTCTGGAGGCTGCCTTCCTCTGTTAAACTCTAAGCTTACATCCACATTAAAACAATCTCCAAATCTTCAGGTTGCAGAGACAAAAAGCTTTAAATCTGGAATCGAGTGTAAATAGATCCATCAGCATCTGTCTCCGGGCTGCACATCTGATGTGCCAAACGGTGCCTGGCTAAGTGGAGTGAGTATTGATGCTGGGATGAGTGACCAACTAAAGTGCCCATCTGTTTACCTAAGCCTCTTCTGATCAGAGAGCAGAAGGAAGGAGAGGTGGGTGAGTTGTGAATGACTCTGTGTTACCCTCTCGAATGGCACTTGAACCTTGCTGAGGAAAAGCTAAACCCACCACCCATCATAGGAGCTGCAGTATTGTATTTATCTCCATCTTGACATCCCCGGCGTCACTATTCTTTTCTTGTTTTTCACTCCTGCTTGAGAAAAAGATGTCAAGTTGATATTTAATGCAGCCTTGAGAATGTTTATTGTGCCATCACTTTAACGTCCCTGAAAAGCTGGGCTGGAGAGTGCTGCCATCAACCACCTATCAAGGGTGAGAGTACAACCCCAACAGCAGCGGCACAAGCTGCAGTCTTGTGCCAGATGTTTCTTAACAAAAACTGCTTTGTGCTATGATGGTAGTAAACTCAGGCTTGTCGGGCAGCATGGCACGCATACAGCAATCCCACCTAAAACACAGAATATATCGAGTTCTCCTGGGAGTACCCAAAGTCCTGCCCATGCCCAGGTCACAGATGTCTAGTTGTTGGTGTTGGATCTGGGCTTTCCAGCTGGATGGCTTAGTTGAACGCTTTTACCAGGGGCCCCACCCTTGCCTGAATTGGGGGCTGCCTCTGCCAGATATCAAATTGAAACAGAGCACAAATTTTGGCCTACGATTAGATGAGAGACTCCCTGAGGGGACCAGTGCAGAGATCTCTACTAGCAGCGCTCTCTGCTTTGAGTCCAATTCGGGATGACTGTGCCTCCGCTGGAGGATGCCGTGCTGCCAGCAAGGCTGTCTTTCTGCTGATGAAACTGAAAACGGAGGAGGTTCGGCCTGCTTGCAGTCATGTGGAGTTCCCTTGGTACATTCCCAAGAGGAGGCTGTTAATCCCATTGACCTGGCTTGATTTCGGTCAATGTGGGACCACTCTGCCTATGCAGGTTGTTCCAATAGTGTTATTTGGTTGCAGCAGGGGTTCCCGTCCTTTTTTCATATTTTGTATGCTTTTTGTAAATGGAGTGTGTCATAGATCCTTCTGCCTTGGCAATCACACATGCTCTATCCCCAGTTGTCTGCAGTGTCCATCCTCGACAATGCCCTGGTTCATTTCTACAATAACATAATTTTTCATCTCTCTAGTACCTGAATTAAATGCTTTTTCTTTTTTCATGAACAAGTTTTCCTGAGCTTTACACTCTCTGGCTTGAGCTGTACATGAAACCCACTCTCGCTGGCAAAGCCACCTCTGAGAGCCTCTGACAGTCCAGGGAATGGGAGCACATTCATCTTCTTGTCCTCTTGCACCAGCCCGTAGTTTGGACACACGGTGTGGGGTTTCAGAGCCACCGCATTCTCTCTGCTTGGGAGAGAACCGATGCCCTGTTTGTACACCTTTTCTCACATCTTACAGTACAAACATTTTTAGATATGAATCTAACATGTACTTTGTTACATGGCTACTAATCGTTCAGTCATGTGTAGTGTCTCTCTGCCCCTAAGTTATACTTCTCTGGAGGTAAGATGTATATAAGAGCTTGCCTCTATTTGTCTCGTGATAAAGTCTTTTCAAAGTCCTGGGTTTTGCTAGCCCCATGATGCAGCTAACAGATGTACAGGCAAGGCTTTGAGTTATTCCAAGTGTTTGCAGATTATATGAATCCACCAGTATCTGTGCACAATCAGCCATGGCCCAGCATCATACTGGGGTTCTCAGACTGCCACTTTGGGGCACGTCACAGGTTTTGCATATCCTGCTCTTTCTGTACCCTTGGAGCACTTGATTAAGACACAGTACCTTCCATCTTTACGTCAGCAAAGTGTCGCTGAGTGACTTTCAGCAAGGACAAATTGCCAACCGTTAACCATGTGGTGGTGCATGCACAGGTGGTCACCCAAAAGATGCTGGTGGCCCCATGCCTCAGCTGCATGACCAAAGGACTGAGATAGGTCTTTCTATACATGTATGAGATGTATGCAAGCATGTCCTTGCACAGTGTCCCTCCTTACCGATGTGTCTTGGTCAGAGAGCTGGCAGGGCAGCGAGTGAGACACCATCCCCCTCACCCACCCCCGCTCTTTCCATTGTGGTTGTCCAGGTTTGCCACTGTTCCCCAGTGAGCTCGGTTCTGATGTCCCACGCTGACATTTTGCTCATACGAGGTGTGACATCCTGGGGAACACCTGCAGGCAAGGAGGACTTGAGGTGAGGACAGCAAAATTGGATTTCAGAAAAGAGAAGCTCCCTCTGCTTGAGCCATTCCTGGGATCCACTAGCGAGCTGCTGGGCTCCCTGCCTTCCACGTGCCATCTCGTGGCTGGGACTGCCACCTCGTCGCAGCCTCTCTGGTTAGGCTCTTCTTGCGCTACAACCTAAATTCCGGAACATTCTTAAGTAAAATTATTTACTGAGCATCTGGCAACAAACCCTGGAAGGTGAATCTGTTCCCTCCACCCCAGCATCATCCATGGCTTTGCCACTCTCCTTCCACACAGGTCCTGCACTCTTCCAACACACTACATGGCACTGTCCCTATCTCTGCCCTAATTCAATGGCATTGAATGATCCTTCCTATCAGATGTGAGCTCTGGAAATATAATAGTTTTCTCCGGCAATAGAAACAGGTATCCTCTGGGACTGGTATGACCTGATTAAAGAAAACACTGAAGTGCAAGACAGCAGCAACATTAATGAGCCTGTCTGAGAACAGATGAGGCAGGAGAAAAACAGTCTGCCTGCTGGCTTCTGAAAATTAAGCTGTGCTGTGGCTACAAAGATGCAGAGTATTACAGGGAGCTTAGAAAGGACCAAAATATCACAGCTCTTGTCATGCGAACACACACACAAACACCTCGTGCTCTTCTGCAGGGAAGAGTGGTAGGGATCTGAGGAGCTGTTGCTCATGCAAAACATGTTTCTGAGAAGGAGGGGATGAAAAATGTTCTCCACACATGCAGGAGCAGGCAACCTTCTTGACAGTGAATAAAAATTACTAATCAAAAGAATAGTAATTAAAGCAATTACCGTGTTCTCTGCATACACGCACCCTGCATGTTTCATAAAATCTAATAGAGTACAGTGCTGGGCCTTGATGGATAGGAAATCACTGGTTAATCACTAAGGAATGGATAACTTCCTCACCCATCACTTCAGCTAATGACTTTAACACGCTCTTTTGAATGTAATTTGTACCGGTTGTGGTTATAGAGAGACTGTTCAGTGAAGTAAAGCTGGTTAATGAAGTTACTGCTCCCTGTGTGTATCAAAACAAGACTTTGAAGCACTTCACATGAGGTCTGGCTTCACCAAAGCAGTTGCTTGGGTACTGTGTCATGCACAAGTGAAGGCTCATGTGGTGTTGCTGATTGTTTGGTCTTCTCGCAGCCTGGGATGGAGTTGCTTGTAGCTCCCCAGCACAGCCCAGAGCACTGAAGGAGGCCACAGCTGCTTCACCTGACTCGTCCACTGGCAAACCCCACCTCCCAGGAATTTATTCTCTGTTTTTTCCACCTAGTGTGGACCTAAGACTGCTCTGAAAAGTCATATTTCATTTGCAATTATGGCTTAGGAGGCCTACTGCCACAGTCTCATGGTGGTCCTGTAAGGGAAGTTCTCACTCCAGAGCATTTGAAGCCTTTCTGTCTTAACCTTAACTTCTTATTCTTCCACTGGCTCTTTTTTTCCACTTCAATTTCCTTCTTGGAAATGGCTTCAGGTTGGTATCTTGAAACCCCATCAGGAAAGCTTTATCCCTCACAGACCTTTGGCACAACTCAAGAACTCAGCAGCTGAACCCCAATTTAAAGTGTTGGGCCAGCAGCTGACTCCCCGGGCACGGTGCAATGCCACCCGGAGAGAGGCAGTGTATCGCTCCGCACATCTGGCAGGCTTTGGGATCTCTTTTAGCAGTCAGTCCTTCTCAGCCTATGGTCAGGACAGCAGCTCCCCAAGGTTACATCACTACAAGTGACAGGAGAGTCAGGCTTTTTAGTACCCTTCTCTGAGATCACTTGAATTCCTGGCAACTTTGCTCTTATCTCGGTTTGGGGAAGTCCAAGCCAAGCTGACTAATAGTCATCCTAGACGACGGGCAGAAAATAAACCCATCAATCATCTGCAAAGAGCATACAGCAGCATGAAGCAGCACATTAGAGGCAAAGTGGACCTGTCAGAGATTCAGCATGAGGTGCCTCTTTGGGAAGAGAAGCTCCCATGCTTTAACATTGCCTCTTTAGAGATAACTTAGTGTCATTTTCTATGGTGCCTTATAAAACAATTAAAATAAATGTCTTCAGAGTACAGTTTTCTTTCCTCCCTGGGACTGTTTCCAGCTCACTAAGTTACAGCATCACCACAAAGAAAATGAAATTTTATAATTATTGAAGACAGCTATCAGAAGAGGGTAATACTGTTTAACCATGGAGTTGCTGGTAGCATTGGGGCAATGCCATGGAAGGTGCATTCAGAGGTTTTGGCCAGACTCCTCACCTTCCTGGTGCTGTCAGGGTCCAGGCTCTGGGAAGAAGTTTGGGTCATCCCTTGGAAGTGCTCAGGACCACAGAGAGGTGCTGCTCCAGCGCTGCTGGCTGGAAGCAGTGCAGAGCTCTGCCTTTACCTGTTCTCCCAGCTGTGGATCAGGAGGGGCTGTTCTGTGCCAAAAACACAGAGTGGGGTGAAGAGCCTGGAGGACTCAGCACAGTGGACACATGCTCCAATGAGCATGCAGCGTCATAGCAGCAGGACAACAACAGGACTCCTACAGCAAGCACTATTTAAACCCATTTTTTATCCACAATAAGTAATATTAAAAACTGAGTTCAAACTTATTTTCTCTCTCCTTCCCACTGTCCGTTCCTGTCTCCTCTTTCTTTTGCTATCCTTCAGGCTGCCCCTTCTCCATCCTGTTGGCCAGTCACTCCCTATCTTCCAAAGTCCTCCATCAACCTTTTTGCTTCCGCAACTGTGTTTATTGCTCTTCTCTTCCTGTTGCAGACACACTCCCCTTCCTCCCCGGTGATGTCCTGGCTTCGAGTTTGCCAGTGTTAGGTTACAGATTCCTTGGATAGGGCCTGGACCTTGCAGTGTGCTTGGTGTATTCCTGGCCAGCTGTCAGTAACATGTTATGCAGGCTGAGCCTAAGGCAGCTCTTTGAATGCATTCCCATGCTCGTCTCTTTGGCTCTGCTTGTCCAAGCTTCTTCTGTTACACCCTCAGCCTGCTTACAGAAATCACTTCTAATTTTGTAGTTCATAAAGCCAGAAATGTAATTGCAAGCATATCAGCGACTTCCTTTTCTCAAGCCAGGACTCCCTTGCAGATGTTTTATTTCACAGGATGTTAAAAAAAATCCTGATTTACAACAGAAACTGGAAAACGTGGTCTCCAAACCTGGTGTACATGACTCCCTGGCTTTCCTGTATAGGACACGATTTTTCTGATTTTGACTAAAGCTTTATCACGTTGCCATCCAGTGCCAAGTGAGCACACACTTCTGGCAGGAACCAGTCTGCAGTGCTTGTGCAGAGCCTGAAACAGCAGAGTCCTCATCTGCAGCTAGGACTAAGTGATATTGTAATGCCAACAACAGTAATTAAACATGGGTGCAATTTCGCATGAAGAGTCCTCTAATTTAACTTACACTGGAGTGAGAGGAAAGCTCGTTCAGCAGCTGAGATATTAGCCTGTGACTTGTATGCTGCAGATTTCATTTCCAATGTCAAGGATGCCACTTGTGCCTGAATTCATCCCACCTTATGCATTTGGAGCCTAACAACCGGGGTCCCTCTCTTGGAGAGCTGTGCAGGCTGATACCACCCACACGGTGTCTGATTCACGTGCCAGAGACACCTGCCCTTCGCTGCTGGCTCCACCAGGACCAGTGGCCACCAAGACCTAGGTTAGGTAATTTAATTAAGGTCTGAAGTCAGGCTGGATGAGTATTAGTTCTTCATCATGGTCATCACAGAACAAGGTGAAAATTTTACTTTCCTACTCAGTGGGGATTTGGGAGGTGGCAGCCAGTATCTTGCCTAGCCTGTGTGGCATCTTAATAGATGGGACTTGGCATAGCTGGCTCTGCTAGTGGGAGAAAGTCAGGATCAGTCAGGTATGTTCTTCAGTGTGATGGGACACATTTACAGAAAACGCACATAAAGCCTGGTTTCCTGAGCCCTCTACAACCAAGCAGGACGACAGTTTTCCTGCTTAGAAATCCACATCTACTTGTAGTGGAAGTACTTTATCCAAAAGAAGCCTCCTGTGGGGCTCAAGCCCATGCAATCCCTGCACAGTCAGTGCCCACCTTCTCCCTTGCTGTGATCCCAGCTGCACAGCTCTGCCCCTTCCCCAGTACCACCTTCGTGTGGCTGTGCAGTAAAAACACACTTTTGCAAGGTTAGTTTTCAAATGACCAGGGAGCTTCAGGGCTTCTGCTCGGACCTCCATATGGTTGTCTGTGCCTTCTCACCGCTTCAGTTGTTGCAGAAAGGAGATTTAATTGCTCCTTCCATTTAACTCAAGCATCTTTAGTACCCTCATCAGATTTTGTCAGGTTTGTGAGTCATGTCAGCCATCAGCTGTATATCAACACGCACGGCTGAGTTGCTTGGGTACTGCACTAGCAGAACCATGAGCTTCTCCTGTGACCAGAGTTTCCTGGGCTGGAATACCAAAAGCTGGCTTGGATGACTGAACAGCATCAACCAGACTCACCAGCTACGTTTTCCTTTGTAGATGAGTGTTCATCTGCTCCTAAAGATCATAGTTGTTGCAGAAAGGATTGCTAAGAAGTCTTTCCCCCTCAGAGCTCTGCCAGTCCTTCCCATCCCACCGCCCCAGGGAGTGAAGAAGTCTGGCTCTCCGGGGAGCATCGCTGGAAGCTGGAGCTCATGCAAAGTATACAAGTCACTATCGTAACCAGCATCTGCACAGGAATTACTCATGTTTCAGACAGAGGGCTGATGACCATGCCAGGCAGGAACTTCCGCATGCTCTCTGCTTCTGGTCATGGTTTGCTCTGCTGGGTTGATTCAGGCAGGACAAATCCAGAGCTTCCTCTGTGGGCATGCAGGCACCAAACAGATGGAATGTAAGAGATGTCATTACAACACGCAGGTCAGCTGTTTAAACACTAAAAAGCCTAAAAGGCATAAGAATGTAGGGCTACTGTTGCACCTCTTGGCACTGAGGAGGTCAGAAGCCAGAACAGGATGGTGGTAGACAGACAAATCATCACCCTGCACCCATCTCCTCACCTCAGGGAGTTCACCATCCCTACCAAAGGCTACAGAAATGCTTATTAGCCTGCGCAGGTGGTCATAATTGCTTGCGTTTTGGATATATCATGTGCGAAGCCCTCACACTGATCCTTTGCAGAAGACTAAGAAATATCAACTGAATAAGGAACCAATTCTTTTTTTCTAAACTAGATTTCAGACATGGCTGCACCTGTACAGAGCTGGCTGAGCCTGTGGCTGATGCCTCTCACTGCAGGAGGTAGACATTTTGCTCATACTTACTCAGAGAGGCAATTTCTGGGAAGCAGACTGAAACAAAGGCAATTGGGATGTCGGGAGAAATGGAGTCACTTTTTATGTTGCAATTAACTAAAAGCAAAGAAAGTGACTGTGTCCTACATTGACAGACTCCCTCCTGCCTCGTGAACTCCAAGAGGAGCTGCAATTTCTCCCCGTCTCCAGGTGTGCCTTCAAATTATTATATAAAAAAAGAACAAACCAAATTATTTGTCCCAAATTGAAAAAAATAACCAACGAGCAATCAAAAATAATTTTGTCTTAAACTGCCCGATTTGATTTTGCTTCACAATCGCTATCTCTCCATTGCAAAACAATTCATATGGGAGATTTTTGGCAGCCTGATTCTTACCCTTGCCCTTCTAATTAATAAGATGGTGGCCTTGCAGCTTGACTCTGGTTTATGTTCTAGCTAAACTGTTTAGAAATGTGCTAATGATTCATTCTCCTTGCAGTTAGATGCAGCAGCCAGACTCTTTCCTACACTTCTGCAAAGTTTGCTGTGAAGAGGGGCAATGCAAGCACAGTATGGAGAAACAAGTCATAGATCCATGAAGACAATCAATAGCAGTTAGTTGGCAAAATACATTTGGGGATCTGGACCTGTATTTAATGCATGTCATTATCTATTTGCAGGAGACAAAAGACATGAGGAAAAGCAGTTTCTTTCTCTCTGCAGAGAGCTCAAAAGATATCCTTCAACATTTTATATTCCACTTCTTTTTTGTATTAAAAATCCAGGCCTCTAAAGATCTACCTTTTAAAATTGCCTCTGAGGTGTAACGGGAGACACCATGACATCCTGGCACCACAAAGCCCAGGGAAATGAATTTCCCATTGCAGCTGTGCATAAATTTGTTCTTTGCTGAAGTTGAGCCTGAGAAGTGACTGACGTTTTTATGCCTTGCGTTTGTAGGGCTTTGAGGCTTGTGTTTCACAAGCGGTGCTGATGCACCACTGTTAGCTCCTTGGAAGCTGCTGTGTTTACAAGGCTCAAACTGGCTGGGCTGTGTTTAATCCAAGTCAAGTCACAGAAGATTGTGTTCCAGCCTTCTAGTCATCATCCAAACTATATTTTGACATACGCTACCACAGAGGAAACATTGCCAATTTGGGAAGGAAGGGCACAGCATCTCTTAATGTAGTAGGACTTGGTCTGAGGTCAAGCCAAGAAGTCAAGTCAGCAGGTCAGCGTCCGAACCAGAAGGACATGTTCAAGCATGGCTGTAGTTGCAATGTAGCTCATGCAGTGGCCCCGCAGGCAGGAGCCTGAGCTTAAAGGCAGCTCTGGAGACCCCCACAAGGCTTCTCACTGCTCTGTCTTGCACAGCATTCTGACCCGAGGTCTGGCGTATGTACACCCATACCAGAGCTGGCCTTGGACACAGGCAGCCGAGTCCCGAGGAAGGGAAGCTGCTGCACCGAGGGCCCTGCCAGCACCCTCCCGGGCCCTGCAAGGGGCTGGGGTTGGAGAACCACATGCTGGGAAATGACCCGTGTGTTACGCAAAGCCATGGGTGCAGGCCGGGTGGGGAGTTACCACGGGGTGGCTGTGCGTTACAGGCATGGGGCAGCTCAGGCTTGGGGAGCCGCGGGGGGTCACTGAGGGGTCCTGGGGTCCCCAGGGCTGGGGGGCTGCTGAGCTGTGAATGCCACATTTCTAAATGTGTGGGCTTTGGTGTTTGTTAAATGGTTGCTCTATGATAAGGAAGCTTTTCTGTGACCATAGTGGTTGTGGTGTACACCCGGAGAGGGTATTTCTGTCACCCATTTGTTGCCTGTCCTCTGACGAGCAATGCCTGCTGATAGCCAGTGGGCAGTGCCAGGAAGCACACTAAGAATATTTGCACTAATGGGCCTAAGGCCGGCAGAGATGGATTTGCTGTAATAAGACAAATGCTAGTCCTGTTGACCGAGCAGGCCTGCACTGGAATGCAAGCAAGAAGAGAAACCTCCGTTGTAATGTTAGCCATGGGCAAGGTTTTACAAGGCTTTTGCCTGTTGCAGGAAGAAGATTTAATTTTGCTGGAGTTACAGAGAGCAACCAGTAATCCCTCACAATTTCTCTTTCAGAGCCCTTGTTTCAGGTTGACTGGAGGGAGGCTCACGCAGACATCATGGCACTGAGTCACAGTCTGAGGAGTCTGCAGTTATAATGGCGAAACAGTTCATGCTTTTCCTCTGTTTTCAAACAGCAGCTTAGTTTCTGCAGGAGGTCATAGATTACAAGAGAGGGAACTCTGGTGTTGCCAAGTATTTCTACTACCCTACAGTTCACCTTGTATCCTTCACATGCCGAATGCACGTTTCTCAAAAGCTTACTCCTTCCATAGCGTGCCTTGCACGCTCTGATGCTACCTAACTGACAATACATTTGCCAAGTGTCTGTATCTGTATCTTCCTGATGTATCTGGTAGGGTAAGGGATAACACTGCCTGGGCACAGGTTAGCGCTCCTCAGAGAGGAGAGCAAATGTCAGACAATGTGCATGCCTGCACCTGTGTCTAAGCTCTGCTCCAGCCTCTGTCTAGCTAGGCGCTGCTTCTCTCCTCGCCCTGCTCTTGCAGCCTCCTTCCCCGTGCCCACCCGAGACCTCCTGGGCTCCAGCGCCCGTCGTCTGGCTTGTGCAGAGAGACACAATCTCATGATGCTCAGCCCTGGCTGAATGCCTCTTCAGTTCCAGACTAAGGACTTCACCTGCAGGGACTCTGCCTGTGTCTCCCCTTCTTGTGCCTCCTTTTGCTCCTCAAGACCTTGCAATGCCTCTGGCTTCACAAAGGCTGGGAAATGTCTCTTTTATGGCTTTCTTCACTACAGCTCTAGCCCTCCAGAATCGCCGTCATTTATTTCTCTGCATCATCAACTCTCCACCCATTTTAAATTCAATTGAAAGCACATTTTCTCCCTTGCCTGTGGTTCCTAAATTATATACCCAGCTCATTTCAAAATATCAATTCAGAAACTTGGCGAGGTGATTATTAATAACAGCTCTGTTCTTCTCTGGAGGAGAAATAATACTAGAAATATGTGAAATGTGTACACAGTTGTCATTCTCACTCTCCTCTTTTGCCAAACACTCTGTTCTTTACAGGAAATAAAAACAACCCTACACCCAGTATTAAGTGGCTGAGGCTATGTAATCAGCGAGGAACCACACAGAACTAGGGCAGTATTCCTTCACATATTCTGAAACTCAGGTTGATCGTCGCCTTCTGCGATGAATTAGTGCTTGGCTATATGTAGATCAGCAGCACGTATAGCCAAGCTTGATGAGCTGTACACACAGCAATCTGGAGCCCAGCTGGACCCGTGCGGTTTCTTCATTCACTTGTGTGGAGCAGCAAAGTACATGATAGATATAAATACGCGTAGCTAGTCATGGCAAATTGTGCTTCAGCTATAATGAAGCTATTCATGATTTTATTCCAAGACTTCACATGGAAGGTGGGCCAGGGCGTCCCAGGGACCCAGAGCTGCTGGGAACCACTGAGCTGCAGTCTGGCCTGCAAGCACCAGGCTGGCAATGGGTTAGGTACATGTTTTTTCCTTTCTTCTTTTTCTACCTGTATTTATAAAACACATACTAGAGAACTGAAGACTTTTTCGTTGCCCATAGTGCCACAGGATGTGCAGTGAAGAAGCTCTGGGGTCTCTCCCAAAACAAACCTGCATGTACAGGTGCCGTGTACACAGGGGAGCTGAGCTCGGCCATCCAGGCATCCCACCTTGTCCCACGTTCCCGTGTCATCCCAGCAGGAACTGGGGCTGTGCTTCCCCGAGGCACACCAGGGAAAGAAGGCAGCTTTCCCAAGTCCTTTGGAGGATGAAGGGGGAATAGAAAGATAGGGTACCTTGTACTCCTGTGGTAGAGGGACAACAATGAGGGCCTCCCAAGGAAGGGAGAGAGAGAGAAATCCTCTAGGGATGGATTCATGCACAGAAGGGACTCTGTGTTTTTAGTCTTGCAAGATAAGGAAGACCCAGCTAGAAATGACTTTGTTTTGAGGGGAGGATAAAGTGTAAAAGAAGATATAGAGGTATCCAGGAGCTCTTAACTGTGAAGATTTGCCCTTGGAGTCATAAGGCCCAGACCTCTTCAGTGGCATTTAGGGACTTGTAGGGAAAGAAGCGCGCGCACAGACAAGAACCAGCTTGCCACTCACCTTACCTAGTATATGCCAGTGGCTTCAGCTATCATGGGCCCAGTGCAACAACCCCTTCCTGGCACCGCAGCCTCTAGGGTCCTGAGGATCTGTGTAAAGTATCTTGAAAACATGGGTTTTTTTAAAATAAAGAGATATAAATTGAATGTCTCATAACAGCAAGAGCCTCCGGAGGAGAAAGTCTGGTCACAGTAAGAGCCTTTGGATCTGTGCTATGACAGCCATTGCTTGTCTGGCAGATAAAGCACTGCTCTGTCTGCCTGCCTTGTGCAATCGTTTCTCCCAGTTATGGCTCACTGGCTCCACTCCAGGTACCTCCCTCCCACACAAGTGTGGTTTTTTTTACTAAGTGATACTCTTCAAGTGTTTAAAATGCAAGAGTTTAAAGGGAATCAGCTATTGTTTGGAAGAGGTTGGCCAAGTTCCCTGTTTTCTGCCAGGCAAGCGATGTTTCCATTTGAATGGCATGGGAGTAAAAGATGCCCCTCTGAGAGCCCCCAAAGCGAAGCCCTGCAACGCCCCAGGGGATGGGAAAGGCACAGGCTGACAATGAGCCTGTCCCTGGAACCTCCGGAGATCAGTCACTGCTCCACAGCCTGTCCTGGGGCTGCCTGCACTGGGTCTGACCATCATGGGAGGCGAGTTGTTACTGTACCTTGGCTGAGCCAGTGCACTCGTTTCACACACACCTCCACGGGACACAAAGCTGTCAGGTCCCATGAGACATCAGCATCACACCTCGTGCTCCCTTTTCGATGGGTTTCATGCAGCATCACTGCACCTTTCCGACCCTGAGTGCCCCCACACTGCTCATCGCTGCCGAGAGTCTCTGTGCTGTGCAGAGTATGGCCCCCAGCTTCTGCAGCACTTGCAGGAGCCCACCTAGGTCATCCACCGCTTCCTACACGGTGCCGTGGGCTTTACGCTGTCACACAACCTGTCCTCTCAGAACGAGGACCTCACAAGAGCCAATGCATGGGCACACATCTGTTAGCTGATTCAGTACATCAGATGCCTGTTTCACCTTGTGTGCTGAGACTTCAGAGGCAGATGGCAGATAGCACCAGCAGAAACCACAGTCCCCTTTTCAGGAAAATTAAACTCACTGCAGGCCTCTTTTGCCAAGTAATTTGTTGCTAAAAGCCGTGTTCACTCTTCCTCTGCCTTGGTGGGCACAGACCTGGATTTTGGAAAGCACTGTATTAACCTGCTTCATGCAGATAGCCTGATTCATGTTCATCTACTACTGTGGAGTAGTACTATTCATGGAAGGCAGTGAAATTACACACGGCAGTACTAAGCATGAAGAAGATTTGTAAAATGTGGAGCTTCTGCTTCTAAAATATCGGTGCACTCCTTTTTGGGTTAGGACTTCTGCACTGAGATGTCCTCAGAATTGGAAAAAAAAAAAACAAACCAACAGCTGAAGGTTTGATGCTCCATTATATGGGTTTGATGCCACCTCGTGGTACTTTCATGTCCTGATTTGCAAGGGAAGGTTTTCACTCTTGGGATGTTTCCTAAAGCATGTTCCTTATGAAAGAGAAAAACAGTTTGGAGAAAGGATGAAAATATTACAGATGTCCCGCTCTGCCCTTGCCCTTCACTGCTGATTTGCAGCACTGTCTCCAAACAGCATCGTTAATAAATGTTAGCATGAACTTAAAACACAGGGATTGCAAATTATACTCAGTAAGGTTATGCGGAAATACCTACAGGGTAGGGATGCGGCCATTAGAGAATATGCTGAGATGTCCTGACATAAAACTTGAGCCGTAGTTGCCTCATCATCTAAGGACCTCAGACAAACACTTCTACCCAATTTGCAGCTAGATTTGCAGATCTGGAGAAGCTCTTTCCTCCCTTGGAGAGCAACTTCCTTCTCCAGCCCAGTAGTTATTATATTGCGCTAAGAGTGTAATAAAGAACTGTCCCCCTTTTAAAAGTGGGACAGGAGAAGTTACAAAGACTGGTACCACTATTTCAATTGAGGATTGGTTCTTTCAAGAGAAGATTGGCTCTCCTACCCTCTCAGTAATTTAGCCTTATGACAGCAGAGAATGATTTGCCAGGAAAATTCGCAGAGCATTTCAGCCTTTCATCCAGTAAATGGCCTATATTGCTTTTATTTGCCCTTTAAACTGTGGAAAAGAAGATACCATTTTACAACTGACTGAACGCATTCTTCAGACTTTATAATATAAAACTATCATGTTTATTGATTGAATAATCATGGACTATGTAAAGATTGTAGCAAAATGACTCCCTATTGCACACTTTTTTTCCTAGCCTCAGGCATCCTCATATTCGAAATGGCATCACATCAGACCCTGCAGAAACGCTAGATCCTGGAGGCAATATAGCTGGGATGTTGCTGCAGCTGAGCTAATTACTCTTGGGCTTCAGCTTAGCTAATTAACTTCCATGTAGCCCTATAATCTCACAGTCATTTTGTTTTCAATTCTGCAACTATCTTGGACAGTGCTAGTCTGGGGGGAAAGAACCTCTGCAAACCACGCAGCTCCTCTGTGCAATGTAGGCATATGTCATTTTACTGTCTATCTAGATGAAATTACTTTTGCAACAGCATGTAATGCAACCTTTAGTGTTTAGGTGCTTGTCTGCAACTTGTTCACCAGACTGAACACATTCTGAATGTCTAAATTAAGCTGTTTGTTAACCCATTCACTAGCTGAAGACATCAGACTGGATGCTACGTTTGTATTTGTTTATCTCACTTTCTGTTAAGTCCTATTTGACTGAAATTTTTCATCTTTGCTCTTTTCTTAAAATCTGCATGTTTGAATCTGACCTCAATCCATGTACAAATTAGGGTGGAAAAATAGACTAGCTCTAAAAAGACTTTGACAAATGCCCATCTGAAAAGGCTTAAAAGGCTGCAGTTGCTGAGAAACAGGACATCAATGAGCAATAAGCTGTGTAGCAATTAATCCTCTTTCTCTCACAAATGGACTTGAAAAAGTGCAAGCTGATATTTGCCTAATTAAAAGGTATTTTTCAGCAGATTTTCAGTTTTGCCAGGGGAATGTTGCTGTTGACTGTGGATGTATTGCTTAGATGCTATGGTCTCAGGCCCTTGAATCTCTTCATAAGAGGGATCAACACCTTGACTGAAACTTGAGCTAGTGTAGCAACAGCTCTCGCCTCCAGAAGAGTCACAGGTTTGGCAGTATGGCGAGTAAGCGTTACATCTTTGTTGAGTTTTGCTTAAATCACAACAATCAAGGCAAACAAAAGACCTTCACTGTATTTACCCTCACTTCCACAGCCAACAGATGTGAAGGGAGCAAAGAGGCATTCTGATTTAGGAGAAACACAACCCTCTGCCTGCTCGTTCAGCGGAGGAAGAGGCATGATAAATAAGGGAAATCCAGCTCAGGCGCTGGCAACAGTGATTAAAACGTGCACTAATCAGACTTTTCCTCTGTAGGGACCGACTCTTAATTGTGTAATGCCTTTGCGAGGAGGTGCAGCAGTGTTTAGGACGGCGTATCCAACCTGGCATTAGGCTGCCTGTTGAAGAGGGTGCAGGTCCCACTCCTGTCCCATCTGCCAGCTCTGGGGAGGGGCTGCAGACACCACAGGCTTTTGAAGATCTTGCCAGATAGCCGTATTTAGGCAACGCGAATCCCACTGCACACCGGTCAGCCTCTGATCTGGTTTGTCTGTCAGTGATAAAACCATCTGGATGTTCTGCCATCTGATTCCGGAGAGGACAAAACAGGCGGAAGTTTACTGCTTGTGAAAATCTCAACTCCCACCTCCCTGTGCCCATCCAGGTTTTGGTTATAACCTGTCTCTGAAATATAACCTTCCCCAAGCCCTGCCTTCCTCTGCTGCTGCAATGTCTGGAAAGATTGGGATCTACCTGAGGAGACTCTGCACCACAGATCACCTATGACTCAAGGAGCATCTCCTGCTGGTATTTTAGCTCTCCGTGGGGAGCTGATTATTCATGTTTTGTTTGCTGGTTCAACTTATTTTTAGTTGACAGAAACAGCTGTGAGGGGGAGAAGAAATAAGGAACAAAAGCCGACAGCATGATTAACTCAAAACACTTCTCAATTAAAAGAACCTAAATATTCCCTGTGCTCCTGGTACAGCTTTTCCACATCAGCAGCTGTGCTCCCCAGGAACATTATGCAGTTTTACGGATGGAGGTGGAGGTGGATCTGCATGGGAGAAAGCCTGTCCACAGCAGCTCCTCCCCCACGGTCACTGCACGGGACTGTGGGTCAACGCGAGGTGCTGCCAGTCCCAGCACAACCGGCACGGTGGTGTGAGCTCAGACAAGCCATCTAGCCGCCCGAGCTCAGCCTCCCCAACCATAAAACAAGATCACTGGTGAGATTTCAAAGCTATCCCAACCCTTGCAAAGGCGTATGCACAGAGAAGCATCCAGAAGTTCATGTTTTACTGATGAAAAGCGCTTGTGAAATCTAGGGTTGTCCTTAAATAAAACTCATACACACTCTGCCAGGAAGAAACCTCTAACGCGCTGGGATTCACAATGTTTATTCAAGGTACACAGCATTGGGAAAGTTGCCAGCCACCACAAATTGCGACACAGTCATTTTATGTCCCACGAAACGACAGCTCCTCTTCTTGCTGCTCTGTTCTAAAAGACTCACAAAAGTCTTCAGGTGAGCTAAAGCAATAACTGATTTTGCCTATGTTGCTTGCTTTGTCTGCCAGCCTTTTGGATACACCTCCATCGCTCTCTGCCCTTTGCCTTCTGAGGATCAGTGCTTTACTCTGAATCCTTGACTCAGGTTTGAACTTTGACTCCTAATTGTCTTCCTAATTCCCCCTCACCCTCATGCAAGGCCATGAAGGGGCAGGAGCAGGACTCAGTGCCGTGGAGGTACGGGGCGATGCTGCAGCTCAGGGCATCAGAAATGGACTCTGTCTGGGCAGCCCTGCTCCTTCCTCCAGCGGGCATGTCCTCCCTGCTGCTCTTGCTCCAGCACTGACACCCTTAGGCCCCGGATACTCAGGGTGGAAATAAATTAGGTGGAAATAAGACACAAGAGCTCCCTCAGCAGTTGCCTGGTGTGGCTCCCTTGGCCTGGCAAGCCTCGGTGCCAGAGCAGGTGGCTGTGGCTGAGCGGCACCGCAGAGGCGGGGAAGGCTGCCGCCGGCTGGGGCCTAGAGCGGAGAAGGGAATCACGGCCCACGGGGGAGCCCGGGCCACCGCTGCGGGCTCCCACCTCCGCGCTGGCCCCCTGGGTGACAGAGCCGGCGGGAACATGGCCCCGGCCCTGAGGGAAAGGCCGCGCAACCGGCGCCCGCTGCCATGGCAACACCGCCACACGGCGGGGGAGGGGGGGTGTCCTTGCGCCGTACGCATGCGCCGCAGCCACCGTGTCCGCGAGGTGCTCGAACCGCCAACTGCCCCAATTCGAATTCGCATCCTCGACGCCCAATCAGAGCCCGCGGGCCAGGGAGGGCGCCGCCTCTCGCCGGCCTTCCGACCAATCACGGGGGCTGTTGTGTTTAAAAAAAAAGTGCGCGCGGCTGGTAGGCGTCGCTCAGAAGAGCTGGGCCTATCGCGGGCGGGAGGAGCTCCGGCCGCCCCAGGGAGACGCCTCGGTCCCTGACCCTCGCTGAGCGGCGACGGGGCGTGGCCGAGGGCTGGGGCGTGTTCCTCCTGCGGGAAGCCCCGCCTCCCCGGCCGGTTCGGTCCCGCCCCCCGGCGGCGCCCCCTCACTCGGAGCCGCTCTGGGCGCGGCGGCCGGTGGTCTCCGCTCGGTCCCCGGGGACGCGCCGCGATGAAGGCGGGCGGTGAGTGCGGACCCTGGCCGCGGGCTCCGGGGGCGCCGCTTCGTCCCTCTTCCTCCCTCCCGTTCGGCTCTGAGGGCCGCCGGCGGCTCCGCGGCGGGCCTCTTCCCCCGGCGCCGCGGCGGGCCCGCTCCTGAGGGGGCTCCGAGGGCGGTGGGGGCGGCAGGGCCGCGCCCCGGGGGAGCGGCCTCGGCCCGGGGGAGCGGCCTCGGCCCGGGCACCGCCGCGGCCCCCGCCGGCGCCTCAGGGGCCGCCGGGGACAGCAACGGCCGCGGGGGCCGGTGGCGGCGGCTCGGCGGGGCGCTGGCGGCAGCGCGCCGAAATTCAAACGGCGGCGGCGGCGGCGGGGGGGGGGGGGGCGGCGGTGCGGGCCGCGGGCGGGGGGCTGGGGGGGCACGGTCGGTCAGGGCTGCGGCTTCCCGGGGCCTCAAACGGCTCCGCCTGCGGGAAGGGCCCGCGGGGCGCTGCCTGCCGCCGCACCGGGGGGGTGTCGGTGCCGTCCGTACCTGAGGGCGCTTCGCCCTCGCTTTCGCTGGAGGATCCGTCGCTATAGCTGGCCGAGGTGTCTGAGCACTCCCGCGCTTCTGACTTCCAAGCCAGGCGTTAAGAAACGTAGATTGCGTGCGGGATAACGTCGAAGAGGTCTTTGAATTAGCTGGGCGCAAATCGGTACCCCATTCAAACACAAGAAAAAGCGGTTTTTTCCTCTAAGGGTGACTGAACGGTGGCACAGGTTGCTTAGAGCGGTTGCGGGGTCTCCATCCTCGGAGACTTTCAAACCTGACTGGAGGTGGTCCTGCACAACCTGCTGTAGCTGATGCCACTTGGGCAGGGCAAGCGGGATGTTGGGATGAACTCCAGAGGTCTCTTCCAGCCTAAACCACTCTGATTTTGTGAAGCAACAAATTGAAGACTTCCCTGTGCAACTTCCTGTCTTTTGAAATTGAGTTTTCCTCTTCCCTGAGTTGCTCAGCTACCCCGTGCTCCCCAGTCATTCAGATGTTCACGCAGGTTTAATGGGCATACCAGTGTAGAAGTCCATTTCTTTTTCATGGCAAAAATACTGTTGAAGTTTTCTCCAGAGAGAGGAAGAGGATGAGAAGAATAGCAGTATTCTGCCCTGTGCACATCAAAAAGTTTTTATTTTCATGGGAATAGCTTTTTAATCAAAGACAGGTAACATGTCAGACTGCTGTGGGTGTTGGGGCTCCGGAGTGCAGGCAGGGGCCAGGCTCTTGGTGGCAGCCCAAACACTGCGCTATCCCCAAGAGCTGGAAAAGGGATTGGGCTTTCTACCATGGAGTATGAGTCTCTACCAGCGAGCAGTACTCGTGCTCTTCTTGGTTTTGCCTTATCTGTTAGATCATTTTCGTCTCTTGGCGAATGCAGTGAGGGTAAACTCTGTCTTACTGAGGAACGGAAGATGTAGGCAATGCCTTAGTCTATGAATGCTACAAGGCGCTGAAACTTCATAGAGGGCTTCCTGGTTCTTAGGGATCTTCCATGAGCACCCATGGCAGCAACTGGCTGGTTAGAAAGATGGGCTTTTGGCTTGAGCTGGTTTGCTGGGTCTTAACTTCCTAATCTCTCTGGTCACATTCCAAGGACTGCTATCAATTAAGAAGGAAAATTTGGGGCGTGGGGGAGGTAAATGAAGTTGTAGTAGTGACAGTTTAACTAAACACTGTCAAATGATGGAGTTGGGGCATGGAAGGGTTCTCGATGAAGAGGACTTGAGCATGAGCCATCCCTTCTGAGCCTCTTGGCTTAATTGACTAAATTGAACAAGTCACTTGCTACTTTGTGGCTTACTTTATGGCGTTACATGACACATGCTAAATTTCCCTATGATTAATATGCTTGAAGAAGTGTCCTATGCTGCAGTAAATAGGTACTTGCATAAACGTATGTTTGTGTATGTATATACTCTGTGGTGCCTTTTTCCCCTTGTACTGTTCCACCACTAACTGAGGTATCCTGTGTTTTTTTTTTCCAGTGATTCACTGTAGATGTTCCAGGTGTTTTTCTTTCCCTTCAAAGCGAAGGATAAGAAAACGGCCTCGAGTCCTGACGTTGTTAAGCCTGCCCGAGGATGTTCTGTTTCATGTTCTGAAGGGCCTTCCTGCAGAGGACATCCTCTCTGTCAGAGCTGTGAGTCTGCTACTCCTTCCCCTCTGTCATGCACCATGGCTTTTATCTGCCTTTAGGACCCAGGACTGCACACAGAAAAGGCTGGCTTCTTGTGTCAGAGTAAACCTGAAGAAAACCAAAGAATACATGCAGTAATTAGATTTTTGCTATCCTATTAGCAGTTTCATTTCTCAGTACTCAAGCTTAAGAAGATTAGCAGCAGTATTTGAATGCTCTGGGTAAATTTTCTGTGGGTATTGTCCTGCTAGATCACAGTGGCTGAACAAATTAGTTTGGTTTGGCACCTCTTGCCTTAATGGTGATTAGGTAGGTAATGAGTTATGATTAACTTGTGATTAATTAGTTGCCTATCTAAAATTAGATTGCAAAGAACTATTTTTCTGCTGGTCCCTTTATTTTAGTAATTATTATTTTACGCTCCCCCCTTGCAGGTGCACTCGCATCTTAAATACCTTGTGGACAATCATGCTAGTGTTTGGGCATGTGCAAGTTTCCAGGAAATATGGCCTTCTCCAAACAATCTGAAGATGTTTGAAAGGTAAGGTTTAAGAATCAAATTTTTCTGACGTTGTAGAAGAGGTTGTTTGAAGTTAAGTTATTATACCAAAGTTATTTCTCTTTAAGGGCATTAATATTCCATATTGGAACATAGCACACTAACTAAAATCTGTTATTGGTGCTTTCATATGAATGTGCAAGTGAGATCAGAGGCTCAAGAGCATAACCATATTTCTAAGTCTGGTTGGCTTGGTCACTTCTTGTACAAACCAGCATATTGAAAAATAGGTAAATTTCAGTATTAAAACAAGTGATGTTTGAAAGGGTAATGATAGACCTGCTTAAAAATGATGGAGAACATCTTTTTATCCATCTGATTTGAAGGGGATACATCAGTTTAAATGTCGTGATAATTGGTTACTTCTGCCTGTTGCTTCTTTGGTGAATGTATGATGTTCTTTCTGAAGAAGACTACTACATGCACATCAGTTTGGAAGGGAGGAGCACGAGGGCTTGATGATGTCCTTGAAGGTGCAAGTACCAAAACGTGCTATTGCATTCTGGTGTTGGGGATGTTGCATGGGAATGGGAAACATTCCTATGAATTGTCAGATTATCCTGGACATTGGCATAGAAAAGCGTTACAGCAAGAAGAGCCTCAGCATAACTTATGTTTAACTTCTGTAGTGAAAGCACATATGGTTATGGTTGGCGATCACCAAATGCACAGCCTGGCCTCCACCAAAGTAACTTGTTTGAGGATGTGGGCCTGGAAGCACCTACTGATTTCAACCTCAAGTATCTTCTCTGTTTCCCATTCAGGGCTGCTGAAAGGGGTAACTTTGAAGCTGCTGTGAAGCTGGGGATAGCGTACCTGTACAATGAAGGCTGTAAGTGTGGAAGCTTGTACTCAGGTGTTTGGGGAAGATGACATGACAGAAGGACATGGTAGATGAGCTAAAGGCTTGTTTATAGATACAGATCAGACTAATCATCTCATAATAAAGTTGGCACTTTTACTGGCTGCGTAAAAAGCTGTTTATTCTGTATCTCAAACACTGATGCTTTTGTACCCAGGTTCTAGAGCAGTGAAGTGCAGAGCTAGCTTGCTGCCTTCAGTGCGTGGTTAGGTCGCATTTACTATGATGCCTCTTCAGTTTTACCTTTCAGTGCAGCTTAAGCACTGGCCACTAAACTGCTAGGTGTTAAATGACAGTATAGTGCACAGCTCTTTTAGAAAAGAAGTCAATGCATAGCTTATGAATTCATGTTTAGAAGTTACCCTTTGTAAATTTCTGATCAAACTTGGCTACTTACCTGGTGTGATAAATGTAACAAAAGGGACTGACAATCCACAGGACAAGCCTCCTTGCAGAGGGTACTGGCAAGGCAGGTGACTTGTATACCAATTTGTTTGTACACTGGCAGGAATTAATATTGCTTTGAATGTTGGTATTTGCAGAACGTGCCCCATGCCCCCCAGCTTAGGGTTATATGTTCCTAGAGACTGACTGTATTAAGATTTTTCTTCTTTTGCCATCTCCATGATTTTTAAGGCTCTAAAGGGAAGACGCTATTCAATCTTTTCCTGATTGTATCCTATTGTCTATCTTGGCCTGACTAAATGCCTAGCATGTGTTGTGAATAAACTCTAAATGATTTCTGGCGGGTTTTTTGTTAAGTGTCCATCTCCGACGAGGGTCGTGCAGAAGTGAATGGATTAAAGGCATCTCATTTCTTCAGTCTGGCGGAGCGTTTGAATGTGTGCGCAGCCCCATTTATCTGGCTTTTTATCCGTCCTCCCTGGTCCTTGAGTGGAAGCTGTTGTAAAGCTGTGGTCTATGAGAGTCTCAAAGCAGAGTGTCAGTTGGAGAAAGTAAGATTTCTTTCTGCCCTTTACTTTAACATAGGCTGGTAGCTGTATCTAGTTATTTTGGAAAAAATATTTTTGTTTCCCCAAGGAGCTCCTATGCTCTTGTTGCTTAAATGACTGTGGATCAATCACTTTAATGAATTCATTGCCAAACTGCACTTGGTATATCATGAGTGCTGGAGGCCTGTACTGTCTCTTCTGAGAGACTCAGTACTGTCTCAAAAATAACTTTTCTTGAGAAAAGAAAGGGGGAAGAATGATTGAAAGGCAAACTAAATTGTGGTCTGGAATTACTAGCAAAAGTTGCTATTGTTCTTTGTTTATCTTTAACAATGTTTTATCTTAATGCTTTCTTCAGGCTCAAAAAGGATCTATTCTCCACTGCTTGGCTAAGATCTTGAGTCTCTTTGAGGTATGCAGTATTACTGATTTGATGTGTTTGGGTACATTTTTGGTGATGCTAGTGCTGTTTACCTTGTTTTTTTAAAAAAAAAAAAAAAATCAGCCAAATGCTCTTATATTCCTCAAGTGGCCTAGGAATTTCTGTTCTCATGAGTTTAATTTACTGGCTGTTTAAAGGGACATTATCAACTTAGTTTATTGAATTTTACAAACGATGAAATTAATTTTGGCTTGATCATGGGCTTGCAGTGTGTTCAGGTCTCAAAGGAAGCCTTCCAGTCATAATGCGTATCAAAAAAAAATAAAAAATCCTTCAGTGGCAAGCAAGCCAAAAAGCTTTTGTCTAGCTGAGGAAAACCACTAACAGCTTCCTGAGCCTGAATCTTCAAATGGCAGCACTGAGTGGATGTGGGAGTACCCCTCATAGTCTGAAGGGGACTCACAACTGATTGGTTCTGCTCTGTAGCTTTCAGTACAGACCTGTTCTGTAGCTTCTGAAGTATTGAGATCTGGCATCCAGTTGGCTAGACAGCAAAAATACTGTCATACCTTTTCTTTGTAGGATGAAGAAAAAAGAAAGGAATCCCTTGAAATGTTTGAAGAATCTTCAAAGCAGGGTTGTTTAAACAGTTCCTACCTCCTTTGGGAAAGTAACAGAAAGGCTGCTGTAAGTAGTGGGTTTTTTTGTCTCAAAACAACTTTTTCACTGTAACTTCTGGACCTCTGTTATGCACAATGAATGTACACAGAAAGAAATTGCTGCTCCTCAGAGCTTACTTCCTTCATAAACAAGGAGAGCGCTGAAAAATCTCTCAAATGAGCTTTGGTGTCTGCCTTGGTGTTTAAAGTGAGTGAGTCTACGAGCAGTGGTAGCCGAGGTGCAAGCAGAAGTTTCTTTATACTAATTCTGCTAAAGGCATAGGCACTGCTGACTACTGGTTATATGGCTCACTTGGGAACAGGAGGGGGGAGACTGCCTGCATTGCCATTAATAAATCTGCCAAAGCTCTCATGATGGAATCTCAGGGGACCTGTCTCATTTCCTGTGAGACCTTGGGCAAGAACTGAAGAAAGTTTCTTCAAAACAACATTGTCATCATGATGAGAAACAGACCGGTTACTGAAATAATATATGTACCCACAGGCAGTGTTTTTTCTCTGGATATTAGTACTACAATCCTTCTGTTCATTGTGTAAAGGTAATGGTTTTTGAAATCTGTTTACATTCCTCTCTGTAGATGTCAGATCCTGGCAGATACCTCCAAAGTCTCAGGAAGCTACGAGACTATGCAGCAAAGGGCTGCTGGGAAGCACAGGTAAGACTGACTTTTCCCAGGAAAACAGTCTTTATTTGGTCTCTTCTATGCTGCTGTTGTAGGTTTAGAGTCCTCCCTTTAGAAGCAGGGTCAAAATGGCTGAACGATATCTATATGTGCATGTGTGTATTTATTCTGCAGGTCCCCCTCTTTTGGAAAATACTGTATGTCTGTGGTAGAATCTGAGTACAGATGCATCTTTTGATGGACTTAAAAGCCTGCATCCAAATAATGTGTTCAACATTTAAGCCACACTAAGAACTACTGATTCAAGTAGTTTGTCATGTTTGCTCTGTTTTCTGCAGGAAAATTACAGGACCGTCCTGTGCTGCCTTAGTTTGTATTCGGTAAAAAAAATAAAATACTTTGTGTTCTCTCTACTACAGATAGCTTTAGCCAAAGCTTGTGGGAATGGAAACCAACTAGGATTAGAAGCAAAATCTTCCAGTGAAATGGTGTCTCAAATCTTTCAAGCTTCCCTTCCTATCAGCAAGCAAAGTATCTTCACTGTGCAGAAAGGAATGAATGAAACAATGAGGTAAAAACTCAGATCCAGGAGTCAGGCCATGGAGCAGACACCATTGCCTATTTCCTTCCACATCTGTAGAGGGAAAAAAATCTAGAATGAGGTCTGTTGGAAGATGGAATTTTTTGCTTTACTCTTCTGTGATGCGTTGTGTACAATCAGAGAAACACGACATTTCGCAGAGGAAGTATCAGAGCCTTTATTTCAAGCCCTGATGAAGAACTGAAATGAAGTGTGTGAGGTTTTTTTTCTGGACTTGTAAGTTCTTGCATTTGTCAAGACTAACAAGTTCTTAAGGTACTGGAGGCACTGTTTGACTTGTTAGAACTATAGTTACTCTCTAGTTATCTTAGGAGGCCTTTAGCCTCCTAATTGATATGCCCTACCATTTTTTTTTGTGCAAGTGCCTATTATAGGATAGTTTCTAATTCCATTTCACAGATAACTTAAGAAGACCATTGACTCTTCAGAGAATAACAGGCATCTGGTTGCAAATCCTTATCTCAGTGCAATGTGTCATTTTTCTGAAAATTCTTTTGGTGAAATTTCTTGGCTTGGATCTTTTGAGTGGAGAAGGGACTCAGTAACTAGGCGTGGGGAGGATGTTCAGCATGGGTTTCAATGGCTTTTAACTGCACAGATTATGTCTGTCTCTTTCTTTTCTAGGTACATCTTGGTTGATTGGCTGGTAGAAGTGGCTACCATGAAAGACTTTTCTAGCCTATGCCTTCACATGACAGTGGGGTGCGTGGATCGTTATTTGAAGCTGAGACCTGTACCTCGAGCTCGACTCCAACTTTTGGGAATAGCCTGCATGGTCATTTGCACACGGTAGGGGTTCTGACTGGTGAACAGAGGTGGTTATTGTGATCATTCAAATTCATTTCTGCAGCTCAAGCTTCCACCCTGCCCCTTGCTAATAATGATACTGGAAAGAATCTTTGGCTTCCCTCTACATTGACTGTTGCTTGAAGTGTGTTTGCATACAAACACAACCTCTGCAAATGAGACACAAAATGTAATTCCTTGAATGTGTTTTTAAATATGAAAAAACTCCATAGTGGTGGATTGGTCTAAATGCATTCCATCAGCAACTGAAGTCTCACGCCATGTTAGCACAAGTAACCCTGTAAGGAACAACTGCAGTGGTGTTGCTACATAGTTTAGTGTGTTATGCTCAGATGAACTGCATGGTATGGTGGAAAGTTATTCTTCTGTGTTAGTTTCCTTAATATCTCGCATCTTAACCTAGGAGAGGTTTCATAAGTGAGGAATTAAGAACGTTCTAGTAGGTGGTTCCAGCTTAAAGGTGAAATAAATGAAGAGTTGCTGTTCTTTCTTTCCTGGTCTGTACCTGGGAAAGTACCTTATAAAGTTGTTTAACTCTTTGGTCATCTTGGGTGCATTTATCAGCCACAAAAACATTACTGCACAGGTGCACAAATTCTCTTACTTCTGGGGCTAACTGTTAATATTATTTAATATTTCAGTTTCATCAGCAAAGAGATCTTGACAATACGGGAAGCTGTGTGGCTAACAGACAACACATACAAGTATGAAGACTTGGTCAGAATGATGGGTGAGATCATTTCTGCCCTAGAAGGAAAGATAAGGGTGAGTTTGGAAGTTGGATGGAATATTTCACCCTTTGGGCTGCTATTGAGGTCAGGCTGTTGTAATTAGCACTTATCCTTATCTAAGATGTTGGGGTTTTATGTGAGTGTTCTCAATCACCTCTGGAGAGCATGCAGATACAAAACCCTCTGCCTTTCTGTAGAGATTAAAATTTAAGTTTTAAGAGGCCATTTATTCTTTCACTTGAGAATGTTTCAATGTCAGTATAGTAGTTAAACAAAAAACCAAACCCTAATGTAATGAAAACAGCATCTCCTGGAAACAACTGTTCTAAATACTTGGTGCTCATCTTGTATTTCCAACCTCTGTTCTCCTTTCTGCACTAGATACCTAGCATTGTGGACTACAAAGAAGTATTGTCAAACATAGTCTCACTGGAGAGAAGAACTCTTCACCTTTACAGCTTCATTTGTGAACTGTCACTCTTAAACACAAGTCTGTGTGTGTATTCCCCAGCTCGGCTGGCTGCTGCAGCACTGCTGCTGGCTAAGATACTACACAGGCAAGGTAAGGAACCTTACTTTAATTGGAGCTACAGCATGGTATCTCAGTCTGCCTTGTCTTTTTAGGGAGCCTTTGGGGGGTTTTTTGGTGTTGCTTTGTCTTTAGGCAAGATGTCTGAATCACTTGGGCTGGGGGAGAGGGGCAGGGGGAAGAAGGGGAAAGGTATAAGACTTCAGAATGAAGAATTGAGTTCAGTCTATTTTACCTCTTAATAGCTGTGATGAACAAGAATATTAGCATCAGACTATGCAAGCTTTGTGTTTAAACGAGACTGAAGATTTCTATACTTAGGTGTAACTTCAGTTTGGTAGGTAAACCTATCCTTGAAGCTAACTGTGAATTTGTTACAACTGTGTACAGGCATAAGCTTGTAAAGATCATGATCTTTATCCCATTAGAAAAAAAAAAGCATGTCCGATTACAGAACTACCAAGCTTTGTGAAATTATAATCTGTATTCTCTTTTCCAGCACACCCCTGGACCAGCCAGCTGTCTGAGTGCACTGGTTTCTCTCTTGAAGACTTGTTGCCCTGTGTGCTAAGCCTCCACCAAAAGTGGTAATAGTTTTGGAACCCTTTTGGGAGGGCACCTGAGTACTTGGATCCCAGCTCTTGCAGGCATGCTGCATCTATACAGTCAGCCCTTCCCAATGAAGGAGGTGGCTTTGGGAAACTGCCTTGCTCCCCACATCACAAGGCACTAAGGCCTAGGGGCCAGTTCAGGGACAGCTATTCTATTTCTCCAAACTGGTAGTGGCCCTGGGTTACAGAAAGTGTGATGTTCCTCAAGGCTTAACAGGTTTCAGCTTGCCAAACAGCACTATTTTCAGAAGACCGCAACTGGCTTATTGGTGTGCTTCAGAAGGAGTTCCAGTAGCAAAAGTAGCTCATTTTTTTTAAAGAGTACAAGGCAAATATCTTGCTTACCTCAAGGAACAGAAAAGGAATTACATGCTCATATGCATAGAAACGAAGTGTCCTGGCTAGCTGCTTAGCAGCTCTGCTGAAACACCAACTTCTTTAGCACAGAGCTGAGAGGGACAGAGGGAAAGTACTTAATTGGCAGGTTTTGTTAACCTTGTTTCATATAATCCATTCTAAGACTGGGGCTTTGATCTTTCTTTCCAGTTTCCATGATGATGTCCCAAAGGATTACAGGCAGGTGTCCTTAACTGCAGTGAAACAACGATTTGAAGATGAGCGTTATGAAGAAATAGGCAAAGAAAAGGTGGGTGAGCTCTTTGTCTTCATTTGCTGATGTCTGACATCCTGCCATATGGTAGCTTTGCTCTGGGTATAGTAAACTTCAAATAATGGGAAGTGGGTTCTAACTTTAGACTTTTGGAGGAGAGAATATCTAAATAAAGTGGTAGTTTTAAACTTGATCTGTGGGGACTATAACTGCTCTGTTTGAGTACATGTGGGAAGAACTCACTGGGATAAATTTCTCCTAGAAAATAAATAGCTTCTTTCTGGGAATCTCATGGTCTAATTCTTACTGGTTCTTTGATTTTTTTTTTTTTTTTTTTTTTAGATGATGGGTTACAGCCAGCTCTGTTCATTGTTGGGTATGAAACAAGAGGACCCAGAGCCCAGTCCTTTGCACACGAACGTGGTGGAGATTCAGACTTTCCTTAGCTCTCCCTCTGGAAAGAGAACTAAAAGGCTAGTATAACTCATCACTGTAAATGTCTCTGAAGGTTAGCATGAGCTTTTCTTCTTTGGTATCTTGAGGTTTCATTCTTAAATGTGGTCAATTTTTCTACAATTACCTTGACATACCTATTAAAAGAGCTGGAAAAGAAGACCTGGCTTTTCATGTGTGACTTCTGGATTTTCTTGCTACAGGAGGAGGGAAGACAGTATTCAGGATGACAGGGGCAGCTTTGTGACTACACCCACAGCAGAGCTATCCACCCAGGAAGAAAGTCTTCTAGATAACTTCCTAGACTGGAGTTTAGATTCCTGCTCTGGTTATGAAGGTGATCAGGAAAGTGAAGGCGAGAGAGATGGAGATGGTGAGGCTTTTTATTCTCCTTATAAAAAGCAGACGAGAGAATTAAATCTGTCTTTTCATCTTTGCTTAAAACTGTTTCTCAGGCAACAGAAGCCTGAACTTTCAGCTGAAGACCAGTTGGAAAAACTCTTCCCCTTCCCCAGTGGTTATAATTGTTAAACTATTTTAGAGGTATATACCTGTTCTCTTTCTTTATACTGCTTCAGAACATGATGAAGGGTTTTGTAGCTGCTTAGCATTTCAAAGTGAGACTGTTTTCAGATACTGCTGATAGTGGACCAAACATGAGTAATGGCCCACTGTGTTAGAAACACTGTATTACTTGTTTTGCTGACTCTGGGACTGGCTGTTCAATGGTCTGAGGGGGGAAAAGTTACTGTTTTAAATAAGGGTGAACTTAGTGCTCTACCCTCTGTGTCTAAGTAGACATAAGGTTTACACCCTTGCTTGTTTGTTGTTTTTTCTCTTCTGCTTGATTCTGTGCTGAGTGCCTGCTTGGTGTTGACCAAATCCACACTAACCTTTTTCTTTTATCCTGCAGTGACAGGTCCCAGTGGGATCTTGGATGTGACGGTGGTCTATATGGATCCTGCAGAGCACTGCTGTCAGGACTCCAGTGATGAAGACACCCTAGCTGTAGAGTGGGCTGGGCACATGGCACCACTGAGGGAGGCTAAGCTGCTGGATGACACTCGCAGCCTTTCAGCATACCTCACCCCAAGAAATCCTAACCTGGAAGGGAGCTCAGGCTATTCTTCTGTCAACAGTGCCAGTCCTACATCTTCTACAGAAGGCAGCCTCAGAGTACCTCTTAAATCTACCTCAGCACTGTCTCTTGGCAGTGCATTGAACAAGAAGCCATGCCTGCCTCACTACCTGGAATCGTGTTTACAGTCAGTCTGTGCTAGGCCTAGTGATGGCAAGTGTGACAGAAGGCAAGTCAAGCGAAAAAATGTGGCAGAACACAGTGAAGAAAGGTTGAACTTGGGCTTCTTAAGCCTCTGATTTCTTCATACTCTCTCCTTTTCTAGGATTCCTGGAAACAGTATTTCTGTTGTAGTCATACAGGGATGATAGTAAATAATTGTCAATACCTCCAAAAAGAGCCCTTCCCCTCAACTTTGCCTATGCCTGTCTTCTAATTCTGTAGCTCACTTCTGGGCTGCTTCCTTCCTTGATAGCTGCCTTTTTAAAGTATTCCCTATTGTCTGATCCTCTGCAAATTTAATATTCTTCTCCACAAAGGAAACTTTATAGCTCATTTTTGTCATACTTCACCAGGTACTCCTTGGTGATAGGAAAGAACTTGTCGTGTCCCTTGCTTCGCTGTGAGGCCTGGCACTATAAAAGAAAGGAATTGACTATGGTTCTCAAGTTACTGGATGTAACACTATGCTTGAATTCTTCCACTTGAAAGACCTTTTTGAAGTTGTGCTGCCTTTTCCTTCTGGCCAGGTACTGTCTCACTCAGCTGGTGCTTCCTTCTATGTATATACCATTTACTGCACTGATACAAGGTTTTTATGAATACAGTCGAGGTAAACGAAGGCTCACTGCAAGTCTGAGCTTCTTTTTTACCTACCTCTCAGATGGTTTTAAACCATGTTTGCCTCTGGCTCTAGTTGCCATGTTCTCGCCTGAAAAAATCTTCCTTCTGTGCCTTAATGCTTCACTGCCCAGTACTACAGTAATGTGATCTCTGTGAACTGTTAGTCTCTGCTGGAACAGTGTGGTTGAACTGCCACCTGCAGCCAGTGGCTCAGTTTCATTTCCTGTCTTGCAGAGTCTTCCTTGCTATTTCCATTAATGTGTCCTCAAGGGAAGCACACATCACTTGAACACTAGAAACAGGTGGCAATGCAGTAAGGGCAGATGGTTTGTCTTACTGAAAGCCCTCATTTAAGCCTTGCTACTAGTTCCTAATCTGCAAGGGCAGCATATGCTTTTCTTATAAAAAATGAAATCTGTGCTGCTTCAGTAACAATTTGAAGAAACCACCTACACTGACCTCAGCCTAGCAAGCCTGGGTTAAAGCTCCTTCAGCCTGTGAACATTAGGAAAACAGCCTTCTCTTTACAAACAGGTAGTGAGCATTGAAATACCAAGGTACAAGACTTCCACGAGACGTCACTGAATTTAACACTGGAAATGGACTCCGTGACTGCCTTTGTTTAGAAGTTACTGTGGCAGATGGCAACAGTTCAGATACACACAGTGTAGTGACTTTTTTATAAAAAACTTTTTTTTAATATAGATGGTTTCTTGTCTTACTTCAGTGACTGGTGTTTCACTGACCTGGGGCTTGGAGAACTGATGGGATGTTTGGGGATGAAGTCAGAGGTTAGCTCTGAGCTAAATTCTTAGGATTAAGTTGCAGCTGGGACTGCCTATAGGCTATTTACTTCAATAATATGAGCAGCTGGGAGAACACCTTGCACAACAAGTAGCATGGGGCTCAAACCACCATTACAACTCTAAGGCAGCCCCAGAAAGCCTACAGAAAGGCCTTGAGCATGCCAAATAACAAACAGAGAGCAGCCTTGGGTGCTTGTCCACAAAGTTTATTACAAAACTAGGTACTGCCACTGTAGTTAAAAAAACAAGTCCCTGATTTACTACTTCCGTGCCAGGCTTCACCCTTCTGGTGGCTACGTTGCAGTTCTCCAGCTACTGCTTACAATGACTTGCCATGCAGGAGTGTCTTCACATTAACTTGTTGCAGCAGCAGCTCAAAATTCAGCATTAGGTCACATTAAAATTGGAAGAAAACACTTATAAAAAACTCTCTCAGTTCTAAAACAGGTATGTAAAAGTTAAATATCAGCAGGAAAGGCTCACACTGCAGAAAGCTTTGAACTCTTTTCCTGTGCAAGTTTTCTTGATCTGAAAGGAAAGACACAAGACAGGAACATTAATCAGTTCAACTCCTTCCCAGGAAGAGTAAATTGGTGATGAGGAGCTAGCTCTGTGTTCCTGGGGCTTGCTGCTTAATCCAGTGGCCTTGGCTGATGCAGGCCTGGCCTAAAACCAGATCTGTCTCTATCAAGCCTCAATCTTGGAAGTGCCTCATGGATAAAACAGAGCACCTGGGTCTGGAGAGCCACAGGCCTGAGGCAATAAAACCAGAACTACAAGCTGCTTTCTAAAAAGGAAAAGCAAAAGATGCAGCCCAGAGGGTTGGTTCTTTAAAAAAAAAAAAAATTAAAAAGGACCAGATTGCATCAGTCTGCATTATGTTAACACCTCCACATCCCTGCAGACCATTCAGGCTTTGCTTTATTAACCCCTGTTATATTCCTCCAAGGACAAGTATTTCCAGAAAGTTGTGGAAACACACGCTGTAACACAGGCTAAGCCCAGCTTTGTGTAGCACTGGACTGGTCTCTTAATCAGGAATGCTGGAGGGCCAGTGCTCCTTTCACAGATCAGAAGGAGCCCCTAGGTCTCACCTGGGGAGGTTTCACAGACCAACCTGCTCTGTCCTCACCTCCTGACTGCTGCCTCCAGCACTCCAGGGCAGATGGAGCAGGTCAGCAGCACTGTGCTGCTCCTGTGCTCACAGCAGTAGAGGGGGACAAGTACTTTGTGCTGCTGCAATCTAAACTACTGGCACTTACTTAGGGCACCATTTTGATATCCAGAGAGTCATAAGCTGAAGCTTTCATCTTTTCCAGTGGCTTCTTGAAGAGCTGCCGCAGGCCCTCATAGTCAGGCTTCTCCTCATACTCTAGTGCCATTACTTGCTGCAGGTAGCTCTGCAGGGCATCTGCAAGGCAAGGAACATCACTGCATGGAGCTGCACAACAACTCCAATTCTCTTTACAAAGCTGCTAAATGGCCTTCTCAGACTGCTCTCCCTGTAGACACTTCACCCACCTACCTTGGCCAGCTGCAGAGAGGGAAAACAAAACCACAGACTAATATGAAGCTCAAAGACAGGATGGGGAAATGACCTCTAGCCCCAAATACTGCATTTTTAAAGCCACCAGAACACTTGCCTCTTCAGCAAGGCTCATGAATACAGATAATGGGTAGCAGCCCTCCTTGTTTTGCTGTAAAGACAAGGGATTTGTTCACAGGAGGAGCCTGTCAACCAGTCCATGCAATGCTTGGTCACCATCACCAGTGGAAGCCATCCTGGACTAGCATCCCAGCACAGAGAAGGTTCTAGCTTCAGGTACAGTCAATCCTCCTTCCCCAGTCCCACTGTCACAGAGAGCAAGCCCATACCTGGAATGGGTCTCTTCTGCCTGAAGCACAGTCGGAGAAGGCATTTCACATCCCCTTTGTACCTGGAATAATCAGTGCAGAGTGCTGTCAGATGAGAAGAAATGGAGCAGGCACCTGAACAGGCTGTCTTTGGCAATAGGGACAAAAAATAAAAAAGGCTGAATTCAGATGGCCATGTTCTGAATGGAGCAGAAATCAGGGTTTGTCAAACACCCTTTGGCCAGGCTCAGCCTTTACAGCAGGATTTACCCGCATCCCAGTAGTGTACTATGACTGAGTGATTTCAGTCTCAAAACCTCCCTCACTGCTTTCTGCTGAGCATTTCCCAAGAGAGTAGATGATTTCTCCTACTTTTCCTTCTTCTCCACCACAGTTTCTACTTTGTCCAGCTCCTCAGACCAAGGCAAGAAGCCAGAGAGCCATTTCAGAAGACAGTAGCCCAGAGATTCCAAGTCACTCCGGCGAGATGGTCCTGATGGGAAGGAAGATATATTCATGTGTGAAAAAAACAGTTTGCTAGCCATCCCAGAAGAGGCCCGGGCTAGCACCTCTCCTCCAAAGGAGAGTAAGGACTCCAGCACTCACTGCGCAACCTTGGAAGTCTCTATTTGAGGTACCCCTTCTGTAAAATGGGCAGCCTCATCAAGGGGCACAAGTCTAAAGAGCAGAAGAAATGCAAGAGCTTCAGTAAGATGGGCTCTGGGATATCAATACTTCTGTGAGCCTGCTAACTCACACCGTTGAGGAATCACCTGCCAGCCTCTGGGGGAAGATTTGCCCAGTCTGAACACTAGGAGAGAACAGTCACATCCCAACCAGGAGAGGAATTGGCTAATTTAAATGGCTTTCCAGCTCTGACTGTTTCAAGGTCAGAGCAGAGCCTGCTGCAAATCTGTTTTGGGCAGGGATCCAGTCTGGCTTGAAACAGATCCCTGCTAAGCCAGCATGAAGCAGGCTATTCCTTGCACACCTGCAGTAGCCAAGGCTCCAGATGGAGGAGCAACATCCCTGCACCTCTTGCTGCAGTTGGAGTGACCTGGCAAATCTCAACACAGCAGCCCAGAGAGAGGCAAGAGAAATCAGCCCAAATAAGAACTTGGTTCCAGGTGCATGTGAATGCCTGGAAAGCAGCAATAACAGAAATGCCAGCAGGGAGCCCTAGCTTCAGAGAGCACTGCCACAGTAACAGCTCTAGCTGAGCTTTGCTGGCTTGCGTTATAAACTGAGACTCACCTGCTCCCTTGTGGCTGTCCAGACTGATAAACTCTATCGTGCCTTCATGAGGGGTCCTGCTGCCTTCGCGCTGAGCCACATGCTTCCCTCCTGGGCAGTAACGGAATGCATAGCAATAGCCTGCTAGGGTCACCTAGAAGACACCAAGAAGTACACATCTGAGCATGTGTGTGGTGTGAATTCCACTTACAGTGTAGCCCGCAATCCTGCGCCACAGCACCTGCTTGAGCACTGCACAGAGTGCACTGCTCCCCTGCCCAACCGCAGGAACCTGGGTGTTGCTCTATCCCATTTCACAAGCTCACCTTCCTTGCAACTCTGCTCCTGCTCCTTACCTGTGTGAGGTCTGCTGGGTTCAAATAGATGTTCTCAGCTGTGATGTTCCCGTGCACATACTCGTTTTCATGAATGTACTCCAGGCAGTCTAGCTAGGAGTAAATAGAAGAGGCGCAAGCATATCAGAACCACACAGACTCCTTCAGCACCCTGGCTATCACTGAGCTGGACCCTCCCCAGCTCCCCAAAGCTGCGTGGAGGAGCACAAAACCCACCATGTCTCACAGCCTCTAATTTTCAGGTGTCAGGTTTCTCTCATTCTCCTTACCCCAAATTCCTTCAAGGTGACATATTGCTCAGAAGATACTACTCAAGTTTACAACAGGCTTGAGAGATGCTACTTAGAGATCCCAGCCAACCCCCTGGATCAGCTTTAAAACACCTTTGAAAGATCCAGAAGAAAGTTCTAGGTCTTTTCTGAAAAAGTGTCTTAGAAAGTATTGGTTCTCTACATACCAGCCGGACTACAATCTGAAAAGCTGCTTTCTCCCTCAGTAGGTGTAAGCCATCATTCAGGACGGACTGAAGAGTTCGCCCTAAGTCAGAGAACACCAAAAACCTACAAGAGACAAGAGCTTAGCACATAGCAGTACCTACCTGATTTGGAAACCCTGCAACAGACACTCGTCAAGCAATCCACCTGGATTAGACCCTCCTTCAGGTTGACCTGGGCAAACATTTCCCCAACTTTTGGTAAGAGAAAACTTCTTGAAAAGGAAAGACATGTTGATCATGTGTTGCAGATATAGTCTCCCCTTTGTGTCAAGCTTAAAAGGCAGGAATAAGGTGTCCCCTGGCCTGAGGGGCAGAAGCAGCAAAAGCAATGACTTCACCAGCAACACAATGACTGAAGGAAGCAGGAAAATGAGAGAGGCAAACCATTTGTTAATAAATTACATAGGAGCAGTACATAAAGGTTAGGAGTCCAGGGGACAATGAGAAAAGGAATAGCAGACAGCAAGGAGAGAAGAGGGAAAGCCCAAGAAGATGGCAGTTGTGGACAAAAGAGCTCAGCTGTGCCCTTCGCAGTCACCTCACCTGTAGCTATCCGCATGCAGTCCAAAGCCAACGCAATTGGGGATTCCCAGCAATGGCACAGAGTGCCACTTCTTCCACTTCTCCACTAGAAGGGGAGAGAAGAGGACAGAGTGCGGCAGATGCTGCTAAGGAGCTCCAGAAAAAAGGCACTCAGTCAGGGATGCCCTTTCTCTGAAGGCCTGCTCTGCCCTGGGCAGCTGACAGCTGGAAGCCTCTCTTGTACTGATTCTGTCCCAGAAATGCCAGCCTAATGTGCTGGGGTATTGGCATGTCAATGCACATAGCACTGCAGAGCAAGAATAAGACAGAAAGGATGCTGGGAATACCAGAGCAGGCTAAGGCATGTGGTTGCTATAGGGCTAGGTAAAACAAGAAGGGGGAAGAGAGAGAGGGATGGAGAAGCAGATTTTTACAGTCCTCCCAGAAGTGCAGGTTTGACATGAATTCCTCCATCACCCCTGCCCACATTCTCTGGTCAGCTTTGTTCTTGCTCAGGTTTTTGGGTCAATGGAGTAAATACCAGACAGCAGCTGACAGAAATGCCCATGGAAGGGGCACAGAACAGAGAGGGAGCCAAGGCAGGTCAGGCTGCAGGGCTGAACAGCTACCAGTGAGATCAAGACAAAGCACAGGTAGACCAAGAAAGCTTAAAAATGCCAATACTGTTGTGTCCTCTGTACACAGAGACTCCTGGGAGAGCAGGCTCTTGGCCAAACTTCTCAGCACTCTGCCACTAATCAAGCAGTGAAGTAGTTTATTCTAGCCTGGCCTTCCCAGAGACTCACATAACTGATGAGAGAGGGATGCCAGTTTTCCTAACAAGCAGCCTAGTCCTTACCCTTCCAAGAAGCACCAACCTGTGCCTGCCTTCGCAGCTCGCTGGAAGAAATTCTGTTCATTGTAGATCCTGCCATCTTTGACATCCTAAAGGGAACAGGAAGGAGGAGCATTACTTCAGGCACACACACCCTGCTAGAAAGGGAAACTTGGGCAAGATTGCTACAAGACCTTCACTACTCATTTTAAATAAAGTAACAACCCCCCCAAAAAATCAAATACCAGATCAGCGACAGAGCTGAGACAGAGCTGAGGTCTTTTAGTTCACTATTTAATGCTGTGCCTAACAACCACATAAAGTCTGAGCATCAGCACAGAACAAAGGAGTGGCTGTCTCACATTGGACATTTCAAGCGCTACCACTTCTGTCTGTGGGTTAAAAGCATCTAGACAATGTAGATCATCTGGCAATGTAGAGCGAGCTCTAGTCCCGAAGCTGTTATGTTAAAAGGAGCCAGAGGTGACCTTCTTATCCACAGCACAGATGAGGTTATTTCTGCAAACAGGCAAGTCCCAACAAAGAACTGTAATGTTTTATTCTAGCTGTCAGAAAGTGAGACAAGTAAGAAGGTCTGTATTTGTGACATCCAAGTGTTTGGGTAATGTGTGGAAATCTTACGAGCATCTTTTTAAACCAGTAAGTGCTCTTTTACTACTGCTGTTATCAAGTAACCTGAAATACATATAGTTTACAGTCAATATGTACGTGTTTGCCTACACACATGTATATACATACTCAGCATACTGCGGGCTAACTTAGGACAGATGCTATTATGCATGGGAGGAGGCAGCAGTTTTATATCCTGGCAGGTTTGATACCAAAGGCCCTATCCACAACTGGCCAAGGTAGCTGGAGGATCAGCAGGCCTCAGGCAACACAACCAACCGTGTTCCAGAGGATATTTTATTCTGCACCTTGCCTGGTGAGCCGATCTGAGCCATCAAACCCAGGAGCCAAAACACTCTCGTGTGCCATATCATACTCTACAGTCCTCTGCAACCGCAAGGGCTGGGCTATGCTGTCAGAAGCCTACCAAGCAAAACTCCAAAAGATGCCAAAGGTGCGAAACAGAGGAGTTGGGAGTGTTGCGTACAGAAGCGATTACAGTTTCCCACCTACTGGTTCTAGTTTTGTGGCAACTTAGCTGTCTTTTCTCATTAACACTGTATTCCTTCTCCATCCTCTTAAATGTCTCTTCTGACAAAAGGGAGAGGGATTTTTCAAGTGCCTACAAGAGTGGTCAACACAAGGTCCCCCACAGAGCCATTAGCCAGCACTGGTCTTCCCACAGACAAGCAACCCCCAAGAGCCACGGCACACAAGAAAACAGTCTTTCTGCTCTGGTTTGTGAGTTCCTGAAAATCAATCAACTGAATTTCCATTGCAGAACAGCTATTACTGGAAATAGCATGTTTCTGGAGAACCCAAGTTATTGGCAAGTGCCTAGAAAGCTGGCTCGGAACTCCAACTATAATTACTGTTCGTTTTAAAAATGTGCTCTGGCCTTACAGAGTCTCTCAGTGCTGGTTCATCACATTACCTCAGCACAGGCAACAAATTCTAACCTCTCCAGTTTCGCCAGACTTCAGGAGGGTATGTGCACACTTGCCATACAGGAAAAAAGTAGGTCTGACATTAATGAATGAAGATCTGTACCTTACACCACCTAATTCAGTTTTGGAGATTACTGACCCTGGTAGATCAAAGAGGCAACCTTCTGTGGTGAAGGCTTTTCGGTTTTTTAGTCCTCATATCTATTTTCTTCACACCTTTAGTGGAAGAGCCAACTTTTACTGAAATCCAAGCATGACACCCTCAGGAAGTTATATCCATCTCCTAAGCTAGAAAGGGCCTCTGCGACCACTTTCTCTGAATTCCTCAGACAGTCTTAGCCATACAGGCCAAATGGGTCAGGCCCTGGACACAGTACACTATGCACTATTCCTTACCCAAACAGATCAAAACTCACAAGTTTGAGGGAGTATCTTTGCTTTTGAGGACAGGTTCCAGATGCTGACTGCGCTGTGGAAGGATGGAACAGATGTGGTTACAGGAGCATGGAAAAGAGGTACTTGCAGTGTCAGCTGCATCATTAAATGCAGCCTGTGCAGCTGGCTTTTACTTATCCTCTGCTTCTTTCACTTGCTCTTTGCAAAAGCACCCTCTGTGACAGCGTCTTCCCAGATTACTACAAAATAATTCTTACCTTGCTCCAGAAGCACAGCACCCCTGACATGCTTCGAGTGCAGTTCTGCTTAAGTCACAGAAGCATCTAGGCATGGTTACAGTAGTGGGGTGCTTTGCAGGTGGTATGTAAAGAACAAATCATTAGTAGAATCTCAAAGGCACCCCCAGATTCATTTGCTGAGCATTCCCTCCAGCTCACTTCATAGTTTGTCAACTCTGTAAGAGATGCCAAAGTCCCTTCTGCTCTGCATGAATGTTACAGCTATATGTGGCCTTCCTTCTCCAAAAAGATTTGCACCCATTACTTGGCCTTGAGGTAGTTCCTCTTCTCCTGCTGTCAGACCGAGTGCTATAACACAGGTTATCTGCTGCTCATCACCCAAAAGGTGTTTCTATAAAAGCACCCTCCGCTATAACAACAACATTGATTTTCTCTTTTTCTAACATCACATCTTTTTAAAGACATAGGTGGATACCCAGACTTTGTTATGCAACAGCGTAAGTAATTACAAAGAAACTAAAGCCAAATATCAGGCAAAGCTTACTAATGGAGAAAATTCCTCCCGAACAGTTTCCAAGTTCACAACAGGGAGTAAGTTCGAAACCCTTCCTTTGGAAGTTTACAACTAGACTGGAGAGAAGAGATCAGCAGTCGCTAAACAGCTGAGAGGCAGCCCAGATGACTTAGCCACTTTCTTTTGGCCCCCAAAACAGGCCAAGAATCCAGAATTGACATTTAGCTGATACTGACACCACCTACAACACAGGAACTCCTGTATGGTGCCGGCAGCATTTAGGTTTTGAAACCAAAAACCAGAAGGAGGAAGTATGGCTCCCAACGATTCGCATTTCTTCAAATAACAGAGCAGCCCAGCGTCCGCTCGATCTTACACCAGGGCTGACGTCTGCCTTGGGAGGGTGGGCAACGGGCGGATGGCCAGCGTGGGAACGCCAGACCCCGCGGGCCAGCCGGTTGCCGCCATCCCGCAGGACACCGGCAGACTGTCCTCACCTCCGCACCGCGCCGTCTGTCCGCGGTGGACTCTGGCAGTTTAGGGACGGCCCGACAGCCCCACCGAACACCGACAGCGGCTGCGGGCCCCTGCGAGCTGTCCAGCCCAACAGCCAGGGCCACGCAGTGCCCGCAGCAGGGCCTGGCCCCGGCCCCGGCCCCGGCCCGTCCCTCTCCTTCCCCCGACTCCCGGGAAGGCCGGGCCCGCTCCCGGGACACCCCCCGCCCCGGCCCCGGCCCCCACAGCACCTTCGTACATCAGCCCGCAGCCGCCCTGGTCCAGGAGCCGGACCAGCCTCCACTGCCTGCCGCCCTGGTCGGTCAGCACCGACTCCGCCGGGAGCGGCGCCGCCGGGCCGGGCCGCGCCTTGCGGGGCGAGCGGCAGCTGGGCCGCGCCGGGGCCGAGGGCCGGGCTGGGGAAGCCCGCGGCGGGGCCGGCGGCGTCTGCTCCGTCTCCTCCTCCTGCAGCGACGGCGGGGGCAGCCTCCCGCCGCAGGCCGGGCAGAAGCGGAAGGCGGGCTCCACGCCGCGCCCGCACTGCGGGCAGAACCGGCTCACCCTGCGGGCACAGCGGGGACAGCCGTCAGCGCCCGCCCCGCGCCCCACCGAGCCAAGCCGCCCCGCTCCCCCCGCCGCCACCGCCACCACCACCACCACCACCACCTCGGGGAGGCGCAGGCCGCCTCGGGTTCGGGTTCGGGCGCAGCCGCAGGCCCCGCCTGCTCCGCCGCCGCTCCCGCCGGCCCCCGCCGCCTGCGGCCCCGCCGCCCGCGGCCCGACATCGTCCCGCCGAGCGCCGCCCCGGCACCTGCCGCCCGCCCCGCGCACACCGCGCATGCGCCGGCCACCACTCGCGCCTGCGCGGACGCGCCCCCCCCCCAGCTTCCACCGGTGCGGCGGCGCCCGCCCGCCCGTCCGCCCGCAGAGGCGCCGCGGGCCCGGCGGGGGAGGCACCGGGGCTCATGGCGGTTCTTCGGCCACGGGTGGCCGTGTGCCGGCCGAGCAGCGTGGGCCTGCGCGGGGACAGGCGGACAGGCCGCCCTCGGCGAGCCTGGGCCGGAACCGGGGCGGGAAGGAGCCGCCCCGGGAGTCTCCTCAGGCCTCCCTCGGGCAGGAGCGGGCGGCGTCCCTGGTGCTTCCCTCTGGGGTCCGGCTGTTCGGTTGTTACTTATGAAGCGACCTCAGCAAGCTGCTTAAAAACGACCTCGGGACTGCAGAAGAGGCTCTCAGAAGTTAACGAGTGCTAGAGTTAACTAGTGGCATAGGGCTGGGCGGAGTAGCTCTGTATATTCAGTGTATGTGCCATCCCTTATGTACGTTGTACACCTATAAACCTCAATAGGCACCAATATGTTGCCATGAAAGAAGCATAGGTGGGCTTAGACCTTTCCCTTCTGGAGGGATGAGGCGGAGGTTTACTTGGGGAGGGTGCCGGCACGCGAGGCCCCGTGGCTCAGGGGAGAAGGGGGGGGGGGGGCGCGCAGCAGGGACCCCGAGTTTCTTTTCCCAGAGAACAGCTCACGTGGAATGACATTGCTTTTCAAAGCCCATCCCAGTGAGCCATCCGAACACCATGGCCATGCGGTGCGAATAGGAACTGGAAGGCGACTGCTCATACCACAAAGAGCCGAGTGGCAGCAGTTTCTCTCACAAAAGCTTAGCAGGGAACGAGGAATGAGGTCGGTGCACGGATGGTGGAAGGTAGAGCAGCAGTGGAAGGCAGCATAAAATAACACATGGGGTATTGACCCCGTGACTGAGCCTGCCACAGAGCTCTGGGGCTTGGAAGAGGCGTCTCCAGGCAAGGCATTCTGCACAGACCTCACCCTGCTGCAGGCTGATCGCCCCTTCCCAATCCCTCCAAACACCAGAACGTGTTCCTAACATTGACTAAGCACACAAAAGAGTCCCAGCAAAGCCAAAACTCTGCCAAATGACCCTGGGAGGCTTGACGTGTTCGGATTGGTTTCTGCAGCCTGTTGCTGTTTTTTTCTTTAAAGCGTGTGGACACTCTCAGGAGCGACAGGGCAGGTTGGCTGGGTTCTGACATTCCTCACTACCACATTCATCAAGACACTGCACTCAACAATCAGTCTTTTCTCATTTTTCCCTGGCATTGTAGGCAGCAGCAGGGGTGCACTGAATTGGCTTACCTTCACTGTCACCCCCCACTGCACAACCTCCTTTTCAGTTCTAGTTATTCCCGCACCCCATACAGGTGCAGATGGCAATTCCTTTATTAACCAAAGCATCCCCTCAGAATTTTGACAGAAAAGAAGTGGTCCTTCATCAAATTGGTTTGAATTTACCTTTACAGGCTGGCGTGGGGTACTTTGTCTTCCCCTAGTTCTTGAATCAAGATCAACGATCATTGTACTAAAGCCCTCCATGGTGACTGGTGGCACCACTGTGAATGCCTTTTTTCAGCAATGATTTATTAAGCCTTGTAGTTACCCTTTTATTTTTTTTTAAACTTTTTAAAACAGTGTTAATTCATGATCATAGCTCTATCATTTCGTTGGTGGTTGCCTAGGGAACAATGATCATGACCTGATTACATTCAATTTGGGCAGAGAATAATCCATTCAGTAAACAAAGATACATGGTGCTTTAAAAAGTCAAACCCCACAAATACAAGAAAAACTCTACGGTGATGGGAAAAGGCAGACAGAAAATTGTGGAAAAAGACAATTCTTTAAGATTTATTTCCAAGAGCCACCAAGCTAACATCACAGAAGAGAAACCCCCACCCTACTTCAGTGGCGTATTGAAAGTAATAATTAGCAATAAAAAGGAAAGCTATAATAAATGGATGAAAAGGGAAACAGATAGCAATTTTCTCCACTTCATAACTGGCAATTTGCATCAGCAGTGTGGCAGGGCGAGCTGGGTGCCTGCAGTTACGCTGTAGGGGATTGTGTCTGTGGGCATTGCACCTTCCGCCTGGTCTCAGCTGGGCAGGAATTTGCTCCCTCTTTCCTGCCTCGGGCATTGAAAACCAGCCTAGAGTTTGGGCTGCAGAGGGGGACCAACTCCTGGAGAGCAGGAGGGAACAGATCCCAAGGTTGAGCTTTGCTGCTTTGAACCTTTAGTCTCTCAAGCCCCACGAGTGAGCACAGGAGCCCCCAGCCCAGAGCTGCTCAGGCGCTGCTGGCGTCCCAAAAAGCTGTCAGGGCACGCAGGAGGGGGGCAAGGAATTGGGGAGCGCCTGGGGCTGGTCCTGTGGCAGGTCCCTGGCTCTGGATGCTGGGGAAGTGCCACCAGGCTGGGGTGCCCAGTGCAGCCGCAGCGGGGTAAGACCAGGGTGGGGAGACCTGGGACTGTTCAAAGGCTGAGTCAGAGCAAGCAACAAGGATCTTGTCCTTGTCCTCTTCAGCCAGGACTGGCCTGGGAGCATCCTGGACTTGCTGCAGCCCCAGCAAACCAACCCTCTGTGCGCTTTCCTGATCCCTTTTGAATCTATTTGCATGCTTGATCTCCACAGCAGAGGCAGCCTCCCACAGCGTGGTAATGCACAGTTTGAAAAGTGTTTCCTGTCGTTTTAAACTAGATCCAGCCCTGTGGTGTTCCTTGAAGCTCTGCTCTAGGAAATGAAAATATTCTTTGCTTTTTTCCCCTCTCAGTGACCCCTCACCAGGTCCCTTCCCCGCGGCCCGGCCAGGCTGCAGCACACACCAAATCTCTTCCCTGTGGGAGCTGCTCCATCTCCCTGCTCGGCTGCTTCTCTGCCTCACTGCCCTGTCCTCTGTGAGCTGCCCTAGCCGTGCTCGCACATCACAGCAATCCCAGCAATTCCTTCCTAATGCCCTTTTCCCTTGGTTACCAATGCAGAGTGTGCAGGCGAAGCACTCACAAGGTCTCCAGCATCTCTTTCCTGAACGATAGAGCTCATTTAGAGCCCATCACTGCATACACATAGGGTTACTTTTACGTTGCCTTGAATTTAATTATATTGAATTGCATTTGATGTCTGTGTGTCTGCTCAGCTGCTTGACATCGTGCAATCGCTTTCCAGCTCTTCACAGTCAGCTTTAGATTTGACCATCAAAACACTGTATAGCATCAGCAAGATCGGCTCTCTTTTATGTGTGTACTGACTAGCACAGGTCTGGCACAGATCTTGTCCATTTTTTCCTACCCTTGTCTCCTAACTTTTAAGCAGTTAGTTTACAAGCAAAACCTCACGGTTAATCCACCTTAGCATCCTGAAGAGCTTTTGGAGAGAGATTTTGTTAAAGTTTAGCAAAAATCGTTGGGTTTATATCATCTGATTCACCATTATTTGTACCTTCCATCTAATTCTAGCAATACTTCCCTCCTCCAACACGTGCTGGACATTGTCTCAGCATTGCATGTTTATTCATACATGTTCTAATGCCATTTTTGCTTCCATCTTTCAGCAAATGTGCCTGGTACCAAAGCCAGGTTAAAGATCCCAGTGTTTCCTGGATCCCTGCGGAGCCCTTCCTTAAAATTAGCCTGGCATTTGCCACCTTCCTCTCCAGTGCTGGGGAGGTCGGGGACCTGCTGCCTGCGTCCTGCTGCAGGTGCGGGCTCTGGTCCAAGCATGCGCCAGCCCTGTCCCCCACCAGTTGCAGTGGGTTTCCAGCAGGCTTCCTGCTTCTGATGGGTTTTGCAAAAATACGCTGGTGTTAATTTTTATGTGGTAAGCAAATTGCACTCGAAATATATTTTCATCTGTGTGAATGTGGTTTTTAACTTGCTGTGGTTTTTGCTTTTTGTGTTTTCTTGCTTTGAAAAAGAAAATGCCAGTTTTTGAAGAATTTTTGTTTTCTTTCATTTTATTCATTTTAATGTTACTATTATTTGTATTTTGGCTAGCTTGCTTTGCTGTTAAACCATCATCCTGCAGGTTCACCATGGTATTGCATTAGGATCTCTTTTTCTAGGAGCCACACATCCACACCAGCTAGACGGTATTTCCCTGTTGTTTGCAAGTATTTTCCTCTGTATTTGATTTTCACTTCTTCCAACCAGTTTATTTTATGTAGTTCCTTCTGGCAAGGACAGGTAAGCCTGCAGAGGTTTTTCACCCTTGACTACACCAGTTTATGGCTCAGGAGGTGCCTACTCTTGTGGTTCTCTAACTGGAGGCTCCAGATGCAGCCATTTAGGATGGCTTTGCTGTGACACTTCCCTGCTTCACGTCTCCCTTGGCAGTGGTTTCTTGCTCTCACAGCCTTATAGCCTCCCTTAGCATTTTGGAGCTATTGTCCCCATCCTCTCTGGGTGGTTTATAGGCAAGTCCTAATGCCCTCCTCTGTTCATCCTCCATGTTTCGTGGTCCACTCCCTGCGGATTCATGTGGATTCCTGATACATATAACCTGTTTACTTGCTTGAGCCAATGCCTCCCCTCACCCTGCTCACACACCAGCCCTCCACTAGCTTCTTCTCGACTCTTGTCCCTTGGCTGTCCCCATCACTGCACCATGGGGTTTCCCGATGCCTTATCCTCATCTAAAACAGGCTGCTCTCCTCTCCCCGCCAAGACCACAGCCATTGCAGGGCATTTGATCTTGTCCTGGCAGCCTGCTTTTTTAGTGTCCCTTTTTTCTGATTTTTCTCATTCCTTTATTGAAGGGACAAAGTTACGAATTTACCTCTGGATGATTCCCTGCCCCACTGCCCACTCATCTCACCCACTATCCTTGATTTAAAACCCCTCCTATGATGAATTTCATTTTAAGGGCTAGCACCCCAGCTCTGTTTTCCTTCAGCCAGAGCTCATCTTTCCCAGAGATGCTCCCTCTATCCCAAAAGTTTCTCTAGTTTTTTTCTAAGCTGAAATCCAGCCCACATAGCCCGCCTGAGCCAGCAGCACTGCCTGCCCTGGATCCAACTTCCTGTAAAGCAGTGTTTTAGGTGTATTTTTAACTCTCCCTTGGTCTTGGAAGAGGGAAATGTCTAAACTTTTAGGACAAGACCTATCTCCCTGGGGCCTTTGTGTGCTGAGGATGGTCTGTGCTGCTGTGCTCACCGGGAACGTGCAGGCAGCTGGGGTAGCAACAGAAAGATCCCTATCTCCTCTCTTCAGGGATCTCCTTGGTGTCGGCTCGCTTGTGTCTCCCTTATCTCATCCCTCACTTCCCAGCACGGCTGCCAGCAGCCTGAGCGCGTGACTTATCAGATTTACACGCTGGCAGAGACCTATGAGTTTGACAGAGCGCCCAAAGCTGCCAGTTCTTCAATTGCTCTTAATGAAATGAGGTATTCCTTTGCATTTACACACGTCTTTGATCCTGAAGTGAAGTGATGCTGCTTGCACAGTGGTGCTACAGTCCTAGGAGAGGCCTTGGGAGCCTTTCGGCTCCAAACTGCCAGTTCCAGTCCAGCAGCCATAAGTGGTGCCAGCTGTTGGCACAGGAGGGCTGCCTGCACACCCATGGGAAGTGGCCGTGGGGACACCGGCTGCCTCTCTGGGATGAGGTGACAACCAGCTTGCCCTTGGGCAGCAGCTGGGCAGTGCAGGCAGAGCCTGCCCGCACGTGTCCCAGGCTGTGCTGCCTCCCCAGCTCCGTCTGCCACCTCTCCAACCACAGCAGGATGCTTACCCAGGCATGGAGGAGCAGCGGTATCAGATGTTTCCAGCCGTGTCTCCCCGGTGCTGGCAGTGCACTGGGGTCTATCAAGGGCACCGAATTCTGTAATCCACAGCGGGGACACAGGGACGGAGCAGGGACACCCCAGGGACACTTTGCAGGAGGCTGGTGTGGCCAGAGACTGCACCAGCTCCCCAAAGAGCTCAGCCAGCAAAATCACAGTTCTAAGAGGGCAGGGATTGGGAAGAGCAGCAGGAAAAGCAGCAGGAAAGCTTCCTCCTATGCCAACCCTCCTGGCCCACGGAAATCTTCCTGCAGCTGTGCGCTGCAAGGGGAGTCCATCTTCCCTGCACATCTCCCCAGCGCTTCCAGAGCAGAGGGTCACACTGGGAGAGACTCCAACCTGGCAGCCAAGGCTGGGGAGCTGCAAGCCAGCATGCCCTGGGGAGCAAGGGAAGAGGGAATCCACCCCCCAGGGGAAAGGAGCCCAAGAGATCTCATCCTTGCCTGAACAAGCACCCACACCTGGGCAAGACAGCAAGGTCGCTTCATTCCGCCCTGGACGTGGGTGAACAGCCTCTCCTCCCCAAGCCCCCGCAGTGGTCTCACAGGCAGGCTGTCAAACCTCTTCACCACTGCAACGACACTGCAGGTGCCAGGGAGGACAAGCTGCAGCAACTCTCGGGGTCTTGCTTGGGAAGCAACAGGGACACACCTTTCCCCAGCATAAGATCAGATAGGAACCTCCCATCCTTTCTGCTTTTATGCAGCTGGTGTTCCCAAGAAAAATGGTTGTTGCCAGCCCGCCTGGCTGTGCGGAGCAGATCCCTCACACACACTCTCCTTCTACAGCAGCAAACCCTTGTTGTTGTGCTGCTGATAACGCCCGGGAGTGGGGCGGGAGGTTGTGTGGCCATGCATGCTGCTGGTGCTGGGAGATAGGCAGCAGCGGGGCTCTTCTTCTGGCAAATCTGGGGGAGCAGAAAGTGCTGGATCCGCTCCCCCACTTTCACGGGAACCATCATCCCGGCACTCCCCTCCTGGGCGGTGGCACTCAAGGGTAAAAAAATGCCAGTCCCAGGATTGCACCATCCAGCACTGCAGCAAAGTTAGGGAGTGGGAAGAAACTAGGACAAAATGGGAAACACTCTCAGCTGAAAGTCAGTGTGTTTGTCCCTGGCTCGGCAGTTCACGGGATGTGGTGTCCAGGGAAGCCCTCGCTGCTTGTCCCCGAGCCACCAGCTGCCCTGGAGGAAGGTGCCGCTGGGGCATTACAAGGTGTCTGCCCTGCTCACGCTCCCTCCTGCCCTTGCAGGGAGCAGCAGGGCAGCAGGAGACTGGAAGGGAGGGCAAGGAGCAACACCAAGGTGGTGGCACAAGGACAGCGGTAGTGAACCCTGGTCAAAGTCCTTGCCCAGGTACTGCCTGGGGGCGGCCGGGCTGTGGGGAAAGCAGAGGAACTGAAGGAGAAATTGTTTAGCAATATTCCTCTTCCCAACATCGGCATTTTGCTGCTGGCTGCAGGAGGGGAGATGAGGAGCCAGCGCACCCTGTGCTGGGTCCAGGCCACATGTCTGAGCTGGCATGGCTGTACTGGGGACTCACTGGCACATGCCCCCCATGGCGCTTCTGCCAACCTGTCCTGCATTTTGGATGTTGTTTGGATGGTGAAGGGGAGGCATTGCCTCAATGGGCAGATAAGATGGTTTCCTGATGCCAGCCAGCACCTTTAAAACAGGTTTAACTCTGAAACCAGGTATGGGGCAGGCAGGGCTGGGGTTTCTGAGCCAGGCAGGTGGTCTCAAACAGCATGATGGGCATCCCCGCTGCTGGTGATGGTGTGGCCCCAGCAGCTGTCCCCTGGGAATAACCCCAAGGGAGATGGGAGGTGACAACAGCCAACAAGGGAAGGTGGTGGAGTACAGCTTGAGCCAGGGATCTCGAGGACACACAAGACACCAGCAGGTAGCAGGAGTGGGGTTGGCACGCTTGGCCTGCCAGCAGAGGGGCTGATGCCTCCTTTCAGATGCTGAGGAGAGAGTGATGGGAGATCCCAGAGAGGGACATCCCCCAAGCAAGCACTCCCTAGCTGCCCAATACCCCGCTGCCCTTTTCTGGCAGCGGCCTGTGGGTTTCTCCTGTGTCCCTGCTCAGTCTGTCACCACGTCTCCCGCACAGTCCCTGTCCCGGGTGCGAGCTGAGTCACCGTGATGCCACCGCACGTCGTTGCAACATCTCCCATCTTCTGTTCTAGGAGCCATGAGGAGCCTGTAAATACTCTTTGGCAAGACTTTTGTTTTGATCTAATCTCTCAGCTTTTTTCAAAGGCAGGCACAGAGAGGAACTGCATGAGGCAATAGAGAAGGTCACCGGGAGAACTGAGGCGGCTGTAATTGGGGAGGATCAAACCCAGGCTCTAGCAAGGGTGTGGACAGGTGGGTCAGCCCGGGCTGACATGAGGCTCCAGTGTGTCACTGCAGGCACCGACCGTCCCAGATCCTCCCCAGGACCATAGTTACCTATGACTATGCAGCTGGCTGCAGGCATCATCCGAGACGGGACCAGGGTCCCCACACTGCGGCGAGCGCTGGGGTGCAGACCCAGGGTGAGACCTTCATCCCGCCATTCCCGTTGTGGCTGCAGCAGGAAGCTGTGCGACATGGTGACACGTGATGGGGAAGTCAAAAGGAGAGATGATGAGCCCTCAGCTGGACCATGCTTGGTGGGAAGGCACACGCCATCCCCACCCCAAGCCAACCTGCATTATTCACGTTTCAAAGTGCACGTGCGGCTCTGCTGAGGGATGGCAACTCGCTGAGCCGGGCTGGCTCCTTCCAGCCTCTGAGCCCTGTAATGAGCTTTACTGGATGCCGCTAAGGAGATGAGTGAAAGCAGGAAAGCTTTGCTGTGGTCTGGTGGCTGCTTGGTTGTCCCTTGCAGACAGGCTTCAGCTCTGCTAGTGTCTGTTGAATGAGCCGGGAGAGTGCGGGTACACGGCTCCTGGCTGTGGCTCTGCAGATGGGTGACAGGTCTGTGCCATCTCCCAGTGCAACCCAGTGAGAGATGGGACCCAAGCACAGGATGGCCAGTGGGGATGCTGCTTCTGTGGCCACCCCATCCAGTGCCCTCCAAGCAGAGCATGGCCGGCAGGGAGAAACCCAGTGGGCAACTGTTACGGGGGCCAGACCCATGGTTGTAAAACGCTCTGGGTGCTCCGGGAAGCCAAACCTCAGCTTGTGCCAGCGACAGGAGCAAAGCCACCCAGGCGGTCAGGGGGGTCTCCCCTTCCAGCCCGAGGGGTCCCGGCAGTGCCATCACAGGGTGTCACTCTCCATTCGTACATGGCTATTTTAAAGCTGCTATTGCTGCTTCCCTCTCTCCCTTACTGAGACAGCTTCACCCTTGCCCTGGTTGTTTCTCGGTTTATTTTCTCCTCTCCCAGGGACCAGCCGGGGCACAGTGGATGACCACAAAACCCCAAGATTAAAGGATCGCAGGAGAACACCATCTCCAAAGCAGTCACGCTCAAAGCGGTCACTGCAGCATTTGTCGAAATGGAGACCCCCTCAAAAAGTTGCTTCTCTTTTTTGCGTGGAGAAAGGCGGCAGCTCGAGGCTGCCCTGATCCCCTGCCTGCCATGGCCTGGGGGGGGGTGAGGGTCACCACGGCACCCCAAATACCCCCAGGCACTTCATAGCACCAGGCAGCCGCCCGAGGGGGACCCCACGCCCCTTGTTCAGACAGCAGAGCTGTGCCAAGCTGTGTCCTTGTCCCTGTCCTCTCTCCCCACCCTCCTCTTCCTCCTCCCTCTCCCGTAACGTGCCCACAGCAAACTTTCCACCCTTCGGTGTTCCCGGCATCAGGAGCCAGGCTTGCTCCTCCAGCCCCTACCCCTGCCAACTTGGCAGCCGGCAGCGGGAGCGGGCAGGGCTGGCAAGGACCGGGCAGGGCTGGCAGCCACCGGCCTCCGCGACCCCCCTCCTCTGCCGGCACTTTCATCCTTATCTGGAAGGTGCCACTCGGCAGCCGGAGCGGCCCCGGAACGCTGCGTTCCCACGCACGCTGCCGGAGCTGGCGTGTGCTCCCCAAAACCGGGGCAGGGCACGGCGTGGAGCGCTGCCGTCCGGGATTGGGATGGATGGACAGACGGACACGCCGGCACCAGCTGTGCACCGGGAACCTGGGAGGGTTCAGGCCAAAGGGCCCGCGCAGCACAGCCACGCATGGCCGCTTGCGCCCACTGCCCCCAACAGAGCCCGTGAGCCCCTGTCACGTACACGCACAGCCCCTTGCACACACACATGCTCCCGTGTTCTGATTCAAAGAAACCAACTCAATAGTTTGATTAACTATTAAGTAGGTATTCTTTATTGGCAGCGCTGGATGCATGGGGGATCGTTCCACCTATTGTGCACACCTGTTGGGCCTAATTGTGCAGGTTAAGTACATGTTCTACATACATATTCACTAGATTTCCGAGAAATGTTATACATATTAATTAGTTTTCTGGGAAACTATTAGCATATGCAAATGTCCTTTACGCAGGCGCATTGAAGGTCTCTGGTGGTCTTCAGGAGTCCTCTGGTGGTCTTCCATAGTCTTCCTCACTTGTCCACTATTTGACCCTCCTCAGGTGATTCTGCGCAGTATGGTCCTTTACATGTTTTGATACCTCAGTGTTTGTTAGTGCTCCTATTATCTAAGTTTTCATTAGTAGTTTAGAACCATATGGCTAGTTTAAGCTAAATTATCTACAAGGACGAGAACAAAGGCAGGAGTTGTTATCTTTTCCGGCCCTATCTATTCAAGCAAGGCCTCTACTTGTGCCTTCTTAACAAGATCGTAAGTTCATCAAACATTTAATTAAGTTTTGTGATCGCTCATGGTTCCTTCTTGCTCATCACTCCCAAGTGCCAGTCTCTGACAGGCTTAATCCTTGACAAACACCAGTCCTTGGTATGTAAAGTTACAGAGAGACAATCATTAAGCAATAAGCAGTTCGTTCTCTATATCAGTTCCCCTGCAGACAGTGGTGTCTGGTGGACACACACGTGTACATGTGCACTGCCCCCCCGCCCCATGCATAGACACAATGCCTGGTGCAGACACAGGTGTGCAGTGCACATGCACGCACCAGTGCACACAGACACGCTTATGTGCATACATGCAATGTGTGCACAGAGTAAGACACACGCACAGAGTAACCCACACACAGAGCAATACATACACATGCGTGTGCACACACTGTAATGCGCGCACACTGTAATGCACACAGACGTGTGCACGCACAGTGACAGGCATGCACACACATGCACGCAGTAACACACGCCCAGTAATACACACAGGGCGACACACACACGTGCGTGCACACACAGTGACACACAAGGACACAGAGACACACAAGGTGACACACACAGACACATGTGCACGTGTGCATACACAGAGGATCACACACACAGTGAAACACACATGTGTGCACGCAGACACACACACACAGTGACACACATGTGTACAGGCACACTCTCACACACTCAAACAAGTGACACGTACACACACTCGCACGCACACTCACACACACTCGCGCGCACACACACACTGCGACACACACGTGTACACATGCTCACTCACACACTCTCACTCGCTCTCACACAGTGACACACGTGTACACACACACACACACACACACAGTGACACACACATGTGTGTACACACGCGCTCCCGCGCGCGATGACGCACCCCTCTCCTCTCCCCGCGCTCCCCGGCCCCGCCCGCCGGTGCGGCGCGTGCGCGGGACGGGGCGGGGCGGGGCGGGGCGGGGCCGGGCCCGGCTGTCGGGGCGGGCGGGGCCGCGGGACGGAGCCGGAGCCGCAGCCGGAACCGGAGCCGGAGCCGCCCGGCCCGGTGAGTGAGTGGGTGAGTGGGTGAGTGGGTGCCGGGGGGGAGGTGGGTACTGGGGGGTGCCAGCCCGGCGGGTGCGCGGTAGCAGCGGCCTTTGCGCGGCCGGTCGGCGGGCGGCCCCGCCCGGGGCTGCGGCAGCCTCCGGGGCCTTTCGCCTAGCGCCGCGGGCTCCTCCGCGCTCCGGCCCGGGCCCGGTGGGTGCCCCCTGCGTGGGGCCGGGGCCCGCGAGGTCGCGGGGCGAGCTGAGCCCGGCCCGGGGCAGCCCCGGGTGCTCAGAGCTCGCCGTCCCCGGCTGCGGCCGGGGCGGATCGCGGGTCCCACCCCGCGGGGAGCGGCCGGGCCTGGGGATGCTGGGCCGCAGGCGGGATGGAGGAGGAGGAGGAGGAGGCGAAGGAAGAGGAGGCGACCATGTGCCCAGCTCCCTCGCAGGCAGCGCCGCGCCCCTGCCAGCCTCCCCCGGGGATGCCACGTACCGGCCTGCATGGCTCCTGACGGCCGGGAGAAGGGCTGTGCCTTGCCGGCGTGACCTGGCCGTCATCTTCAGCCCTGGCTGGTGCAGGGGGGTGCCCTGGGTCACCCCTTCCCCTTGCACCCTGGGGCTGGGGCACCGGCTCTTGGGGGCTGCCAGTGAGCCAGCGAGCGCCCGGCTGCGCCCCGGGGCTTCTGGCCAAGCAGGTACCACCGGTACAGACGGCTTTCTGGAAGCATAAATAAGCTGCAGCTCGGGTCTCCGCGGTTCAGGCGTGTGAAATCACCGCTTCACGGGCTATTTCTGCATCCGCTCTTAGCCCCCGGCAAGCACAGCCCAAGTGCAGGTAGCCGCCCGAGGGAAGGGAGCTCCCCCGGGTGTTGTTTGCCGTGGGCTCGCAGCGTGACCAGGTGGCCTGTCCTGCCCGGCCCCGGCCGGGCGGCTGAGAGGCGGGGGGTGGTTTGCAGGAGGGCTCACGAGAAACTCCCCCATCGGACTCCAGACCTTGTTCCTTTGCCAAATCCATGAGGCCGCTGAACTTGCAGAGAGTTTGGCTCTTTACGTGCAACTGCAAACTCTCTGGACAAACCACCGACGGTGTTTTTAAAGCAAATGGAATGACCAGCTCTGATGCAGCAGCTTCTTCCCTCCTCTCTTGCTGATGCCCAAGCGCTTGTTGTGGATGTGATTCAGTCACCCAGGAGCCTGCCGGGCTCCCCGGGCCCACCAGTCCCCTCCTTGCCTTGCTCCAGGGCAGCGGCCGGGCACAAACCCGACCCCCCACTTCTGCAAACGGGACCCAGCCCCGTCATTGTTTGTGTTTACTTCTGTATTTCGAGGCCTGAAGTTCCTGTCTGGGGAATAAATGGATCTGTAGGGGAGCCAGTGGAGTGCTGGTTTTGCAGAGAGCTGCGAGGCTGCTGGGTCCTGCGTGCTCGATGCCCGCGCTGGGTCAACAGCCCCTTGCACCCCGCCAGGCTTGCAGCCTCCCAGAAAGTTTTATTGCTGTTTGCACCTCTCATGCTGCGGTAGGTGCGGCTTTTATGGTCTGGCTGTGTCATGACTCTTGCATCTCCGTGAATGGTGAGAGGGGGAAGACAAAAACAGCAATGAGAGCTGTGTACCGCTGAACAGCTGTGGCTGGTCTGGTGGCTGCTGGCCCTGGTTGCTTTTTGCTGGACCTGGCTGTAGGAGAAGGGACTTTCTGGCTGCACAGGTGTCAGAAATCTCCTGCTCTTCCTGAAAAAGCTGGCCAAAAAAAGTCCTCCCCTCTGCCATGGGTGCTCATGCTTTTAATTTCCAGCACAGGCGCTGTGGGGAGCAGAGAGGTGTTTCCTGCTCCAGTGTCAGCGTGCAAAGCACCCAGGTCCTGACAGCCCTCGCCAGGTATGTGATGCCACCACCCTGGGCACTGTGTGTTCCGCAGCCACAGAGATGGAAGTTCCAGCAGGGTCTGTAGCTCATCTTTTAGGGGTGACAGGGTGCCTCTGCGAGTTGGTGGGGAGAAACGCTGATTTTATAAAAAAAAAAAGGCAACGTCTGCCATTTCCAGGCCTTGTTTCTATGGGAACGGGACATCAGAAGAGCAGAAATGCAGCAAGTGCTCTAAAATAACTGCCAGCTCCCAGGAGCAAGTGGCCTTTGCTCGGCTTGCCCAGCCCTTTCTGCTGAGACAGTGGCTGGGGACGGCTGGCTCCCAGCGATGAGGCGGCGTGGAAGTGGGTCAGGAGGTGGGATGCTGTGGCCTTGATCCCTGCCGATCGTCAGCCTGTCCTCATCTAAATCCACCGGCGGGAGACCTCCGGTCCAGGCTGGCAGCTGTTGCAGCCACCACGTTATCCGGCACAGCTCGGCGCTGTGCTTGGCAGCACAGCAGGGGCTGGTGGTGCTGGCCAGGTGGCAAGGACCTGTCTGGCTTCCACCTGTCTGGGTTGCAGGCAGGCAGGCAGGAGGGTCTCCTTCCTCACTAACCTCCCTGGGGAAGGCCAGGGCGAATCCACGCTCGCGTATTTAGGAGAATCTTCCTCCCGCCGCGGTCGGGTGCGGAGAGCAGGGTGTTCCCAGCGAGGGGGAGAGGAACTGGGTTGTTCTCCCAGAAGCTGGTGGTGGTCATCTCTTTCTTCCCCCAGATGTTTTTCGGTGCCTTTTGCTGGGAAAGTCAGTCTTATCTCAGGTCAGGCAGGAGAGCATCTCCGGAGGGGACAGCCCAACCTGCCGCCATGCGAGTAGGCAAGTGCATCGCGGGGTGTCCTCCTGCAAGGTACGAGCGGTGCTCTGAGTTTGTCTTGAACCAGCTGTGCACAGCCCTCCTTTCCTGCCAAAAGTGGTCCTGGACATGCGCAGGGGGGTGGGTGGGGACCCTGCCTGAACTGCCTGTGGTCACGGGCATCTTGAGGCTGATCCAGGCAGCACCTTCCAAAAAAGGTTTTCCCTTTTGAGTTGAAAAAAATCATTTCTGTGGATACCCAGAGGCTGGAAAATCATTTTTGTTCTCAAATCTAGTAAGAGTAGCCCTGTTGTAACTGAGCTGCTTCCTTCTCTCATGCTCCAGCAAGTGAAAGGTCCAGTACGGGTTTTCTTGGAACACTTAAAAGCTTGGAAAAAATTTATTGACGATAATGAAGTTTTCTGACTTTGAGTAGTGTTTGTGTTGCCCAAGAGCTGCTTGACATTTTCTCAGTGATGTACCAGCCTCGATGGCAGCCATAAGACCCGTGTGGGCGGTCGGGGGGGGGCAGCTTGCGTTTGAGGGTGCGGCAGGACGAGTAGCCAGGAGAGATGCAGGAGCAGGAGGTGGGATCTCTGCAAAGGCAGCAGTCTTCTCCAGCCTGACCTGTCGTGTTTGTCGTCTTTAAAACAAGTGAAAAGTTTGATTCCCTTGATTTGCTCTGGATTCCCTTCAACTGACTGTGTGAGGAAGGTTTCTGCTCCTCAGGAGGCTCATTTGAAGGTGTGTTGGATACTGCTGCATGCAGTGCTGGGGGTTCCTATGGCAGACTGGTGGCATTTCTGCCAGGGATGTGTGGACCTGAGGCCAGCTGGAGACGCAGCGCTTTGTGATGAGCTTGAAGGTTTTTAAGCTGAAATCTAGCAGCAGACACCTTTGCAAAGTCCCCTTTGCTGTTCCTTCCCTGCTTGCTGCCCGGGGCAGGTGTCTGACAGGCTTTTCTGGGCTGCAGGAGTGGACCTCTTCTGCTTTTTTTCTGTCCAGAGCAGGATGCTTGAGCACAGATGTCCCTTGCTGTTGCAGGAATCTGACTTCTGTGCATGGAGTGGCAAAAAGAAGGTGGGGGGAGGTTTTTCTCTGTTTTTTTTTTTTTTTTTTTTTCCTCTAAGAATGCACCTGGGTTTTGGGTTGGGAATGGGTGGGTACATGCCAAGCCAGGAGAACGTTTCTGGAGGGCTCAAGGAGCTGGTGGCATAGGGCAGGCTAGGTAGATGGATGCTTGTTGCTTTGTCTGCAGACCTACGTGGATTTTAGCTTGCTCTTGCTGCAGCTCAGTTGCTCCCAGCTGTCAGTGCTCTGCTCGCAATGTGCATTTACCAGTCACTGGTCTGGGAGCAAAGGTTGGGCAGGCTGGGTTGCCAGCTTCCCTTCTCCTCTTGCTGCGGCACCCTAAACTCCCTGCTGAGGTTTGTGGGTGCCAGCTGCATCCAAGGAGCTGCTACTGTCCTGACCGGGGCTGGAAAATGTGCTGTTGAGCATCTCCAGGGGGGTTGCTGGTAGGTAATGTGTCCATCCTTGTCTCTGCAGTGGCTTTTGGTGCTGCCGGGCTTTGGAGCACAGGCTCTCGGAGATGAACCTGGCAGCTGCCCGCTCGTGGAGGGTGCGGCAGGGCTGATGGGCGCTGCTGTGACCCAGGCTGGCCCCGTTGCTGCGGGAAGAGGGGGTTTGCCGTGCTCAGAGGCTGAGGGGCTGCTTGGCTGGGGGCTGCCCGGCACCCAGCAGCGTGGGCAGGCGGCTCTGCTTGTGCCAGGGCTGCCCCTTCGCTGTGCTGCGCTTCTGGGTGAGTTGCTGCACGCGTGCAATCACAGCCTGTGTCCTGGTGGGACAGCGACGCTTCGTCACGAAATGCCGCTGCAGAGACAAAAACAACTTGGAGGGATGGCAGATGCTTCCCAAGAGGGGGAGGACGCGGGTGTATCGACCTCAAGTGCCGACCTTCCTTTCTGCTTCCCTGCCCTTTTCTCATCCTTGCCTCTCCAAGAAGTTTCTGCTGGGAAAGCACTGTTAACATTGCAAACCCAACCCTTCACGTTGCAGGAGGCGGAGGCACAACTTGAAATCTTCACCAGTCCCAAAATAATGGGCTGCAAGGAGTTTGGTGGCCTTCCTCAGGCTGGTGTTTGTGATTCTGTAACCCTGTGCTCCTACTGCTTAAGGAAAGCTGTCCCCTGCCTGCTGCAGCTGAGGGACCCCTGATGCTCGCAGGTTGGGTTTCTGAACAGCGACCTCCCCCTCTTGCAGCTCGGGTCACACCAACAACCGGGAACGGGTTATGCCAGAAACCACGAGCTCTGGCTCTTACGGGTCAGTAATGACCCTTAGAGAGGGAGCACGACAGTTATTTTTCCCCATTTGAGGCCAAGCCAGCTGTGGTGACATCAGGCTGGAAACACAGAGCTGCCCTTGGGTTGCTGACAGGCGGGATGCAGGATGCTGACCTCCGGCCACCTGGGACCACGAGCACCCGGCATTCATGGCTCTCTCCTCTCTTCCAGGGTCCTGCGGAGCAGCGGTGGCAGCGGCGGTGGTCCCCTTCTGATGGGAGGATGGTTGTTCTCAGGCAGTTTGGGCTGCTGCTCTGGAAGAACTACATCCTGCAGGTGGGCTGGCGCTGCGCTCTCGGGGGGCTGCCTCTGTCACCACTAAATGTGGGTACATCAGAGCTTGCCCAGGGTCTTGATTCTCCAGCAAACCTTCACCGTGGGCCCAGGGCATCTCCTGGAGGAAAACCGATTTATTCGTGCATGTGGTGTTGTAATGCTTTTGTGCTGGGGAGTTAGTGACAGGGCTGTGTGCTCAGTTGTCCCTGTCCCCTCGAGTACATGCTGTGCCATTCCCCTCCTTCTGCAATCTGGCTGTGAGTTCAGCTCACCCTTCTCGCGAGGCAGGATAACCCACGCTCCCTCCTGTGCGATGGTGGGTTTCTTGAGCTATCCTGTTACACAGGCTCCTCTGGAGGTGCTGATTGCTGCCCGATGCCTCTAAACCCCCCGGGGCCCAGTTTTTTTTTTCCCTCCATTACTTTCTGCAGCTTCTGGGGGTCTTAAAAATATTAAACCACCATCGTCCTGGCATCCGCTCCCAGCCCAACTGTCTGCGTGGCAACTGGCTAATGATGATGGATTTGGGGACCTGGGAACCTCCTTTCCTTGCTGACTGGCAGCGTCCTGCCTGCTTCTGCAGCGCCTTTAAGCAGCGTGTGGGCGCTCCTGGGCGGATGCTGTGGCTCTGCTGGGACCCAGAGCCAGCCCTGGCAGAGAGTGACGGAAGAGGAGGGAGCAGAGATCGCTGCAGCCTGGCTTTACACTTTCAGTTACCCTTCTGCAGATCAGCACGACGTTGCTTTAAAAATAAACAAAAGGAAGAGGGAAGGGCTGGCTGGGCTGCCTGCATCCAGTCTTCCGGCAGGGCAGGGAGCAGGCAGCGGGGCTTGGATGTGACCGAAGGGACTGGCAGCAGGTCTGATTTGCAGTCAGGAGCGTGCTCCATGGGTGTGCGTGATGGCCAGTCCTGTGAATCCCCCTTGTACACCCCAGACATGGTCAGGACAATCCCCAATCCCCTCTGCAGGGGAATAGCGTTGTTTTCTGGGTGTGCTCTGGGGTGGGGGCACCTCTCGTCGTGTTTTCCAAGGCCACAAGCTGACTTGGATCTACTGTGCCGGAATACAGCCTGGAGTGTTTGCTCCCCTCCTCTAAGTTTCCACCAAAAATCATGCTCCTGATGAAGACGCAGAGCTCCCAAGCCATTATCACCCTGGTGTGAAGATGGATGCTGGGACACGTGGCTTGCTCAAAGCTGGGGCAGTCCTGGCCAGGCGGAGGCGGTGATTATGGATGAGCTTCCCCGTCACCTCTGGAATACAGCAGCTTATAAGCGGTGAAAGCCAGCGCTGGTAAATGAGTATTAGCCTGCAAGTTCAGGGAGCCAGGCAACCATTCTGGAGACAGCCCAGGAGACTGAGAGAGGGTTAATATGGTAGTAAATCAGCGGGAGGCAGCTGGTCCGCCAGAGCCGCATTATAAAACCATCAGACATCTGCAACAGTCGCTTTTATGAGCGTGGCCTTTGGAAAGCCTTCTTTTTCCCTGCCCACTTGGAGCCGCTGCCTCCTGGCCGTGCTGCCGGGGCTGGTTGCAGCAGTGACTCCTTGTCCCTGGCTGGGGTGGGAGCAGGCAGCTCCTCCCAGGGGAAACCCAAAGAGCGGTTTTTGGCTTTGGCAGTGACTGCTGAGAGCCAGGGCAATGCGGGGAGCGGCTGTGTGGCTGTATGCCCCTGTGTCCCCTCCTGACAAAGCAGCCGAGAGCCAATTCACACCAGCTGCTGTAGGACGGACTGTCTCCCTTCCCGGGAGATCTGGGCTGCTCTGTGCTCAGGGCTCCGTTCCTGTCCCACTGGAGACTCTGCCCACCTTTGCGTACCCCACTTGCTGCTTCACCCTCCTCTCCCCGTTTAAAAAAATAAAACCTTTTCCACTCTGCAGAGGGACGGGAGGTAACTCCATGGTCAGCACAGCTCAATGCTTGGTGTTTGCAGAGCTGAAGGAGCTTTTGTGGCAGCCGGGGTGCTGCCTCCAGCACGTGGTCAGCGCAGGCAGGAGAGCAGGCAGGTGAGGAGCCCCGAGAGCCGCAGGGTCGTGCCGTGCCGTACCGTGCCGTGCCCGCAGCGTGCTCACCCTGTACAGGCGCCTGGCATCTGCAGGCGTGTTTCGTATGGCACCGCAGACCATCGCTGTGCCTGGCTGTGATGCGGGCCGTGGCACCGCTGTGACAGCGGCCTTGGGGCCAGGCGGGAGGCGGTTTAACAACGCCAAGCGTGCAGAGATCTCGGCGAGGAGCTGCGCCGGCAAATAAAAACCAATTGCTGAGACAGCAATTGTGAGAATAAACCTTTTGGTGCTCCTCTTGCCTGGTGGTGTTCCTCTTTCCAGCCCAGCGGAGGGGAGGGTGGAAAACCCCCTGTGTCTTGTAAAGTTCATCTTAGCCAGAGCCCTTGGAAGAGGTTAATGCCACTGCTTCTGGTCTGGGCACCCTGTTCCATGTGAGCAGCTGTGACTCCCTGCACCCAGAGCTGCTCCCTGCTGCCAGGGACATCTCATTAGCTGTCACTGCAGTGATTGAGGTTTGCTGGGCTGGGCTCGGGTGAAGGCAGCTTGGTTTGCAGGAGGAAATAAGGTGGCTGGGTCCAGATTTCATGTCTCTTACCCAGACCTGCCTGGCTGCTGCTGCTGCAGCTCTGCGGCCTGCCTCCCTCTCCCATCCCCACCCCAGCGGGGTGATGCAGGTTCCAGCAGGAGCAGCCCAGTGCTCACTGCTCCCCTTCTTGGAAGCAAGTGCAACCTTTGGAGTGATTTTTACAAGTATAAATCCATCGGTCAGCAGTGTGTCCTGGCATCTGCAGTAAAACAGATCGAGGGGTCATGCTGCAGGGACGTGGGTGTGCGTGGTGCTGGTTGGGACCGCTGCTCCCGTTGCCCCTCCAGTCAGAGATGACCCCAGTTCCCCTGGAAGAGCAGAGTTTTAAATGCTAATTGACCTGGGTTGGTAGTGGGTGTTAGTAGCTAGTGGGAAGTTTGCAGGAGAGGTAGCCCTGGGCGAAACCACTGAACGGTCATGCTGCAGCTTGGCTGCCCAAGTGTGTTCACCGGACTCGAGTTCATTGTCCGGTTGCTTGAACCTCAATTAAAAAAACGTAAATGAGCCATTGTGTTTAGTGCAGGCAGGCCTTGGGGTGGAGGCTGAGCTCGTGGGTATGTTCTCAGTGCTGTGCAGGGGCACCGATGCCTGTAGCCAGAGGGTCTGCGAGGTCCCACCCCAGCCCAGGCCGCAGAGCCCACGTCCTGCTCTAAGCTCCGACAGCAGAAACTTTACTGGCTGCAATAGCTTTGCTACGCTCTGCTTTACATCCCCCGCTGCTGCTTGTCCCAGCCTTTCATTTAGTTACAGTATTTTTAGCTCCCAGCCCTGTAAGTGTTGGGCAAGGTTGCTGTGCTTTGGCGAAAGCTGTTCTCTTCGTTCTCCCGGCAGCGGCTGGTCCCTGCGGCACGGGAGAGTTGCCTGCAGGTGCGGTTTAGGCAAGGACTGAGTGCTGCCTGCTCCTGGGCAGAGCCCCGTGGCGCAGGGAAAGGGCAAACGACCAGCTCAGCTCATTCAAACCTGGCAGCATGGCAGGGAAGGCTCTAAAGGAGGGTGGTTTGAGACGGAGCAGTGCTTAGGGTAGGGGACACCTTGCCCAGAGAGTCCTGATGGATGTGGGAACCGGCGCAGCGTTGTTCCTGGCCTCTGGAAAAACCCGGGTTGTGAAACCTTGTGAAATGCAAGAACGCTTCTGCTGCATGACATTTGCATGCCCTGAACCTCATTACTGTGTTTGATCTACCTTCAGTGTTTACATTTTATTTCTTTTTATATCTTTTTATTTCCTGCAGAAACGGCAGATCTTGGTGACAGTCATCGAAATCTGCCTACCGCTGCTCTTTGCCGCCATCCTGATAGCGCTGCGGCACCGGGTGCACTCCATCAGCCACCCCAACGCCACCGTCTATCCCCCCGAGTCCGTGGATGACCTGCCGGGCTTCTTCTACCGCCGGCACCCCAGCAACCCCTGGGAGCTGGCTTATGTCCCCTCCAACAGCAGTGCTGTCAGGAGCATTGCCGAGGCGGTGGAGAGAGCTTTACCCATCAGCATCAGAGGTGAGCAGGGGCAGGGGGCCCAGAAATTGGTACAAATTTTTACTCTGATAAATGCTAGGATGCATTGTTTTTTTCAGAACTTCAAGGCAATGGTTTTATTTTTGTTTCGCTAAAACTACAGGATTTTGGTTTGATTTTTGGTCGCACTTTGTTGCAGTTTCCATCCAGAAAAATATTGCCCTAAAATAGTTAAAGAAAACGGCTGTCACTTCACTGAGAAAAAGTATTTTTGGAAATCTTGTCGCACAGAAAATTTTAGCGCTTCATGTTCCAAACTAAAGATAACGTTAGGATTTTCTCTGAAAGGAGAGCTGACTCCTGCTCTCGAGGAGGAGGAATCGTCTGCATGCCCTGTGACGGGTACAGCAGCATCCCATATAAATCCCCCATGTCTGGCAGCAGCGGTGTTTCCCAGCTCTGGCTGGAGCGCATCCCTCATGACCTGGACAAAAATGATGGTTTTGGTGATGGTTGAGCATCAGCCCGCGTTGAGTTGCCGTGCCCCATGCCTGCATCTCTGTTTTTTTTTCCCCCTCCGCAGCTCAGGGCTTTGCCTCAGAGCGGGACTTTGAGGAGTACGTCAAGTCGGACAACCGCTCGGGCAGCGTGCTGGCCGCTGTCGTGTTCAAGCACCGCTTCCAGCAGAGCACGGCCCCGCTGCCCCTCCAGGTGAGCAGGGCTGGGGGTGGGGGAGGGGGGACAAGGACACCGGAGGGGACGGGGATGGACGCCAGCATCCTCCCCCCCTCTGCGATCCCGACTTTGCTCCTTTCTGTCCCACCTGCGACACTCTCGGTGTGCTCCTTCCAGGTCGACTATGAGCTGCGCTTCAAGTACAGCCCGAGGAACGCGCCGCGGAGCGAGCAGACGGGTCTGAACCCCAACCTGGACCGGGACTGGCACACCAGCTACCTCTTCCCGCTCTTCCAGCTGCCCGGGCCGCGGGAGGCCAAGTTTGCCGATGGGGGAACACCGGGTGAGGGCTGCCTCTCCCCTGCCACGGGCTATTTTGCCAAAGGGATGGATGTAATTTTCTGTACAGCAACTCAGCTTGTTACAGAGATTCACTGAGGCTCTGAGCTTTTAAATAAACAGTTTAGTTAAAAAAATTAATTTAATTTAATTTTTAAAAAGAATTAATTTGATGTAAATATTTTTAATATTATATTTGTTATTTGTAATATTTATTTACATTTTATCCTGTGACTTCTTGGGCACTGCTGGCCCTTGGGTACCTCTGCTGAGCGGCGTTGGATAAGAATAAATTTTATTTAGGTGATTTTTTTTTAATTTAACATTTTTTTTTCCTTTTATATTTTTAATAGAAAATTTATTTCAGGGTCCAATCTGCTCCGTGTTTATCATGCTGCTTAAATACTTTAAAAGTAAATAGAGCAATTCTGTGGTTTGAGCGTAGGTTTTTAAGGACAGCCAAACCACTGACGGAGCAGGAGGCAGTGGGGACGTTGCCGGAGCTGGCTTAGGACTTACTTTTTTGGGAGCTTCCTCTGTGGCTGCAAAGGAGTTATTTCCCTCAGTTGGGTTTCGCCTTCCATCGTTCAATACCAGTGTCAAGGAAAAGATTGAGAGGCCAAGAAAGCGGGCAAACGGGTTTTGCTCACACAGTGTAAATAAACATGAGCCTGAGAGGATGATATCTGCTGGTTCAAATGTTCTGCGGGATGGGGTGACCAGGAGCTCAGATCAATTCCCTTGCTACAGTGTTTGTTTATTAAATTAGTTAATATAAAACATTATTCGTGATCTCATATTCTTACATTTTCCTTCTCTTGTCTAGGTCATTTTAAGCAACTAACTTTCAAAATGCTCGTTTGGGGCTTTGTAAGCAGAATCTGAGTTTCCATTTAAGTAGCACATGGCAGAAATCCCACATAAAAATAAACTAGTTGAAAATGAAAAATCTTTCACTGTTTTCTAACGCACAAAAATTTAAGCCAAATGTGAGTAACAGGATATATTCTTCGTCACCAAAACCTGCATAGTATCCCATATTCTCTTGGTTTACAAAAAAAAAAAGGGGGACCAAATACAAGCTCAGTGACATTGATGGTGGTTAATGATGACGGAGAATCTCCCCGCTAACAAAAATAAAGGCAGGCCTGCAGAAAGGCGACTGCAGTTTAAATTGAGTTTTCCTGCCAGCTGCTTTTAAATGATGATTTTGAGAGATTTAAATTGCTGTCATTTAAATCCTTCCCAAGCCCCTCTGTGTCTGCAGGAGTGTGTCGACAGTGATGTTTATTTTGCTTTTCCTACAAGCTCTTTTTTTGTTTCCCGTTCTTCTTCCTGAGCAATCCCTCCCACAAAAGCTGTTTCTCTCATTGTGCCAACGCCTCCCTCCAAAACCTGGACCTGTCTCTATTCCCCCGTCTTGTTTTTGCCATGCAGGCTATATCCGAGAAGGTTTCCTGGCGGTGCAGCATGCGGTGGACAGAGCCATCATACAGTACCACGCCAACGCCAGCTCCACCAGCTTGCTGGAGAACATCACGGTGGTGGTGCAGCGCTTCCCCTACCCGGCGTACGTCAACGACCTCTTCCTCCTCGCCATCCAGAACCAGCTGCCCCTGCTCCTCATGCTCAGCTTCACCTACACCTCGCTCAACATCGTCCGTGCCGTCGTGCACGAGAAGGAGAAGAAGCTGAAGGTAACGTGAGCAGTGGGACATCTGGGTGCTCCCCTCCCTCTGCAGCACTTCCCCACAGATGCTGCCTTTAAATTAGGAATAAAATCCCCGTCGGGTTTGGAGCCAGCAAGCAGAAGGTGGGGATGGCAGCGGATTAGCAAGCCCCAGGGAGGAATGTCGCTAATCCTGCCGCCAGGATGCGGCTCGGCTCTCCTTGCCGTGCGGCCAAGGCTGCTGGACCGAAGGGCTGGTGTTTCTCTTGGGCTGGAAGGTGGCTTGGAGAGGGGGCAACACGTGTGGATTCCAGAGCTGGGTGGATTCAGGAGTTCAGCATATGGGAAGCAAAATCTTTGTCTTTTGAATGCAGGAACCCCTGTGTCTGTGTTGTGTTGTGGGGGAGGTTGGGGCTCGGCTGATGCGGTGGTTGCGACAGCAGGGCTGAGTGTGCAGGGCTTGGCTGCCCCGGGCGTCGGGTTGTCCTGCCCTCTGCCCCACCGCGGGGTGGCCGTGGTGGCCCCGCCGGCATCAGCTGCTCTGGTGTTGGGTTCAGCTCAGCTCTTTGGGGAGATGTTCTCCTGCAGCGGTGGTGTCCAGGGAGGTGGGGGACGCCGTGCAATGCTGAAGGCTGTGCAGGACCACCTAGGGCTGCCACCTCCCTCGCTAGTGCTTCAGGGCAAAGCCACCCCCACCACCCCCCTGACCAGGGCTTCCACCTCACCCTGGCCATGCCTAGGAGGTGTGGGTGCAGCTCTGGGTGACGGCGTGACCTCCCCGCAGGAGTACATGCACATGATGGGCCTCAGCAACTGGTTGCACTGGAGCGCCTGGTTCCTCATGTTCTTCCTCTTCCTCCTGGTGTCTGTGTTTTTCGTCACCGTGCTCTTCTGTGTCAAGGTGAGTGTCTTTCCCCAGGCCACCGTTCTGCAGGCCAGAAGCTCTGTGCTGGCAAGGCATGGGGATGACAAGGCTCCTCTGCCATGGGATGGACTGTCCTGGTGCCTCAGGACTCCTCCACGTGTGTAATGGAGGCTGGAGTTGGCCTTTTCCGGAGCTGGGTGGGCAGCGCTGATGCTCATAGCTGCCTTTCATGGCAGGGGTGACCTCCCCAGGAGGGGGCTGGAGGGTGAGAGCCCCACGGGCACCGGGAAGGCCCAGGCACTCCATGCAGAGCAGGACCACCCTGCTCCCACAGCCCTGCGTGCCCTTGGAGGCACTCAAGCCCTCCTCTCTGCTTGTACCCACACCATGAGAAGCAGGAGGTGGCTGCCCAGATGCTGAGCAAGGTGTCCCCTGCCTCTTAGACCCCATGTCACATGAGGGCAACCTGGATTTCCTCCCTCTGGAGTGGTCTAGGAGGGCCTGGGTGTTCTTGCCCATCTCAGCTTGTCTTTCACCCATGGAAAACATCAGGTCTTGGCTGCCTACACATGCCTGCAGCCACAGCCAGCTTCAGTAACCGTGGGCGTAACCAGATTTTCTCGGTAGGTAAGCGAACAGGGAGCGGTGCTCACCAACAGTGACCCCACGCTGGTGTTCACCTTCCTCGCAATCTTCTCCATCTCCTCTATCTCCTTCAACTTCATGGTGAGCACCTTCTTCTCAAGAGGTGAGTCCCTTCCCGGCTGCCTCCTTGCGTTGCTGACCTGCGGGGCTGGGGGGGTGTTATGGTCCTTGTGCTGTGAAATCTTTGGTTAATTTGAGTTGGCAAGCAGCTCTCGAGGTCATCGGTCCATCTTGCTCAAAGCAGGGCCAGCACCAGAGTTATGTGAGGTTGCACAGGGCTCTGTGTTGGAGAACTTGCTTTGACATGTGGAGGAGGGGCTTTTCTTCCCTTTTTTGGCTGCATTTTCCCCACGGTGTGTGGGAAGGGATGTGCGTACTCTCACTTGCCAAACCAGACAAGCTTATGCATTAGGGCCTCATCTGGCTGTCTTGGCCGCAGGATGCTCTGGTCTGGGATGGGCAGGATGCTTCTGCAGCTGCCCACCACGGGGTCGGGGCCCGGCACTGCTTCTGCCTTGCCGAGGGACATGGGCACGTCCTTGTCCTGCCCCCCTGTAACCACACTTTGTGCAAAAGGCTTGAATCTCCCTGGATGGAAAGCTGGTGAGAAATATTTGGTGGCATCACCTTATTATTGACGTTTTCCCTCCCGCTTTTCTGTTTGCTGGCAGCAAATGTTGCGGCTGCTGCTGGCGGCTTCCTCTACTTTTTCTCCTACATCCCTTACTTCTTCATCTCACCCCGCTACGACCTGATGTCCCACAGCCAGAAGCTGGCATCCTGCCTCATCTCCAATGTGGCCATGGCCATGGGGGCACAACTTATAGGCATGTTCGAAGGAAAAGGTGAGCAAGTGCCTCCCGTCCCTCAGGAGAGGAGCCAGCCTTTTTTTGTGGTGGGTTGGGACTGGTTTGCATGTGGTGTGAAGGGTGGAAAGAAGGTAGGGAGAATGACTTTCGGGCTCCTAATGAGAGCAGGAGGGCTAATTGCTGATTGCTCCTGCAGGTCTTACCAGTACCAGGGCTCTGCCCCTCTGAACCCAGCCCCTGGCAGTCTAGGCTATGCAAAATGCCATCATCGCTTTGATTACCAAACAAATTCTGTTCTAACGGATGGGAATCCACTGCATTTCCTCCTTCCCAATAGATATCTTTAATTTCTGTTAATAAGAATTTGCTGTTGGTTCCAGCAGCAGCCGCGCTTTTGCAAAGTGGTGGCACTAAAAAGGCGGCTGCGGTGATGGAGGGGCAATGGCTGGAGAAGACATTGCTTCTTCCCCGGGCAGTTGCTGAGAACGTGATGGAAGAAGCGTGATGGGGTGGGGAGCCTTGAGATGTCAGCATGCTTTCTGCTGCATCTTTTCCCTCCATCTATAGAAGGGATTGTAGAGCCGTTCGTATGCTCCTCGTTACCAAGCAGTGAATTAGGACAGAGGATGCTATCTGACAGTCTCGGAGAATACTTTGTCCTTCTGGGGATGCAGAGGTAAGCGGTGCCCTGTGTGCGTTGCAGGGACTGGCATTCAGTGGAGGGACCTCATGAAGCCCGTCAGCGTGGACGACAACTTTACCTTAGCCCAAGTGCTGGGGATGCTGCTCCTGGACTCGGTGCTCTACGGCGTGGTGGCCTGGTACGTGGAGGCCGTCTTTCCAGGGGAGTACGGCGTGCCTCAGCCGTGGTACTTCTTCTTGACGGTGAGCACTGCTTACGCACCCCTTCCAGTGGGCTTGATGGGCATCACTTGGGGATGGTCCCCACGTCTGTGCTATGAAGTGGGCTAGACTAATGTACAAGGGTGGCACCGTCTGGCCTCCAAAATCAAGGGGTCTGCAGCACGTCCTCAGTAAAGGCTGATGCAGCTGTGGTTTTTTTGTCTTCTTGGCTTTAAATCTTTGTCCCGACACTTCCTGGCGTGCAGGGTGTTAAGTGTCTCCGTGCTCAAGCGAAGGCATTGGAGAGAAGCCCCAGGTGCGAGCAACCAGATCCAGTTATTTGAAACTCCCCAAGCGCTGCCATCTGGGTAGACCTGGGCGATCTGCGTCCCGCTGCCAGCCCCCATGTGCTAGTGCCAGGGGATGGGTCAGGACTGTCACCCCGTCAGCTGAGCTGCCTTCGCTCTGCCAAGTCAAATGCTTGGCATCGTCTTCAGCAGCTGTAGCTATGGTGGTTACTGCCGCTCAGCTGGCTGCTGAGAATTCATTAAGCCACAGCAACACAATCAATTTTGATCCTGTGGATGTATCCCTTGTTACTCAATCAGGAGGTTTTTCCTCCTCCCCTCTAAATTCCTTATCCCAGCATGGTTTTACTCCAGCATCCCAATCCCTCTTGCAGCTAGACCAGGGTGGTAGAGATACAGTTGTCTGCCAAAAGCCGCAGCAGGATGCTGATTTTGCATCCAGGAGTTGTTGAATTGTTATTTCCATGGGGATTTAAGGTCCCAAACACTTACTTTCATTCCTAGAGAGCCAGGTCAAAAAAAGGCTGTAATCGCAGCAGCTGGACCCCAGGCTTTTTTATTTGGTGGATGTCAACGTTTTTGGAGGGGGTGATCCCCCATTGCATGGGCTCTTCTGCACAGGGTGCAGCTTTTTTGCTTCTCATTGAAGTACTGACCTTTTCCATGGGAATGAAGACGGCGAAAAACTGCCTGTGTAATCATGGGCAATCCTGCTGTAAGAGAGAACCAAGGGAATGCAGCAGGGCAGGAGGAGCAGTTTCATCCTCTGACCTGCCTGCTGAAGATGTGCTGGTTAGCAATTCCCAGGCCAAGGAGTGTGGTCTTGGAGATCCCTGGGAGGCATCTGCGTGGGAGGAGGAGGGTGGCCAAGGCTGGGGAGAAGAGATGGTCTCTGCCTTTGCCTGAGTTTCTCTCTCCCTACCTTCTTCCATCAGCCCTCATATTGGTGCGGGCGCCCCAGGACTGTCGTGGGAAAAGAGAAGGAGGAGGAGGAGGACCCTGAGAAAGCTCTGAAGAGCCAGTACATTGAGGAGGAACCTGCCGACCTTGTGTCAGGAATCAAAATAAAGCACCTTTCCAAGGTACTGACTGCCCAGCACAGCAAAACCACATCATAACATCATTTTTGTAAAAGTTGCCTGCAGGCAGCTTCCTTATCATTTTGCTGCCCTCTTTGCCTTGGGCTGTGTTGCTTGGCTGCTGTAAGGCAGGTAAGGCTCTTCCCCAGAGCTGGCTGCATTTTGTTGTGGGCTGAAGTGTTAGGTACTTACAGGTGCAGCGACATCTGTGTTTAACCTGTTGACATCTGAATTTAACCTGAATTAGACCTGTTGTCTAATGCCAACACCACGTGAGCATCATGGGCTTTGACTGCCATGTGGAGCGGAGGGGGCAGATGTGAGAGCACTTGCCTCAAGTGCAGCATCAACTTGTTAACGTGATCTCTGCAGGTCTTCAAAGTGGGAAACAAGATGAAAGAGGCAGTCAAGGACTTAACGGTGAACATGTATGAAGGGCAGATCACTGTCCTGTTGGGACACAATGGAGCTGGGAAGACCACCACGCTGTCCATGCTCACAGGTAGGAGCTGCATCCTGCTCTGGGGCTGGCACGTGGCAGGGAAGGGCTGATGGTTTGACTTGCAAGGAGGAGTTGAACCCCATCTCTGAGGTTGGGGAGGGGTTTTTGCTCTTCCCTGGAGCACCTTCGGTTCACTGAGCTGTTGGCCACGGATGCTGGGGTAGTAAGAGGCATGTCACTGCCTGGGGAGATGGAGGGAAGGTGGGGGTCCCTGGTCAGCCCTCCATGAGAGTGGGATCAGCCAGCGGGGGAAATGACAGCCAGTCTTGGTGTTGGAGAGCCCTGAGAAGGGAAAGGACCTGCTGTAGGACGGGTCTCTGTAGGCTTTGTCACGATAAGGCAGAGAGGGCATGGGCCAAGAACTGTTCTTCATCATTCTTGAGTTGCTGAGCTCCGGGCAGCCTGTTTTGGCATGGTGACCTTTGATGGTCCTTTCTTCCCTGTTCTCCATCACTCTGTGTTGCTTCTGCCAGCCCAGGGTGCCCATGGGACCTTCCCTGGAGGTCTGCCCTGGTCTTGCCTGGACCTCTGCCAGGCTGAGACCCAAGCTTACCTGCCCATTTCACTCCTTGCCTGCCTGCTCTGGCAGAACTGCCAGGTCCACCTCCCACCTATGGATGCCATGCAGCCTGCCCTGTGGGCAGGAGGAGAAAGCTGCCGTGCCCCAGCCTGTGCAAGAGCCAGCTCTGACTTTTGGCTGAAAGCTGCATGTGGGGGGGATGCTCGGCAGTACCCCCACCTTTCTGCCGGCTCTTTGCCGCCCAGAGTTATCCTCAGCCCTGAGCTGAGGCTGCTGCATTTCACTCCTCCCAGGTCTGCACTCTCCGACGGGTGGGCAGGCGTACATCAACGGCTACGAGATCTCCCAGGACATGGTCCTGATCCGCCGCAGCCTGGGCCTGTGTCCACAGCACGACGTCCTCTTCGACAACATGACAGTGGAAGAGCACCTCCGCTTCTATGCAGGGGTGAGCACGGCGTTTGGGGGGAGTGCTGCTGGGCCCCCGGGAGCCAGCCCTTGGGGAGGCACCCTGCAGCTATGCCGTGGTTTCCTCAGGCTGGGAAAGCATGGTGAGATCCATCAAGCAGGTCCAGAGGAGGCCACAAAAATGATCAGAGGGCTGGAACACCTCCTATGAGGACAGGCTTGGGGTTGTTCAGCCTGGAGAAGAGAAGACTCCGGGGAGACCTTATAGCAGCCTTCCAGTACTTAAAGGGGGCTTGTAAGAAAGATGGGGACAAACTTTTTAGCAGGGCCTGTAGAGATAGGACAGGGGGTAATGGTTTTAAACTAAAAGAGGGTAGATTCAGACTAGATATAAGGAAGAAATTTTTTACGCTGAGGGCGGTGAAACACTGGCACAGGTTGCCCAGAGAGGTGGTCGATGCCCCATCCCTGGAAACATTCAAGGTCAGGTTGGACGGAGCTCTGACCAACCTGATCTAGTTGAAGATGTCCCTGCTCATTGCAGGGGGCTTGGACTAGATGGCTTTTAAAGGTCCCTTCCAACCCAAACCATTCTATGATTCTATGATAAGCAGAACAGCCCTTGCCTCCTCTTTCCACCTCATCTGCAGGCAGGAGCTCCCTGCTTGGCTGGTGGAGGAGTGGAGGGTCATGGACAACAGCATGGCTCCGCGGAAATCTCATGCCAGCTGTGCCAGCTCCTTCAGCGTTGAGCAGGAGTCCATCTCTGTGCTGCCCCACTTCCCTGCCTCAGTGTGGAGGAGGGAGTGTGGTGGGGTTTAGCAGCCGGTGGCTGATGTGGTGGGAAGGGTCTTTGCCAGATCCATTTACCCCTGCAGGCAGGCTTAACCCTCCTTTCCCCCTGTCTGGCAGCTGAAGGGGTACCCACCCTCCAAGTGCCCTGAGGAGATCAACCACATCCTGAGGATCCTCAACCTGGAGGACAAGCGCCGCTCTCTGACGAAGGTGCTCTCCGGCGGCATGAAGCGCAGGCTCTCCATTGGCATCGCCCTCATTGGGGACTCCAAGGCAAGCATCTTCGGTGGGGCTCACCTCGAACTTTTCTCCCTGGGGCCAACATAGGTCCTTCTAGTGGCTCTGAAGTTGTTCCTCACCCGTGGTGAGCCAGTGGGAGATGCAGGGACAGCAAGGAGGGGGCAGGAGCACCCCCACAAAGGGCGACAACTCTGAGGACAATGCCCTGAGGCTGCAATGCAGCTCTGCTGCCTGGTAGCTGCTCCCCAAATAAGATCATTGCATGCATGTTGCGAGGTCAAGGCTTCTTCTGGGCCCCGGGCGCTGCTGTGCTTCTCCCAGCCCTTTTTGACCAGCACCCATCTGCTGCGTGCAGGTGGTGATGCTGGATGAGCCGACATCAGGGATGGACCCAGCCTCTCGCAGGGCCACGTGGGACCTTCTGCAGCAACAGAGGAGCAACCGCACCATCCTGCTGACCACCCACTTCATGGATGAGGCTGACCTGCTGGGGGACCGCATAGCTATCATGGCCAAGGGCGAGCTGCAGTGCTGCGGCTCCTCACTCTTCCTCAAGCGGAAATATGGTAAGGGAGAAGCAGGCAGGCCGTGCTTGATGTCTTCTCCTTGCCAGGGAGGAGCAGGAGGGGGATATAGGGCAGGGAAGGGGACCCATTGCTCCTCGTCTGATGGCTGCTTGCTCCCCGTCGTGCTGTTCTGCCTCTTCTGAGGCCCATCCCCACACTTGCTCCTGCATTGCGTCCATGCCCAGGCAAAGCCATCAATGCTCTGCGGTGCCTTAGCATCCCTCTCTGCTCCAGCACCCCAGGGCCAGGCTGGGCTCTGATTTACCCTCCTCTCCCTTCTCTCGTGGCTCTGCCCAGGGGCAGGATATCACATGGTGATGGTGAAGGAGCCCTACTGTAACCTGGGGGAGATCTCCCGCCTCATCTGTCACTACGTGCCCAACGCCACCATGGAGAGCAATGCTGGGGCAGAGCTGTCCTTCATCCTGCCCAAGGAGAGCACGCACAGGTAATGTCATCATCCCCTGCTTGCCCTCCAGGGGTGGCTCCCCTCGTCTGCACACACTGGGGCAAACGCTGTCATCATGGGCTTGCTGGGAAGAGGAGCCGCTCTTTGCATCAGCGCCCGTCTTGGAAAATCGGGTTCGGTTCCTCCTTTCACCGCCACTGTCCCCTGTGTCTGCTGGTGCATCACTCTCATGCCCCCATGCCCACCATGTCACTGCCCATGCTGCAACTGCATGGGACAGCACTGGTTGCTGATAGCCGGTGACAGCTGCAGTGTGGAGGGTGGCACAAACGAAGCAGGCTGGTTTGGCTCTGAAATCAAGTATATGGATAGCCAAGGCTGCCTGTGGCAAGAAGGAGCAGAAGATGGAGCCCAAAAGCTGCTTTTGGGAAGAGTGGGGTGCTTAGTGCTGCAGGCAGCCCCGGAGCTGGCTGCAGGACTCAAACCAGCTGCAGGACCGATGCCCAGAGGGTCTTGACCTCTGAGTGCCCCCTCTCAGGAGCATCAGCATCTAACGCCTCGCTTCTCTGTTCAGGTTTGAGGCCCTGTTCACAGAGCTGGAGCAGAAGCGGGAGGAGCTGGGCATCGCCAGCTATGGTGCCTCAGTCACCACCATGGAGGAAGTCTTCCTGAGGTAGGCAGGAGGGGGGCTGGCCCCGGTGGGGTGTCATCTGGTGATGACCAGTCCCCATGTGCTTCAGCGGTGGCTGTGTCCTACACAGCTCTCCAGGGGATGTGTTGGGTTTTGTCTCTTGGGTTTGGCTTCCCCAGCTCAGAACAGCTTGATCTTGTCTGGGTCTGTATTTCATCACCCGCTTTCCGTCCTGGTGCAGGGTTGGGAAGCTTGTGGACTCCAGTATGGATATCCAGGCCATCCAGCTGCCTGCTCTCCAGTACCAGCACGAGAGACGCTCCAACGACTGGGCCATGGATGACTCCAGCAGCCTAAGCGGCATGACAGATATGACAGATGACAGCGGGGCGCTTATTACGGAGGACTGCTCCAGCATCAAGCTCAACACCGGGGTGAGTGCTGGGGGTGTCAGTGCAGGCTAGTCTCGTTGTGTGTGGTTTGGAAGATCAAATGGGAAGATCAAATTCAAATCCACATCTTTAGGGCAAGTAATTTTTAAGGTTGTGGGGGTTGGTCACTGCCATCCTCTTCGTGTTAATCTTGAGGTCTACGGAGATGCTCCTGAAGGTGTCCCAGGTGATCTAAAGTGGTTTTCACCTGCTGTTGCTACATCACTTGGGCTTTCCAGCAGGGAGAGGAGAAAAACCATCTTCCTTCCCTCGCTAGGCTTGTGTTTCAGATCCCTGGCAGCCCTTCATGGCCCGCTGCCTGTGCATCTGTGATAAATTTCCCCACACTTCTCAAGGGCATGTCTGAAAGGCAGAAGGGGAGAAAGATGTTTATGGGTTTAAAAAGCAAAGAAGGTGCTTGCAGGGGCCGGGCTGGGAGCTCCCAGGTGTCTCAGCCCGGTCGCTTTGGCAGGCAGCCGTGTTGCAGTAATCCTATTTGTGAACCTCAAATGCTGAGAGGTGGAGGAAGGTAAAGGTCATGGCTGAAGCTGCTTTTAACACCTGTTGTGGTTTAACCCCAACCAGCAACTAAGCACCACGCAGCCACTCACTCACCCCCACCCCTGCCCAGTGGGATGGGGGAGAGAATCGGAAAAAAAGTAAAACTTGTGGGTTAAGAACAGTTTAATAGAACAGAAAGGAGGAAACTAATAATGATAGTAATAACAATACTAAAATGACAATAATAATAAAAGGATTGGAATATACAAAACAAGTGATGCACAATGCAATTGCTCACCACCTGCTGACCGATGCCCAGTTAATTCCCGAGCAGCAATCCCTCCCTGCCCAACTCCCCCCAGTTTATATACCGGGCATGACGTCACATGGTATGGAATACCCCTTTGGTATTTTGGGTCAGCTGTCCTGGCTGTGTCCCCTCCCAAATTCTTGTGCCCCTCCAGCCTTCTTGCTGGCTGGGCATGAGAAGCTGAAAAATCTTTGACTTAGTCTAAACATTACTTAGCAAAAACTGAAAACATCAGTGTGTTATCAACATTCTTCTCATACTGAACCCAAAATATAGCACTATACTGGCTACTAAGAAGACAATTAACTCTATCCCAGCTGAAACCAGGACAACACCTGAGATCCCAAAGTGACGGCATCCTGTTGGGAAGTCGTGGAGTTTGATGGGCTGACCTGCCGTGCTGGGTGTCAAGCAGCTGCCCTGCTAATCCCTTTACAGGCTTGGCTGGAGAGCAGGCTCTGCTGTGGGCTCACAGGCTACAGGCAGGATGGGGAGGTGGTTTTGGGGTCGTTTCCCCCATCAGCTGCGTGGGGTGATGTGACCGGCTGGGCTGTCCGCTGCTGGCAGGGCTCGCATTGACCTGACTTCTCCCCTCCCAGTTCTACCTGTGCTGCCAGCAGTTCTACGCCATGTTCATGAAGCGAGCCATGTACAGCTGGCGCAACTGGAAGATGGTGGCAGCACAGTTCCTCGTGCCTCTGATCTTCACTGCCTTTGCCCTCATCGTGGCCAAGACCTTCCCGGGACCCAGGGACTCCTCCCTGCTGAGGCTGACGCTGGAGCCCTACGGTCAGACCATTGTGCCTTTCTGTGTCTCGGCTGCCTCGGGTCTGTCGCAGAGGTTGGCGGAGCAGTACGTGGAGCTGCTGGACGCCCAGCATCAGTCACCGCTGGAGGTGCTGGGTGAGGGTTCACGGAGCACCCGTGGAGCAGGCGATGCCCGGCGGGGTGTGCGGGAGCCACGGGCTTCTCTTGCCAGGGCCCTTGGTGGGGGTGGCTCAGGTCCCAGCTGCGGTGTATCTGATGTATCCCCTTGTATCTTCTCCCACACGGTAGAGTCCCACAGTTGGCAGGACCCCTCCTCACCCGAGCAGAGCTGTGTTCTCCTTAAACCTGTGTTTGTGGCCATTATTGGGGCTAGGGTGGGCCACCAGGGCTGGGGCTGCTTGGGGTCTTTTCCAGTTGGCCCCAATTAGCTCTCATGTGATGGAGCCGGCTCATAACAGCCGTGGTGTTTGGCAGGTGGCCTGGAGGAGTACCTCATCTCAAGAGCCTCCGAGGAAGGGGGAGCCTTCAACGAGCACTACATCACAGCCGCCTCCTTTGAAGGAGCTGGGAATCGCACAGTGGTCACTGCGCTCTTCAACAACCAGGCATACCACTCCCCTGCCACGGCCCTTATGCTGGCCGACAATGCTGTCTTCAGGGTACTGGTGGGCCCCAACGCCTCCATCACAGTCACCAACTACCCTCAACCCCGCAACATCACTGAGAAGGCCAAAGACCAGCTCATGGAGTACGTCTGATGGCACGGCGCTTGCTTTCCTGCTAGGGCTTGTGACTTCCATGGGTGCAGATTGGCTTGGTCATACTGGTGTCAGTGGAGGAGCCAGGCTGGAGCTTCTCAGACCCAGACATAGCTGTGATTGTACTCAGGAGGTCAGGAGAGCAAAGCTGTGTAGATGACTTACCTGCCTGAGCCTGGCAGCCACATCACCCCATGCACATATCTCAGTGGTTGGGTATTCCCCTCTAGATACCGGTTGGGGCTGGTTTTCCCTGGGTGCTCAGAGCAGAGGGGGCTGTATGGCCATACACCTCACAAAATCCTGCATCCAGGGTCTCTGAACCTCACCTGTACCAGAGGGGATGTGCGTGGGACCTTGCAAAGGCAGGGTAGAGGTTTGTGGTGTGCTAGGTTGGCTGTGCGTGGGAGATCCTCATCTTACTGAGGTGCACTTTTATCATGGGGTGTTTCTTCTGCATGCTGGCTTGCTGGGTGAGCGTAGCCTCCACAAGAAGCACGGTGTGGGTGTGCTGTCCCTGCGTAGCCTCAGCATTGGTTTGTCAAGCTGTTCCTCTCCTAACCTGCCCTGCTGCTCTTCCTGCAGAGGACAGACCGGATTCGCAATTGCCATCAACTTGCTGTATGGCATGGCCTCACTCGCCAGCACCTTCGCTCTGCTGCTGGTCAGCGAGCGGGCCATCAAAGCCAAGCACGTCCAGTTTGTCAGTGGCGTCTACGTGGTCAACTTCTGGCTTTCCGCCCTGCTCTGGGACATCATCAACTTCCTCATCCCTTGTGCTCTGATGCTGGTGAGTTACCCCTGACACCCTGATATCCCCCTGTCCTCCCCTTGGGTGGGAGCTCTGGGTGCTGCTCCTCTGGGAGAGCTGGGATGTGTGTGGGTGCAGGGAAGAGGATGAGGCCACTGGCATTGTCTCAGTTAATAGAAAGGACTAGCAAGAAAGCTGTCCCTTGGTCCTGCTGGGAGCTGGGCCATGGCCAACCAGCTGGGTCAGTTGGCTGCAGCCTCTGGCACCTGAACACTTGAATGTGGGCACTAGAAACTCTCAAATACATGGGAGCATGGAGAGGAATTCCCCAGATCTGCCCTTCTGCATCCCAGTCTGCAGAAGGAGGGCTTCCCTTGGGGACAGGCATGGGCTGCTGGTAGGAACCATCTGTGATGGGTTATCCAGTTCAGTGCGGTGCTGCCGTTACCTTGCTGCCTGGGCCGTTGAGAGAAGGAGACATCGCTTGCGGTCAAGACAAACGTGCATTCTCCTCGCATTGCTGTGCCCCAGGTGATATTCCAAGCCTTTGATGTGGAAGCCTTCACCCAAGACAGCCACCTTGTTGATGTGATGCTGATCTTCCTCCTTTATGGCTGGGCCATCATCCCCCTCATGTACCTCCTCAGCTTCTTCTTCTCAGTGGCAGCCACAGCCTACACCCGTCTCACCATCTTCAACATCCTCTCGGGCACAGCCACCTTCCTCGCGGTCACCATCATGAGCATCCCAGGTGGGTCACTGCCCTCCTTGCCTGCCCAGTGCTGCACCCTGCCATCACCAAGATGATCCAGCCCCCAAGGGGACTCTTTGAGTCCACCCCAGAGCTGTGCCCATACCAGCAAAAAACCCCTATGACAGTCCATTCTTACCCATTAAACATGACAAAATTTGTTGGTTTTCCTTCTGAACTTGGAAGTATCAGAGTCTCTAAAACCAGCTAACTCCAATCTGTTGATCCTCCTGTGCTCCTCTTTCAGAGCTGGGCTTGGTGGATCTCTCCAAAACCCTGGATAAAGTCTTTCTCGTCTTACCCAATTACTGTTTGGGCCAATGCATCAGTGACTTCTACCAGAACTACGAGTTCATTCAGTTTTGTACCTCCTCTGTTGAAGCCATCTTCATCTGCAAGGCATTCAGTGAGTCTCTCTGTTGGTCCTCACCTGCCCATCCTGGCCATCCCACTGTAGCTGCACTGGGGGGGTCTGTGTGGGGTGGGTGGTGGAGCTGGTCAGTATCACAGGCCCTCTAACCCAACCTCAGCAGTAGCTCCAGGTACCATTTTAAAGCAAAAACTGGGCAGTGTTTGACACTCATAGGTGATCCAATTAAGGAATCTTTTCCTTACTAATGATTTGAAGGAAAATGTGGGCTAGGGAAAGTTTCACAGACAAGTAATGAAATCCCAGTCCCAAGAGTGACTTGACCTCCTCTACGTGCCTGCACTGGGCATCTTCTGCCAGATCCCCACCAGACTTGAATCCTCTTGTGGGAAGCATTGGAAAGAGCTCTGGGCAGGGAGCCCAGTGTGGGCTAGGATGGAGATGAGCACCGGGAAGAGCTGTGGGCAGGCAGCCAGTGTGGGCTGGGGTGGAGATGAGCCTGGCAAAGCTTTGGGCTCACAGCTTTCTCTGGAGCTTATCTGCCCCTTCCCAGAGTGGATTGATCCAAGTCTTGGTTTTGTTCCATCCCTGCTCAGATATCAGTTATCAGATGAACTACTTTTCCTGGGAGATGCCTGGGATCGGACGATACCTGACCTCCTTGACCATCCAGGGTTTCTCCTTCCTCTTCCTCCTTTTCCTCATTGAGACAAACCTTCTCTGGAGACTGAGAACTTTGGTCTGTGGCATCTGCAGGCGGCGGAAATGGGTGAGCTGAAGCGTGTGGGAGGGAGAAGTAAGGTGCCTTCCAAACTAAGCCCAGGAGTCCCTGCGAGCTGGAGACAGGTCCTCTTCACCTAAATCATCTTCCCAGGGAGCGGCCCTGGAGCAGGTTGCTTGGAGGGGCCAATCCTGTTAAGCGTATGAGTTGGCAAAGGGACTGAGGCATCCCCAGAGGTGGCTGATCGAAGGGATGGATCCTGCCCGGGTTGGGGGCATTGGAGGAACCCATTTGTCCCACAGCAGCCAGGTGGCAGACTGTTTTTTCTCCCCCGTGTTTAGGTGGCACTGCTGAACAGGGTGTCTGTGCTACCAGAGGACCGGGACGTGGCAGATGAGAGGAAGAAGGTTTTGGAGTCACCACCAGAACTGCTGTCATCTCTCAGCAGCCCTCTGGTCATCAAGGAGCTCACCAAGGTGAGGAGAGCATGGCCTTTCCCGAGTATCCTGCTGCCAGCTGAGCCATGGTCCTCACGGGGCTGGTAAAGCCACCACTTGCCTTGCTGTGCCATCAGGTGGTAACTGGCATGGTTTGTGTGTTGGTCTCCACCAGGTCTACGACAGCCGAGAGTCCCTGCTGGCGGTGGACAGGATCTCCTTGGCGGTCAGCAAAGGGGAATGCTTTGGCCTTCTTGGCTTCAACGGAGCGGGCAAAACCACCACCTTCAAGATGCTGACTGGTGACGAGAGCATCACGTCAGGGGATGCCTTTGTGGATGGCCACAGCATTCTGGCCAACATCAAGAAGGTACCGAGGGCTGCAGGGGCGGAGGACGGCGTTACAAACAGTCCTGCGTCTGGCTGGGCTGGGCCACCTTGCGAGTGCCTCTGAGGAGGACATGGCTGCAGTAGCCAGGGGTGGAGGTAATATCCCAGGGACGTTGTGTCCTTGTCTGGCCCAGCTCTCCATTATCTGGCCACGTGGAAGCAGTCCCCTCTCCATGGGGATGACAGATGTGAAACAAATGGAAGCCAAACCTTGCGAGGGTGGCAAACCCTTCATCAAAGGGTTTAGCTCCATAGTTGGAAATGTGAAAAATGTGAGTTAGTGATCGCAGTCCGATGATGGTCTCTCTAAAAACAAGTGGGTCAAACCTTTCTAGACCCCTGCTAGAGGTCTCCTTGCTGGGAATTGCCCACTCCCTTTGGAAAAGCAAGAGATGAGCGAGCAGGGTTCAGGCTTTCAGTTCAATCCTTGGATTCCTCTACCACTGTCAACCCCAGACAACATCAGGCAAGGAGAACACGGGGAAGGTCTGCCCTAAAAGCATGGCCCTGCTTGCTTCCTCCCCTGGGACTCTGCCTTCTGTTGGGCTCTTGGCCCCAGAGGAGACCAGGATAGGGGGAAGGTACAGACCCTCCAGTGCTTCCTTCTCCTGAGAGCCTCGGCCACCTGAAATGGCCCCTTGCAGTGAGGAACCAGCTTGAGAAACACAGCGTGAGACCACACAGTTGCCATTCCGAGGTGTCCTGCATGTGTCCATGCCCACCAGACTGGCTGCTCCAGCGACCAGGGAATTTCCCTCTCGTTTCACCTGCTGGTTTGGAGCTGCAGCTCAGTCCCCATTGCTTTGAGCAAAAACCTCGCAGAGGTGCAGCAAAGCCCTGTGGGTGCCAAGGCACCTTCCAGCTTGGACACCTCCTTGCAGAGACCTGCCCATGAGCTAATCCCCGTTGGGTTCCTCTTGCCCCAAGGTCCAGCAGCGGATCGGCTACTGCCCGCAGTTCGATGCCCTCCTGGACCACATGACGGGCCGTGAGACCCTGAGCATGTACGCCCGGCTGCGGGGCATCCCCGAGCGCTACATCGGCAGCTGCGTGGAGAACATGCTGAGGGGGTTGCTCCTGGAGCCCCATGCCGACAAGCTCGTGAGGACCTACAGGTGAGAGGAGACGTGCAGACACCCCATGCTCTCTACCCCTCATCTTGTGGGGCTCTCTCTGGGCTCATGTCGGGTCTCTGTCCCCATTCCCGTCTTCTTCCACAGTGGTGGTAACAAGCGGAAGCTGAGCGCTGGTATTGCCCTCATCGGTGGTCCCCCTGTGATCTTCCTGGATGAGCCCTCCACCGGCATGGACCCCGTGGCCCGACGTTTGCTCTGGGATGCAGTGACGCGGACGCGGGAGTGTGGCAAATCCATCATCTTCACCTCCCACAGGTGACACTTGTCCGGGCAGGGCTTGGCCTGAGAGATCAGGGAGCGGCCAGGAGGGTGATGGGGTCCAGGGGATGGGACCCACCTCCACAGCATGGTGGGTGGGCACTCCCACAGCCAGCAGGAGCTGGCTTTTACCCAAATCTCCCTCCTCCAAAAGCCCAGAGAGGAGAGAACCCACCTCCAGCCCCTTCCCAGAAGCTTCGGCTGTTCTGTCTTGCTGCTCCTGCCCTGCTGAACAAGTCCTCTTCTGTCCTGCAGCATGGAGGAGTGTGAGGCCCTGTGCACGCGGCTGGCCATCATGGTGAACGGGCAGTTCAAATGCCTGGGCAGCCCCCAGCACCTCAAAAGCAAGTTTGGCAGCGGCTACACCTTGCTGGCCAAAACGCGGAGTGAGGAGGAGGGCGAGCTGCAGGCCTTCAAGGCCTTCGTGGAGAAGACTTTCCCAGGTACCATCAAGTGCTGGAGTGGTTGCTCTCCAGGGGAGGGCAGGGTGCTGCTTGTGAGCTTCAGCGAGTTTCCTAACTCAGAGCCTCTCCTTGCTCGTCTCTCCCAGGCAGTGTCCTGAAACACGAGCACCAGGGCATGGTACATTATCACTTGACCAACAAGAACCTCAGCTGGGCACAGGTAAGGGGGTGTTGGAGCACATCCCACCCCTTTGCAGGAGGCTGGAGGGGCAGCCCTGTTCCTGCCCCTTCGCATGCTCTTGATGCTTTGCTTTTACGCTCAGCTCATCTCCCTTTTCTTCCAGAGCCATGCTCTGTCCAAAATCCAGGTGATTTATAAAAAACAAGCTAATTAAATAGTGGTTTTTCTCCCTGACCCTTTCCCACCTCCTGGCCCAAACAGGTCACCTGCATGTATGGTCAGTGTGCGAGCACCCAGGACGCACTGTGCATGCTGAGCCGGGACCACTCCATCCCGCTCCCCTGAACTGGCTGCCGTTGACCACAGCCCTCCAGGGGGAAAGCAGCATCTCCCTGGGGAGCAAGAGCTGATTTTGCCTTTGTTTGTACATCTCAAAATACTTCATGAAGGCTCTGGAGGGTGCTGGAAGGGATGTGTTTTGTAGTTGCATCCCTCCCACCCTGCATCTCCCTGCTAGGTCCTGTCCCACCCGGGGCTACGGGCATCGCCTTTACCGAGCCACAGACCCCGTTGGTTCCCAGCCTAGGGATATATATTAAAAATATATATATATAGTATATAACTATCTGTATATAGTATACATAGATAGTTATATATATAGTATATACAGATAGTCATATACTATCTATATATAAATATAGATACTATACAGATATATATCTATATAGTATACAGGTTGCTTTTATGTACAGTATGTAAGTATATATATAGGTTTTTATATATATCTGTATACTATATACTTTAAAGTATATAGTATAGTGTATAGTATACAGTATAGAGTATATATACTATATAGAGGACATAGTATACAGATTATATAAAAACTATATATACTAAATATATAAAAACTAGCTGTATACTATATACAGATAGTTAATGTATAGCTTATATATATTATACTATATAGTTTTTATATATTATACATATATTTTATATATATAATGTATTGAGCAGAAACCTTGGGCTGGGATCCCAGCCCAGGGATATATATAAAAAAACCATACGTATATATATGTGTATGTATGTATCTTAGATATATATGTAAAATATACATACACACAACATATATTTTTAAACGGGGTCGGGTACTCTGCTAAATAGTCCATCTCCTGGCTTCCCACCGCCCTCCTGCCAGGGAAGGTATCGCATCCCCCAGGTCTCCCTGGAGGAAAAAGCTGCCTCTGCTTTCTCAGTCACAACTTGCGGTACGGTAGCCGAGGTACCCTGCAATAACTGCCGTGCCGTCCCTTGCAGGTCTTCGGGGCCTTGGAGAAAGCCAAAGAGAAGTATCGCTTGGAAGACTATTCGGTGAGCCAGATATCCCTGGAGCAAGTCTTCATGAGCTTCACTCGCTTCCAGCACTACACAGAGGACAGAGGGAAATGAGCAGAAGCCCCCACTGGTGCCCTTCGTCATGGACTGGCGCTGCTGCCTATACATAGTATATAGAGAGACAGTAATTTATATATCGGCGTGTCTTAAATAATGTATAAATGTAAGAAACTTTTCACTGGGGAGGGGGGAGAGGATGGCGTCGTACCTTCTGCCGTCGGGAACGCAAGTGGTGCGTGCGCATCGTGTGCCGCCACAGTGCCGGCGCGCGTCTGTGTGTGTGAGCGTGTGTGTGCATGTGGCACTTCCACTCTCTAGCCTTCATTCCCATCTATACAGCAAAAAAAGAAAAAAAAAGCCCAAAAAGCAGGGGGAAGCCTGGATGGGTGGAGATGGGCGTTGGGGATTGGGCTGGCAGAGGAGGAGCGGGATGCTGTCCCCAACCAGCACTGTGCTCTGCCCGCCGACCCTTTTCCCTGCCCAACACTCGCACCCATCAGGACACTGCTTCGTGGTCTTCGCCCGCATGTCGACGTGTATTGTTAGGTGGTTTGCTCGTGGTATAACAGGAGGCTGTCAAATAGCTTAGATCCAAACCGTTCTTTGCTGGGTTAATTAGGATGCACCGTGGTTGCCCTTAGAAGCACTTAGCGTCTAGCTGGAGAGGACAGGGCCAGCCTCCCGGCTGTCCCCTGTGTGTGGCAGGGAGGAGCCTCTGTCTCCTTTAACCTCTTAGAAAACACTGTTCCCCTCCTGCCTGCTTACCCAGGAGTGGAGGCCAGCCTGTCCCGAGGAGCTGGCACCGGCCCGAGCTGTGCAGGGGGAGCTGGCTGTGCGGTGCTGGCTGCTGGCGCTGGGCACGAGGGAGGATGCGTTAATGGAGAAATGCCCAGAGCTCAGGCCCTTGCTACAGCATGCGATGGGTACGGCTGCAGAACCAGAGCTCGGGCTGAAGGGTGAGAGGTGTTGCAGGGTGCCTGGGGACGCTGCTGGGCTCATTATTGCGTCCATGAAAAAGGTTTAACCAGCAGCACCGCCGTGCAGTGTGCTATGCAGCCACAGGACTGGTTTGGAAGGCCAGCGATGTTCTCGCTGAGCCCATGTCCTGCTGCGCTCTCCCCTTACACCCCATGCAGCTCCGACCAGAGCATGCCTGTCCCGTCCCCCTCCTCGTCCCCATCCCCTCTGCACCAGGCCAGGCTGCTCCGGCAGCAGGCAAGGGAGCAAAGGCACTGTCCTGCCCTTGCCCAGCCATGGGGGATGCTGCTGGGCACGGTGCATTAGGCACCAGCACTGCCCGCGCCGAGTCGGAGGTGGCAACTGGGATTTCTTTTTGGCGTTTCCCAGTGGCTGGGTTGCTTTTTTGTTTGTTTGTTTGTTTTAAACCGTGTTGATTCTTGTCTGTCCTTAACTAGTCCCTGTGTCACCTGGGGCAGTCCCCTTTGGGCCGGCTGCTCCGCGATCAATGCAGAGCTATTTGCACTATAGTAATACACACAATTGCACATAACTAAATGAATTAGTATTTATGGCAAGGGGTGCTGATTCCCTTCTAGTGATTGCATTGTCAGGGGTTGGGTTATATTTTTGGGTTGGGTTTTTGTTTTGTTTTGTTCCTGTGACTGACTCATTCTTTCCTGTTCCATTTTTTTCCCCTTTGCCTAATGTTGTTGTTCAAAACAATGGTGCATCATGTTACTAAGAATTTCCCTGGATCTTAACGATGTGTGTTTTTATTAGTACGTAGCCAGCAGGTGAATGGCATCCCTGGACCTCCTTGGAGCCCTTCAGAGCTGCTGGCATGGAGGGTTTGTTCCCTGGGAGCATCCCTGCCCATAGCAGAGCCAGCCACTGCCACGGGCACCATGCAGTGGGAAAAACCCAGCACCAGCAACCTTCCTGAGGGCAGCGCCTGTGCAAGGAAAGGGGGGAGATGCTTTCTGGTGGGAGGGTGCCTGGAGGCACCAGGAACATGCTAGGACTCCCAGTAACTGCGGTTTTTTTGGAAGGGGAGATACAGCAGCACATAGCAGAGCATCCAGAGCTTTGCCTGGGATGGGGAGCAGTGGGAAAGAGGGGGTTGCAGGAAGGCGAGATGCCAAATTGCCATGGGCTGGCAGCACCCTGAGCACAGCAGCAATAGGCAGGAGAGCCAAGATCACCCCCCCACCCCAGCATCTGTCCCATTGGGGTACTGGTGACCCCCCTGCAAGGCTTGCTCCTGGGGCAGGTGGCACAGATGCACCATAACCCCCACAATGCCCATGAACGTCATGGTAGAGGAGTCAGTGACAAGGATGGCAGCCCCTGGCACCAGCCCACCACTGCTGGGGCCATCTTGGCCTAAACAAAGAAAACCTTAACAAAGCAGCATTTTTTGGTCATATGGTGCTGTAACAACCCTCCCCTCTCACCAAGGCAGGACCCACCAGCTGTGCACAGTGCTGCTCACTATTTCGGTTACAGCCGCAGTGCCCTGTCGCACCAGCCCCGGGGGCAAGAGGCAGGACCAGGATTGCTCACCGGATCGGCGCTGCTGCTGGGGTTCAGCCAGGTTTTGTGCTGGCAGGGTCATGGCTGCTGTTGGCAACACTCTGGCCTCCAGGCTGGGGTGGCCATGTGCAGTGGGCGAAGCATCGCAGGTCCCAGGCAGCTGCTGCTCCCCTCTGGCTGCAGTGTGGTTGTTATTACCATCATAGGAATAATAAAGATGATTTTTTTTTTTCCAGTGGGTGTTTCCTGGCCTCCTTTGGAGTCAGAGAGCAACTCCAGCCCTGGTGGGCTTGGGCTGCTCAGGCTGTGCTGACCTCCTGCTCTCTGCATTGGGGGCAGGACATGGGGAAGGCGGGGGGGGGTGTCCTCCAAAACCTGACCTGGAAGGGTCAGTCCAGCCTGGAAAAGCCCATGGGCTGAGGGCTTTTTTGTGGGCCAGGTGCCTCTGGGAGCAGAAGGGGGGGGGGGGGGGGGTGTCTCCCTTCTCTTCCACCACAGGCAGCCACAACCACCCTCTCTTAGCCCCCCACTGTACCCAACAGCCATGGGCAAAGGGAAGACCTTGAGCTTGGGGCTCAAAATGGCTATTGTCAGAGCAATGATGTCAAGGGCCTCCATGGTGGGGGGAGGGGGCTGGCCCTGGCACCCTCATTCCTGCAGCTTTACCCCCCCCCCCGCAGCCCACCTCTGAACTACAGCCAGGGTGCTCAGCCCCCTGCCCATGTCACCTGCAGAGGCCCATATGTCCCCCCAGTCCCAAACATACAGCCAAGGCAACATCAGCCCCTGGCTGAGCCCAGGGAGATGAGGCAGCACTGGGGCAAGGATGCTGCTCCAGGGAAGACAGGGAGATGATACTCCAAGCCCTTCACCTCCAGGACTCAGCCATGAGCATCTCCACTCCACAGGGATGCCCCACTCCACACCAGCCCAGGGCACGATGCTGCACCCCAGCTGCTTCACCACCTCCACCAAACACATCCTCCCCATCCCGCAAATGTCTCTCCACTGGCAGTTTCAGCGCTTTATTTTCTGGCAGTCCTGCTACAGCACCCCACTGTCCTCCCTGTGGCTACGGCCACAGGGGGGGATCCGCTCCCTCATCCCCAGCATGGCACCACAGTGTCCCTGGGAGCTGGAGGCTGCAGGAGCTGCAGCGGTCCGAGAACTGGCACTTAAGGAATCCTGGCTGGGGCCACACGCTGCTCCTCCACACCAGGTGCAGGGAGGGGGTGTGTGGCCAGGCATGGCTGTGGTCCGGTCCCGCTGGCCTCGCTGGGCTGGCAGCAAGGGTCACTTGATTTCAGTCATCTTTTAAAAATGTGGTTCTAAAATGCCACCAATTCTGGGTTCTGACCAGATACTATCAACTCTGTTTCTCTTAAAAAAAAAAAAAAATACCCCCCAAAAAACCCAAACCCAAACCTTTCTTCCCTTTTATGAGCAGTTTTCAATTTTGGCTAGAAATTGCTGTGCCCACCACTCCTCCAGGTCAATGGGAACAAAGTCTGAAAGAGAGGGGAGGGAGAAAGGAGAGCGTAGCAGAGCAGCTGGAGCAGAGCTCCGGGTGCTCCCCCTGAGCCATACCATTTGCCACTGGAAAAAAATGACACCCCAAAATTTCCCCCACTCCCGTGCCCTGTCCCCAAAAGGCCAGGCTGGGTTTACAGGGACTTTCTCTTCTTGGGGACTTCTTGGCCACTGCAGGACCCCCCCAGGCTGCATTCAGAGCCCTTACTCCAGCTGCCATCAGAGAAGCACATTGTCCCCATCCCCGCTGTGCTCTGGCTTGGTCCCGCTTGGCCCCAGGAGAGGCAGGTCCCCACGGCAGGACCCGGGGGGCTCCTCTCCGGCACATGATGTTGAACCCACCTCGGTGGCTGCAGAAGGCATGATTTCCAGAAGAGTCATCAACCAGGCGTCCTGCTTGCTTGGGCTCCTCCGACGGGGCACAGCAGGACATCCCCACCACAGTGCTGGGGGCCACCTGCCCCCCCCAGGACCCCCCCAGCAGCCTCCGCACCGGCAGGACAGACCCAACCCAGCCCCTCCAGCACGGGGATCCTCCTCCCCTCCTCCCATCACAGCCCTGCGCAGGTGCCTGGCTGAGCCCACACCAGCTCATTGCACCCCTGAGTGCCACCACTGCTTCCCACTTACTTTTCAGTCCAGGGTTGGGGGTTTTCTCTACGTACTGCACGGGGCCGCAGGCACTCTCCCCGCTCCGGCTGCCATCCAACTGCTGCTCTACCTGCTGCCAGGCTGGCGGGGGGGAGGAACAGGCAGTGGATAGTTTTGGGATACAGATTTCCCAGCCCAGGGGGGGCTGCGGGAGAGGAGCAGGAGCCAGTAGCAAGGGAGGGCAGGTACCCAGGCTGGAGACCCCATCCCTGCCACTGAGGTCCCCAGCACAATGTAGCTGCCTCAAAAAGGACCCCACGTGCTCCAGGCCCCCCCAGGGATGCAACAGCAAACGGGTGCCTGCCCCCAGGGACCCTCTGCCCTCACCTTCATAGACGAAGCGGACGTTCTCCTCATGTGCCAGCGTGTAGCACTCCTCAGGGGCCGAGACCTGCTGCGGCAGCACCTGCGGCCTCTTGCCGTTCACTCTGTTGAAGACGAGTTTCTGGGCTGGGCTGGTGGGAGAAGCAAGGCAGGGGTGAGGGGGGCAGGCGGTTCTTCCCACCACGGTTTGGAGCAAGGACAGGGGCTGTCCAGCTGCCCCGGGGTTGCTCCACAGCATACACACTCGCCCACAGCCCTGGCAAGGCTGGGGCACAGTTGCAGCCAGCCAGCCCCACTCAGCCTTGTCACCAAGGGAGGGGACCGAAAGGGACCCAGCCACCGGGAGAGGGGGTTCCTGCACAGAGGGGTGCAAGCAAGGGGAGTTCCCCAAGGAAAAGCACGGGCTGCCTGTCTCCCATTCATCCTCCAGCCTCGGCACTGAGTGCAGTCCCTAAAATAAAAAGGCTGCCACCAAAATTGCTGAAGTGTCAGGAAAATGGAACTGAAATCCAGTTAGGGACTGGGCAGGGGGATGTGCCGTGGTACCATCCTCCGCAGGCCAAGCACTGGGGTTTACTGGAGCAGCCCCGGCCCCCACCACACCTCTGAGGTGCCCCGGTACTGGGGAAAAAATCCTCCGCCAACTGGGAGCAGGTCAGGCTTCCTCAGAGCTGGGATCCCCTCCCAGGAGCAGGGCACCCAAATCAGCACCAGCCTGGAAACAGCAAAACCAGGCAGATCAAAAGGAAAGCTTCGGGATGAGACTCGTGGGCACATTCAATGCAAAACTTCAGTATTTTAGGTTTTCTGCCCAGCTTTGGGGCAGGACATGTCTGCAACGGCCACGTTTCTCACAGGACAAAGTCTAAGGGGCCCTGGGAGCGCAGGCAGGTTACAGTTTGCAGGGCAGGCGAGACCAAGAATAGGCAGCCCCTGCCTGCGCCTCCCCTGCCAGTTCTGCAGGCAGAGCCTGGGGCAGGATAACGCACCCCAAAACCACACACGGCTGGGGTGCACTGGGCAGGCATCCCTGCCTGCTGCAGGCAGGGCAGCAGCCAGGAGCATGCCCAATCGACCTGCCTGAAGGAGGCTAAGCGTGGTAGCAGCCCCACCGGTTAATTAGTGAAAGATCTCAGGAAGGAGGGGAGCTGGAGGGGAGGCTTTTTTCATCCATTTCTTGAAGCTGGAGGAAACAGGCAGAGCTGTACAGGCCCCACAGCCCTGCCCGACAGAGCTGAGCTGCCTGCTCTGCCAGGCTGGGGTTTGCCCCCAGCTCTGCAGCCAAGAAAGCATCTCCTTAAAAGAAGAAGCCATCGCCCCTCCAGCTGCTTAAATCCCCTCCAATACCTGCCCAACAGCTCCAGTTATTTCTGCTGGAAGCTGGGAGTTTCACCCAACAGCTATTTCCCCCCCTTTAGGGACAAGGGACAACCTCCAAACCCTGCCGTGGGCCACCATGGCCTCCGTGGATCTGGGGCTGCAGCTGGGACCTGCCAGCCCCGGGGACCGGGCGGTTACACACGGGTGCCCGGTGCGGTGCGGGCACCCGCCCGGCGCTGGTTCAGCCAGCGGGTTTGTGCAACCCGTGCCTTCCCCGGGGCTTGCGGGGGGGTTGCACAACCCCAGCCTGGCCTGGCCTGGCCTGGCCACCGGCTCTCCTCCGGCACCGGCAGACGGGCAGGCAGCAGCACCACCCCCCCCGCCTGTGTCCCTGGGGTGGGCAGCACCCCAGGCAGCAGGATCCCCCCCCCCGTGCCTGCCTCCCTGGGGCAGGCAGCCCACTGCTGCCTGCACTTCGCCCGCTCCTCCGGTCACAAATCCCATTCCCCCATGCTTTTCGGAAGCAGCTTCTGGCCGCACCGCCCCGGGGCGGGGGGGAACACACCAAGTCCGGTCCCGTCACCGCCCCCCGCGAGTGGCGGCCCACACCACGCGTGTACAGTCTCCACGGGAAGCGGGCAGGGACTGGCAGGGCTGCAACCACCCCCCCACCCCCCCGCACATCCCGGCGTGCGGGTACGGAGCGACGGTCCCGGTCCCCGACCCCGACCCCCACCACTGCCACTGCCACCGCCCCCCCCCTCCTCCCGCGGCCCCTCCCCCGGCGGCGCGGCGCGGCCCGGCCGCCCCGGTAACCTTTCCCCAAGGTCACGGCCGCCTCCGCCGCCGCCGCGGGGCTCACCTGGCAGGGGGCCAGGCGCCGGGCTGGAGCCGGCCCCGCAGCTCGCCCAGCTTGCTGCTCTCCACCGCCTGCTGCGTCGGACCTGCGGGCGGCGGCGGGGCGTCAGAGCGGACCGGGGCTGGGGGGGGGGGGGGGGGGGGGTGGTGGTGTGTGAAGCGGAGCGGGACGGTTCCCCCGCCCCCCCCCCGCTCCCGTTCCCGGTGTACCTGTACGGCGCTGCGTTGCCAGCTTGCTGGGGCCGCGTGTCAGCGTGTACATCCTGCGGCACCGGGCCCCGCACCCGCCCCGGGCCCCGCACCGGCCCCGCCGCCCCCGCCCGAGTGCGGCGCGTGCCCCTCGCCGGGCCTTTAACGGGCCGGGCCGGGCCGGCCGCCGCGACACGCCCCCGCCCTTAAAGGGCCCGCGCGGGACGGGCCCGGGGCGGGGGGGGGCATCTGCTGAGGGGTGGGAGGGACACGGGGGGGGAGGCGCTAGCGGGAGGTGTTGGTGGCGGAGGGTGGGAGACCTTGGGGGGTGTGGGGGGAGACGCGAGCGGGACAGCCGGGGGGGGTGGGACATGGGGCGCAGGCGGGGCACACGTGGGATGCGGGGACACGCAGGGAGAAGACGTGGGAGGTGCGGACACACGCGGGAGACATAGGGGGCACATGGGGGGGGCACAGAGGGAACGCACAGGGACACGGGGGGCAGACGTGGGACATGGGGACGCACAGGGGACACATAGAGGGTACACATGGGGCATGTAGGAGACACGGGACACACGCAGGACACACAGGGGTCACAAGGGACGTGGGGACACGCAGGGGTCAAGTAGGAGAGGGCACAGGAGACAGGCGGGACACAAGACGGCACAGGCACGCAGGGAACACGGAGGGGGGACATTCAGGAGAGAGGGGACGCTGGAGCCGTGGGACACACCGTGGGGACACGTAGGAGTCACTTCTGGGACACACAGGACCCAGGCAGGGGACAGCGAGGGGGTGCCGAGGCAGAGGCTGAGGTGCCACCACCGTGGGGACAGTGCCGTGACAAGCCTGGTGAGCCCCAGCCGCACATCCCACGACCACCCGGGAGCTGCGGGCCACCCCGCAGCGCAGGAAGCCGGGGTGGGTGGCCGCGTCCCGGCCATCGCGGTGACCTTCGGAGCGGGGAAGGCGCGCTGAGCTCTCCCCACGTGGCATGAGATGCAGCCCTGGGACGTGACGCAGAGCTGGTCCCCAGCCACCCCGCAGAGTGGCACCCAGGGTTTTGGGGACAGGCCGTGTGACGAACCCAGCGGGGTCTTTGGGGATGCTCCAGCCTTGCTCTGGGGGCAGCGAAGCCACCCCCAAGGGTGACCTAGGCCTTTCCACCGCACGAGCTGCGTGGCCGTGGTGGCACAGCCCTGCCGGGGCGGGAGGTGGGGCCCCCGGCCCCCCAAAAGAGCATCCTGCAAAGCAGAGCCTGATCCTGCAGGGTGCCAGGCACCCGTGGGTGCCTTGCAGGGGGGCACCCAGCAGCCGTTGGCCCCCACACGATTCCCCCAAACTAACAGGAGTCAGCCCTCATTACTGCACTTAAAGGCGACTGTGACCCAGGGGACCCCATCACCAGCTCGTCACCTGCCCTGTCACCCAGGGGGGGTTGTGCCTCAGTTTCCCCCACCCGCGCCCCGCGGTCCCGCGTGGGCAGGCTGAGTACCGGCGGGGCAGGAGCACACCCAGCGGCGCCGCTGGTGTAGTGGTATCATGCAAGATTCCCATTCTTGCGACCCGGGTTCGATTCCCGGGCGGCGCAAGACGCTTTTAGGGCTTTCTCTTTTCTCTTTATTTCCCTGCCCCCCCCGTGGGTGGTTCCACCCACGGCGCGTGGGGGCGGATCCCCGTGGGGACAGCTGGGAGTTGTAGTCCCCGCGCTACGGCCAACGCCCACTCCAGCCATGCAAGCGACGGCGGCGGCAGAGCGCAACAAGGGCCCGATCCTGGAGGTACTGCGGCAGTACGTGGGATCCGGCACCCACGCGGGATCCGGCGTCTTGAGGGTGCTAGAGGTGGGGGCGGGTGCGGGACTCCACGCCGCGTACTTTGCCCGGGCGCTGCCGCAGACCCGCTGGCAGCCCTCCGACATCGAGCCCCGGGCGCTGCGCAGGTGAGGGGGGAGCACGGGGTGGGGGGTGGGGGGGTCCCTCGGGAGCACAGCCTGTAGCCCCCTCCCCTCCCGATGCACCCACGGCCAGAGTGCCCGGGCTCCCCGGCTCGGTGCCGTATTTTATTCCAGGAAAGACCCAATAGCCAACTCTCAGATGACTCGGACTCCCCAGCTTGATGCTTACTTTTTTCCAGAAAAGACCCAATATTGAACTCTCAATATTGAACTCTCAATATTGAACAGCCCAGGCTCCCCTGCTTGATGCTTTATTTTTTCCAGGAAAAAGACAGAATTCAACTCTTGGACAGCCCAGGCTCCCCAAGTCAGCACTTGCTCTATTTTTCCCAGAAAATCCCCAATATCCAACTCTCAAACAGCCCAGGCTCCCCAGCTCAGTACTTTATTTTTCCCAGAAAAGCCCCAATATTTAACTCTCCACCAGCCCACCCCGTTACAGAGCGATTCCTGCCTGCAAAGCACCCAACCATGCATTGCTGAGCGGCGGTCACCCTCCGGTTACCCACGCACGGCCGGGATGCTCCGCGGTGATGCCAGGACCAATGCCCAGCTCACCAGGGTGCCGGCAGTGACTCCCACCCGCGTGGTGGGTAGCTCACAGCCCGCTCCCGGCATCACACTGCCCCGGCAAGCCGCGTCGGGCTGTGTTTATTTGCTCTGCGTCTGTGTGTGTGGGTTTGGCCGTGGCCAAATGCCCATTCCTGGCATTTCAGCGCCGGGCTCGGAGGGCTCGGTTTCCATTCAGGAAACAAAAATAATCCCCGGCTCTGCAGTGCGGGGAGGAATTCCCTCCCGAAAATAAAAGAAACCCGGTGGGGAGGTGCCAAAATCGGCGCCTGTCCGGGGGGGTTGCAGCCAGCATCCTTCCCACCCGTCACCTCTCCGGCAGCGGCACCCAGCACGCACCACCCTGGTTGAAAATAATGCCTGGGCTGGGGCCAGGAGTCTGCAGTTCCCTGCTCTGCTGCCTTGGGCACTGAGACCTGGCTGGTGAATGCGCCAAAAAGGGTATAAATCACACCAAAATCACACGGTACCGGCAGTGTGCAGGCAGCCTGGGTGCAGGGGTGCAGGCAGCGCTGCGGGCAGCCCGGGCACGTGGGTGCAGGCAGCCTGAGCACGTGGGTGCTGGCAACAATGCTGCGGGCAAGGCGGGCGTGTGGGTGCAGGCAGCGTGCGGGCAGCCTGAGCACGTGGGTGCAGGCAGCATGCATGCAGGCAGCTGGGAGGCCAGCGTGCTCTGGCTGCCCTGCTGAGAGGCAACAGTGAATTGGGATTTTTTTTTTAGGCGCTGGGGTCTCTCGGTCCATGTGCCACAGGTTCTCTGGCAGCTGCCTGTCGCAAAGCAAAGAGCTCAGCGATACCAGACCCCTCGCCCTGTGCAGAACCCCCCCAGGCTGTGTTGCAAGCACAACCTTATTATTAGACATCAGAGATTCCACCTGGGAGATGCTGGTGGCAGCCAGCATGGGCAGGTTTCAGGTCTGCCTGCAGCGGGTGCTGGTGGGGGGCTCGGGGGGGGGGGGGGGCAGGCGATGTGCCGGCTTGGGGTTGATGTGGGGTTTGGTGCCCGCAGCATCGCTGCCTACGCGGAGGCCATGCAGGTGCCCAACGTGCTGCCCCCCATCCTGCTGGACGTCTCGCAGGGCTGGGAGACGTGGGGGGGCACCCAACCCGCCACCCTCGACCTCCTCGTCAGCATCAACATGATGCACATCGCGGAGCTGCGTTGCACCGAGGTGAGTGCGGCAGGGCTGGAGCTACGCCGGCCCTCACCAGGTCCCCATCCCCTGGTCTGGGGGTCCCAGGGCCGAGGAGGGGGCTCCCGGGGGGTGTCCCCCAGCTCCCTGGCCTGGTCCCCACCTCCCTCTTTCCCCAGGGCCTGTTCAAGGGTGCTGGGGTGCTACTGAAGCCTGGAGGAGTGCTCTTCACCTATGGGGTAGGTGCTGCTCGCTCGCACACCCATTGGTGCAGGAGCATCCCGATCGGTGCAGGGTGTCCCTGGGGATGCTGGGGGGATGGGAGGGCAGCATGGCTTGGGGGGGGGGCTGGGAAAGGGGGGGCTCAGGTTTGGGGGGTGTCAGCCTTTTGGGGCACATGCTGAGCCTGAGCCCTGGATGGGGCCGCTTTGGCTGTGTGCTCCCAGGACGGGAGGGATGCTGTCCTCCCTCGCCCCATCCAGGGCAGGGTCTGGGGGGGGCCCACGATGGGTGACAGGACCCACAGTGGGTGATGGACCTGTGGTCCCTCTCGGGGATCGTGTCCCTTCTCGCTTGGCTTCTGTGTGTGGTGGGAACAGCAGCCTGTGGGCTGGGGGAGGACTGGGGGGGGGACGGACACAATGGCTCGTGCCTGCAGCTCCGGCTTCGTGTCCCGGCAGCCCTACGCCGTGGATGGCCGGATCAGCCCCCAGAGCAACGTGGACTTTGACCGCAGCCTGAGGCAGAGGTAGGAGGGGGGGAGCCGGAGGGGGGGCCCAGGGCTGCCGGTGGCCTGGCCTGGCCATGCTGTCTGCCTGTCCTGCCTGTGCTGCCTGCAGCTGCAGGGAGCTAGCTCCCTCCCGGCATGGTCCTTCAAGCCAAGACTTAAAGCAGCAGCTGGGGGGGGGAGCCCCTGGCCCCCCCATACACACACCTGGGGGCACCCCTGGAAGATGGGGGTGCTTCGGGGAGCGCAGGGGTGAGATGTCCGTCTGTCTGACCCACGCCTCCCTCCCCGGCAGCAATCCCGCCTGGGGCCTTCGGGACACGGCACTGCTGCGGCAGCTGGCCGAGGCCAACGGGCTGCGTCTGGAGAGGATGGTAGGTGCTGGGGTCGGGGGGGGGATGGTCGCCCCACTGGTGGGGACCCCCCCGACCCCCAGTTCTGTGCTTCCAGGTCGACATGCCAGCCAACAACAAGAGTCTCATCTTCCGCAAGCAGTAACCTGCCCCGACGGCACCTCCCGGCACGGCTGCCCCCCCCCATTAATGCCTCCTCGAGGGGTCACACTGTCCCCGCGCTGGTGCCAGCTGGGGCTGGGACAGCAGTGATGGGACAGTGCCCCACTCACCCCAGCTGGGGCTGGGCTTGGCTGGCGGGCTGGGATGGGGCGGGGGGGGTGTCTGTCTCCCCCAGCCCCTTTGGGGCTCCCTTTGCAATGGGGTGCCCCAGCCTGGCCCAGAGAAGCCACCGCAGCTGCCATGGGGGGCATAGGTATGGCGGGGGGGCACAGCACCCCCGGGCATGGGAGAGACTTCTTGCTTGGTGCCAGTTTCCCTGGAGGATGCTGTGCCAATGGCGGGGGGACCCATCTCCCTTCCCCCCTGCCCTGGGACTGTGCTGCTGCTCTCCCCAATAAACTCCCCAGCAGCTCCCTGATGCTTTCAGCACTGACACTGGGGGAGGGGGACATCCCCAATCCCCCCCCAGCACCAATGGGGCGGTCAGATCCTGCACCAGGAGCACCCAGGGGTGCTACACTGGGCCTGGAGGCTTCAGTGCGGTGGGAAGGTTTTTATGGGGGGGGGGGGGGGACGACCCTGGCAGACCTCCCACCCCTCTGCAACCCAACCCAGTCCTTTATTGCTGCTGGCTGGGCTGGGGGGTACACGGGGAGGCGGGGGGGGGGCATGCAGCAGATAAATTACAGAGGAGGTGGGAGCTGGGCTGGGGCTCAGCATGGGGTTGGGGGGGAACTACACAATAGTGGTAACCCCTAGATACATACATGCACTGGTGTGGGGATTCCCCCAGGCTGCCCCCCCCCCCCCCCCCATGGTGGGTCTGTGGCCTCCCCCCCCATGTCATCACATCCCGGCTCTCCCCTAGTCCTGGAAGCGGTTCAGGAGGTCACAGGTTTTCTTCTCCATCAGCTCGTAGATTTTCTTCACCCGCTTGTCGTTGGCCGCCCGGACGTAGCTGCTGGGGTCCAGCGTGGCCATGCCGTCGTGCACCTCGCCCATGATGATGAGCGGCCCGTCCTCCGCCGTCATGTTAGGGCAGGGGCAGCTCCAGTCCATGTCGGTCAAGGTCACCTCCAGGTACTTGATATTGAAGAACTTGAGGCCCATCTTCTCATCCTTGAGGACGTCCTCGAGGGCGAAGCGGGCAATTCCGGAGTCCTGGTCCTCCACGATCTCCATCAGCCGCCCCACGATGGCGAAGTCGCTGCGGCAGAGGCTCAGCACCATCTTGCTCTTCAGGCGGCAAGCCTTGCACTGCAGGCTCTTGGGGAAAGGGCAGACGTCCTCGCAGGTCTCCTTGCTCTCAAAGTTGTTGGTGTTGCCCTCGCAGCCGCCGTAGACGAAGGAGTGGCACTGCTTCAGCAGGTGGTTGTACGCCCAGCGGGGCTCCCAGTTCTGGCAGGGACCCTGCACCATGGGCAGCAGGCAGGTAGGGCGGGCGCTGCCCAAGCAGGCAGCCCGGCACTCCTCGTAGGTCTCAAAATGGTTCCTGTTGGCCCCGCAGCCCCCGTAGCGGAAGGTCAGGCAGGAGCCCTGCTTGGCGTCGAAGTGCCAGCGCACCTCCAGGGCCTCGCACCGCCGCCGGTCCGGCTCCTTCAGGCACTCGGCACTGGGGAAGGGCTGGGGGCTGCCGGCCCGCGGGGTCCCCCCCGGCTCCCGCCTGACCACCGACAGCGGGAAGTCGGCGCGGAGCAGCCCGGCGGCGTTCCGGGCCGTGCAGGTGTAGATGCCGGCGTCCTCGTGGCGGGCGTTGTAGATGACCAGCTGGCCGATGTTGGTGACCACCACGTTGCCGTACATCTGGTCCGGCCGCATGATGAAGTTCTCCTCCCGCTCGCTCTGCTTCTCCCAGGTGATGTCCGGCCGCGGGCGCCCGCTGACGTCGCAGCGGAAGCTGACGGTGCCACCGGCGCGCACCGACTGGTGGAAGGGGTTGCTGTAGAGGGCCGGGGGCACCGGCACCTCGGGGCCGGCTCCCGGCGTGGGGCGCGCCGTCGTCTCCTGCGGCACGGGGCTGGTGTCAGGCCAGGTGAAGATGTGCTTGCAGGGGACGGTGGTGAGGCGGGTGCCACGCAGGCACGCCTCGGCGTCCATGTAGCACTTGTTGTAGTAGGTGAGGCCGTCGGAGGCGCAGGTGAAGTTGGGCTCCTTCTCGCAGCGGTCCTTGCACTTGCAGACGGGCTGCCCGTCCCAGATGTCGCAGTCGGAGCCCTGCTGCGCGCACACGAAGCTCTCGCACGAGGCCGCCGGTGCCAGCGCCAGCGCCGGCAGGCTGCCGTCGGCGAAACGGGCAGCCACGCAGCTCCTCAGCCCGCACACGTTGGTGCAGCATTTCTCAAAGCCTTCGCAGTCCTGGCCGGGGAGGGGAGAGCAGATTGGGGGGGGGGGGACGGACGTGAAGGTCACTGCCGTGCCATGGCTGTGGGTGCTGCTCCCATCCGCTGTAGGGCTTTCTGGTGAGCAGGTTTCCCCCACGCAGCCCTGTGCTCCCTCAGCATCACTGGGCTCTGGGTAAGAGGCAGACCTCCCTGGCACGGCTGCGCTGGCCGCAGTCTGCCCTCAGCGAGCCTCCCCCCACCCAATCCCCCCAGGATGCTTAGGGGTGCAGTGCAGTGATGACACCCCCTTCTGCCCCTGGCAGACAGTGTCTCGCCCCTCTCAGCTTTTGCTGGCTGAGGGGAGGCAGAACTCATTACACAGATGAATTGCAAAGGAGTCTCCCCCTGGGTCCAGGCAGCCCTAACCGGGGCGGAGGTGCTGGTGCCCCGGCTCACCGCTGTGGAGCCCGGAGCTGGGGCTCTCTGGGACGGGCAGCCCAGTCCATGGGTGGGCTCCATGGGAAGAGAACTGGGGAGGGGGGGTCTGGGGGAGGCTGTCCACTGCCTGATGGGGGTCCCTGTCCCAGCACACGCATTCCCCTCATCCCAGCCCCTCGCCTGGGTGGGAGCATCCTGGGGGTACATGGAGGGGGTGTCCTAGCCACGGGGCATGCCCTGAGGGAGGGGACGTGGGGGGAGCAGCAAGCAGTTTCTTTGCCTATTGGGGGGGCCGGGGAGCAGCCCCCGGGGCACCCGTCATGCCAGTTGACAGCAGGGGCTTGAGGGGGCAAAGCTGCAGCCGGGCTGAGCCTGTTGCACCAAAACGACTGAACCGGCTGCGCCACCGGGCACAGGACCCCAAAGGGTCTCCCTCGGGGACCTGGAGATGCCCCCCACCAGAGCCCCATCCCCACACCTCCCCAGCCCCCCCTCCACCCCACCCCACTCACCTGGTCGGCCTGGCACTCCCGCTCGCAGGTGCTCTGGGCGTCCACCCACAGGTTGGGGTTCAGCTGGTTGGGGCAGACCCCCAGGTGCCGCATCCTGCCTGGCTGCAGGCTCAGCCCGGCCACCGCCGCCGCCAGCAAAGGCAGGAGGAGCGCGACGCCCAGGGGACCACGCTGCCGCCCACCCGCTCGCCGGCCCCGGCTCGGGCAGCCAAAATTCCCACGAGGAGGCATCTGGCCGCCCCACGCCGCCGGCCTGGCTCGCTGGCGAGGCCTTGGGATAAATCCCATTCAGGATGGAGGGGATGAGGGAGAAGGCGGGCGGGCAGGGGGGACAAAGAGGAGGAGGAGAGGACCAAACCTCTGCCCTTCAGCACGCCCAGCGCCAGCCGGACCACCGGCGATGCTGCCCGCCACCTCCATCCATCGCCGTCGCTCGGCTCTCGGGGCACCGGGGACACGGTGGCAGCGGCGTCCCTCGGCAAGAGGGGCTCAGTCCATCGCCGGCTCCCCGCCGGCACGGCGAGCGGGGCGAGTGGGGTGGAAGGGGAGGACGGGAAGGTTGTAATCTGAATCCCCTCCCTTCCCACTGATGTTTCTGGGTGTTTGGAATGGGAAAGGCGCTGACCTCAGCCTCTAACCCCGGCGAGCCCAGCGATCGGCTGGGCAAACACGGGGCGGGGGGGGAGATCAAAGGCAGAATGCAGAAAGTCTCCAAAGAGGGAGAGTGAAGGGGAGGGGGGGGGCGGACACAGAAAAACCCGCCCAGCCCACGGAGCTGAATTCCTGCAGGATGAGAAAACAGCCAGAGCCTGTGGTCCACTCGGACAGGGCCACCGGCGGGGAGACGCGCAGAGCCCACGCTGCGGGGCTGCCGGGGACCGGGCTGGCCTGGGAGCCCCTCAGCCCGCACCTTGCCTCTTGGCACCCACTGGCACCACGGGCAAAGGCAGCCGGGCTGGACACACGCCAGGGTGCCAGCATGTGTCCACCCTGCTCATCCTCGCTCGCCACCCAGCATCCCATGAGTGCCGCGCAGCGCTGCCTGGCACAGGACCCCCCAGCTCGCCTGGCAGGGTGGGTGCCCACCCAGCCCCCCTGGAGGGGCTCACCCAGCCCGGCGGTGGCTCCCAGCCCTCCCTCCCCGCTGATTTACAGCCTGGCTGTCTTTTTCTGAGCTGGAAGGCAGCGCCTGGCCGTGCCAGACCCCAGCGGGAGCGCTCCGACACGCTGTGCCTGGGCTTCAATCCCGCCGCTGCCTCCCTGAGCACGTCCCGCAGCCGGCCCTAAACTGGCAGGAGCCAGCCCTGGCTCCCCGGCCAGATTTCCTTAATCCCCAGTGGAGACTGACCTGCAGCAGGAACATTTCACTGCATTTTGGGAGCATTAACTCTTCCGGCACTGGCGAGAGCCGTGACCCACTCAGCGCCCAAGGCAGGGGGTCTGCAGCTCCTGGGAAGCAGCAAATTCACCCAAGGGTGGTTTTGCCCCGGTGGGGGCAGCTCAGCACCTCCGGCCTCCCCTCTGCAGGGCTGCAAACTGGGGGGGTGCAAGTGGTGAAGGGGGCAATAGACATTTTTGGGAGGGAACCCAACCCACCCATGCCCCAGAGGTGTTTTTGCATGTAATGGTTTGGTGCTCCCCAGTCCGCGGCTCCTGAGGGGAAGCCCTGTTGCACCGGACCAGGCGTTTTGCAGGGGGGGTCCTCAACACCCGCCACGCTGGCGCGAGCAGGACACAGCCCCAGTGCCCCGGCACGCTAACCTCCAGCTGGTGCCGCTGACACAGCACCGCGACCTGGAACCGCCGGCACTTCCCTGCCCGAGCAGCCGCCGGGGCCAGCAAACGGCTGCGCTGCCGGTGGCTCCGTGCTGCCCACGGCGCTGCTGCGGCTCCCCGGGGGCCTGAAATCCCAAATCACGGTCAGGTCTGACATCAACTTGCCGTGACCACGTGTGGAGAGCTGGAGCATGTCCCATGGCCGTGCCCAAGGTCCCTGGTTTCACGGCCAAGCAACTGCCTGAGGGTCTGGCCAGCCCTGGATGTGGAGGGGAGGTTATGCTGCCCCGGGACACTCATGGGGAGGTTGATGAGGTGTTTTGCAAACAGGGAATTGCATCAGGATGGCCTGGCCTGGGAGCTGCCAGGGCCCGTACCCTGCCTGCCCCGGCAGCCCGGAGCCCCCCGGATCCACCCAGCCAACCCCAGACATCGGCTGCTTGCAGCAGCGTTAGGCATGGGGATCCCCAACACCCAAACGCACCTCGCTCCTGCTGGGAGGCAGCATGGCAGGCTGTCATGGCACCTCGCTCCCCAAGGATGCAGTCTGGGGGCATAGAGCCACTTCAGTCTGCTCCAGGGTCCTTCCGAAGGTGCTGGTGCAGGAGGGAAGGGAAGGAGGGGGGGAGAATATCTGGAGTCCAGCTTTCACCCATCCCCACACCGGGGTCCATGGGGTCACAGCAACATGGTCTAAGACGACGCCGGTGCTGGAGTTTGGGTTGACTCCTGCCCCGGTGGCCCCTCTCCAGAGCCAGAGAAGCAGTCCCTGAGGGGTGACCCATGTGTCACACCAGACCCCGAGATACCTCATCCCCGCGTCACCGAGATCAAAAGCAGTGAGGCCGGGACAAGCGCCTGCCGGGAACTTTTGCCTCAGCAGTGCGAGGCCAGCCAGAGGGATGCCGGATGCCGTGTGGTTGGAAATGCAGTTCCCAATGACTAGACACCCTCACCAATGCCTGGGCACCCCTGCCTGGCCTCTTCTAGTGCTTCTTCAGCAGAAGATGGAAAAAAAAAAAGCAACTCTCCCCAACCTGGACCAAGCCCACTACAGACTTTCACCATCTAATGGCTTAAAGCAGCCGTAACTTCAGTCTTTCCAAAACTGCCTCCGCATGTCCAAGCACCCGCTGCACACCAAAACAGGGATTCTTGGGGGGTTGCTTTCAAAGATCCGAGGCATGGATGTGTTTTATGGCTGACCCTCTCCCTTCAAGACAAGGGAGCACAGGAAGCAGCTCAGCACCTTGTCCTGGAGGGAAGGGCACAGCACCATGTCCCCCCCTGCCCCGATAACACCCTGCACCCAGGGAGTACTCCTGTCCCACCAATGCATCCATGGGTAGGTGCATCCTCATTTTCAAGGATCTGGGGTGCAGTCAGATGAAGGTCACCATTTCTTCACAGCCTGCATGGTACAACCCCACAGGGGACAGCGGGACCAACCCAAGACACCCTAAAATTAGGAAGGTGGGTTCAGAGAAACACATTCAACTAGGAGAGACCTGAATCAGCCCAGAGCAACCTGCTCCCTCCTCTTTCTCCAAGGAACAGGGACCCCTAAAGCTCTTCTAGCCTTTCCCCCGATGTTCAGGCTGTGCAGCCTGTTTTCTTGCCCTGCTCTTCCCAAGCAGAGACAGCTGCAGCAAAGCCAGCCCCTGCTGCTCCAGCGTAATGGGCTCCGGCTGTCCGTACCCCACCTGAAACCACACACAGCCTTTGTTTCAGCTCTGCTGGCGAGAGGGAACAGACACTTCCAGAACCCCCCTGAAAAGGGAAAAAAAAAAAAAAAAAAAAAAGTCTCCACGACTCTTCCCTGACCAGGCTTTCACCTTAGCTCCAGGGTTTTCCAGGCTGCAGACACTATCTCATTTCCCCCCTGCCCCCTCCCAGCCCCAGCAATTACTACTTAAGCTGTTAAAACAAGCATGGCCAGTCTGGTACGAAGTGGAAAATCTGATCCTAGGGAAGCGAGCAGGCAGGGGAAAAGGGAGGTCAAGGGGAGGTAGGCTGGGAGCAAGAGAGAAAAGGATCAGGCAAGAAGTCTCCCTCCACCCCACGAGCAAACCCCCCTTCTCTGGGGCTCCTGGCCCCAGCCGATGCCTCCCAACACCAACCCCAGGGACAGCCCAATGTGACACAGATGCTCCGAGCTCCCTGCGGCATCATCTCCATTTCAAAGTCACATTTATCGCAGGCTGACTTTCTGCTTGTTCCAGTCTGGGTAGGAAGGGTGAAAACCGCCACAGCACTCAAGTCCTCACTCCCCAGGATTGCCCAGACCCAAAGAGGCAATTTAAGGCTTCGACTGTACTTGCAAAACCCATCCCCCTGTACCAAGGATTGCGCACAACCCCACGCAAGCTGGTGAGGAGCCTGGCTTCCTACAGCCACCTACAATACTGAATGTGTTGTAGACTAGGCTGTGTTTTCTTAGAGCTCCACCACCCAAACCCCAGCAATTCTGTGAGAATCAAGACTTTAATAAGAACAGATTTAGCTTATGCATGTATAGAGAAGGGCAAAAAGCCACCAGAGCCAGGAATCATGACTTCTAAGACTCCCCAGAAAACATAACAGGAGTTATTTTGTGGATGATCTGGAAGTGGCAATAAGCACCTGCACTGCAAGCAGCCCCAAATCCCCAGTTTTGGGCAAAACTACCACCTTTTCCCTTCAACCTCTTCCCAGCTCACGCAAAAATTAATAGAACTTCTCCACCTTTCAACTGGTAGTTCAAAACAAAAAAAAGACTTTAATTTATACAAAACAAAACCATGTATAATCAGTTGAACAACATTGACTGTACAAAGGAATAAAAAAATAAAAGGATAGTCCAAAAAAACCAACTCAGGAATGGTACAAGTGTTGGAGAGCAGCTACAGACTAGTGTTGACATCAGATGCAAGAATCTTTTCCTTTTAAATTATTTAAAAAAAAAAAAAAAAAGTTTTTTGCTGAGCAATTCCTCTAAGTAAATCTTTCATCCTCACTGGAGACTGGATCTGTTGAGACCTTGGGGGGGGGGGGGGTGGGTGGAAAATCAACTGCAGGGAAAAAGGCATGGGGAGGTGTCACACATGGCAAAGCCAAACCAAGCAGAGGTACATCAAGTTTTTCTAGACATGCAGCAGCTTTGTGATTGCAGAAAGGAAACCTTCGTCCCTCTTCACCCCACACACCGGTGCCCGGGAGCAGCCCAGCAAAGGGACCCCGTGGTGCCCAGATGATGTTTTTCCAGGAGAAGCCGCCTTTTGCGGTGCCGATCACCTGTTGGCTGTATATCCCCAGGCTGCTGAGCCAGCGATTGTCTTCTGCTGTGTGTTAAGTGATGGGAAACAGGTGCCAGCCATCCCAGACAGGTTCTCGAAATCCCCCGGCCTTCGTGCCACCGCGCCGAGCTTGGCTGCAGCTTTGCTCTTGAGCCAAACCACCACTACAAAGGATTCTTCTCCCCCCTCCATCTGCCTGGGGTTTAATTCTCTCCTCGCTCATTTGAGCTGGGCAGTAAAGCACGCTAAAGATGAGCCAAGAGTCCTACCCCTGTATTGTATTTTGTTCTGCAGAGCGGGGAGGGGGAAGGCTCCTTCACCTCCCAGGCCCGCTCAGAAGATGTCCCCGTGGAGGGATGCGCCCCTGCACGCTGCCTGAACAAAGCGGGTACGTCGGCCGCGCAGGAGCCGCTGCGGCTTCATTCTGCCCACGCAATGCAACAAGCTGCTCTGGGGTTTGGGGGGCGAAGAGCAAGCCCAGGCCTTGAGGAGTTGCTAACACCAGGAGGAAGATGGCAGCACTGTACCGGCTGGTCTCCTCACTGAGGAGACCGGCCCAGCAAAAGGAAAAGCAGTTCACTTTCTACTATGCTACTCAAAATCTACACGTCCTGGCCACCTATGAGAATCTGTCAACATAGCTTAGTCCCACTGCCAAGGCCCGCTTAGCTTTTGGAATAAGGGCTAGGTGTTATTTCTAAGTTTCCAGGTGAATTTCCAGCACAGATCAGCCATGGGGCAAAGCCGGGGAAGCGCATGCCCTTGCTTGACAGAAGATCTTCTCCCACAGCACATGCACATCTCAAGCTCTTGCCGCTGAGCACGCACGCCCCTCTAAAATCCAGGAGCAGTCCTACCGAGCAAAGCAGTTTGCTTTCCCAGTTTCCTGGTGCTGCCACAAGAGCCACGTGCATTTGCCACAATGGGACCTGGGGGCTGGGGTCCACTGTTTCCCCACACAAACCTCTTTCACCTTCCCAGTCCCTGGCTCCTTCACACTCCAGTGGGAAAAGCTGCTCCTGTCCTTTCCCCACTTTCATCTAGGAGAAGCCACAGCAACGCTAGCTCAGGCAGAATGTCCTTGGAAAAGCAAAGCAAGAAGCAGCCAGGATTCCGGGGCTGTCACACGGGGTGGCATCGCAGATGGAGGGCTCTGGAAGCGACAGCCGAGGTTTTGCAGCAATAAGGGACAAAATTCAGCGTTCTTCCTCTGCTTTAGGTGCGATGCTTCTACCTTCTGCTCCTCAGTCCCCCATCAGCCATGGATCAGAAGGTGCGAAGTGAGCAAGGCATCAGTCTGACCTCAGAGCTGTCTCTTCATCCTGCCTGCCAAAAACAAACCCCGAGACCCTGGCCTCTCCACTCTGTCCCTCGATCCACTTACGTCCCACCCTGCCTTCAGCACTCACAAGTTTTAGCAAATGATCAGAATAGAGCAGCTTGGGGTATGTTACACACAAATTGTTCTTTCCTTCTGCATACGTAGTATTTAAAAAAAACCAGCACAAGCCCTGGTGGGGATTGAAAGTCTCTTAAAGCATCTGTATATTTTCATCAGAAAATCCTCCACTTCTCCCCTTTGCTGACACTGGGAAAGTTAATCCAGTGCTTGTATTTACATGGCTGCATAAAATTTTCCCTGACTGCTTCTTAAAAAAAAACCTTAAAAAACAAGTGATATATATATATATGTATAATATTTACATAAATAAACGAAGAAGGCAAGCAGACTGCTTCCCTCCCCTTGCCTTGTTTTCTTTCTTTTTTTTTTTTTTTTTTTTTTTTTTTTGGCAACAGCAGGTTAACATCCTGGTGAAAACTGTCATTAGTCCCCTGTCCCCATTTCTTATTTTTCTACATCCAATGATCACTATTGCACCAGCAATCTGTTCAGGAGTCCAAGAGTTAAAGTTGCAGCACAGACTCTCCTTGCCTACTCCCTTAAGCCTCTCAATCTTCCATTAAATCCATTTCTCCATTGAGACTGGATGAGCTTTTTTCCCCTTCCCCCCTCCCCAACCCGGCAGCTGCTGAATTTTCCACCCCAGGCCAAGAGGCAAAGCCCAAAGCATTCTTGGAGGGTCACTTGGCAGAGTCCTCTCCCCGCCAGCGCTGTGAGATCCAGCCGGCACCACGCTTCCTATGCGAAGCCAAAACGTGAGCCCATTCCTAACGCTTGTGCGTGCCGTCGGAAAAGTAACCGCGGCCCATCCGAAAGGATCCAGTCGAAAAGGGTTAAGTGTGCAAACAGCTGTACATCGGTGGGTGGGTGTGGATACGTTAGAAGCTCACGGCACGTCCATCCTGCTAAGAGATCTTGCAGTTGTTGCGTGAGCAGTTCTGTGGGGGGCTCTGGGGCGGACGAATTGATTTGGATCTCTTCAAGCTGTTACCTTTGCTGCTGCTCCCACCCCCACTGCTGGCCAGGGAATACGACCGGCCGTGCATCATCACCGCGTTCATCCCGTTGGCCATCGAGAAGGATTTCAGGTGACTCTTGATGGTGACGGGCAACGGCAGCTTGTCGATGAGGTGGACTGGGGTGCAGGAAACGATGGCTCGGCAGCACAGGTCCTGTAAGCTGAACACTGGTGGGAGAAAAGACAAGACGGTCAAAGGCCAAGAGATTTCAAGGGCTGCCTTCTCCCCACAACTATTCCTTATGCTGCGCAGTTCCTGCTCCTTTGGGGAGAGGCATTAATAATGATTGCATAGGTGCCTTGAATAGAAAGCAGATTAGTTAGGACAAAAGCTTAGGAAACCCCAGGTAAGCTCTGCTGTTGGAGGTTAGTGGTTTGCGAGACAGCAGCTTTGGTGTCAACACAGGGCTTAGACACTGCCACCCCTTCTCTCTGCAGCAGTGCCTTGTTCACATTCCTGCCAGACACCTGGCTTCTCAGGCCATCGTTTGGCAACCAGAAGGATGTGCCCAGGGAAGGAGGCAACAGGGTCAGCAAGCCCCGAAGCAGGACAGTCTCACTTGGGACCTATTAAGAGAGCAGCAGCCACAGGGCTGGCTCTCTGCAGAAGACCTGCAGCAACAGAGATCCCGCAAGCCAGAAGACGACTGCCCTTTCAGGCTTCCCAGTGTCCTCTTAGCTCAGTGTACATCATGTGAGCCTGCTCTGGGAAGTCTACTTGGAGAGGATTTCCCAGCAAGCAGCCACACGAGGGCACGCTTTCACCTCCAGCCTGCCGCGAAAGCCACGCTGCCTTTCCCAAGCAGGCAGCCCCTATTCCCAAGCAGGCAGCCAGCAGGTACAAGTCCTGCCTCCGGAGGATGTTCAGGAGAGGTCTGCAAATGCCATGCAGCTCCTCCTGCTCGCCATCCATCCACGATGGATGACCTGGCAGCCAGGTCAGGGGCAGGAGCCCAGGCAGACAATTTGGTGACTGGGGCTGGCAAACAGGATTTTCCCTCCCTCGTGAGCAGGAGCTGAGGATCCATATGAAGGCAGGTCACCCCAGGAGTGCAAGTCTCCTGCTGCTCAGACTGCCAATGGGGCACACTGCTACCTCCACCCAGGAACATGGGACCTAAGACTATTTTTCTTCAAATGCAACAGGCTGAGACGTAATGTGGAATCTGCTTGCAGTTTGCCACACTGCAGCACGTGTGCCTGGATATATGGAATACCCCAGCCCACTGCTGCACACCGACAGCAGGGATGTGATTTAGTCCCTTTCAGCTCCTTGGGCTCACTCTGCTTCCACATCCCTCCAAAACAGGAGATGCAGGCTCAGGCAAGGGTAAGGACAGAGGTGCTTACGCCTAGATTCATCCCACACAGCCATTTGATTGAAGTACTTTCAAGCTGTGAGCTTAATTGCCCTCAGCCTCATCCAGAATAAGTGGAGAGGTGTAGGATGCCCTGGAGCAATTCAGATCCTAGACATGCTGAACTGCCCTCTGGAGCTGCCCGTCCCTCACCGCTGCCTGCCGGGTTCCTGAAGGCGTGCAGGCAGCTTGCTGTGGCTCAGCTTCAGCTTGTCCGACCTGAGGCATTTCACCATGTCAGGTGCTTTCAGATCCCACAGTTACTAATAAACACACCTGCCACCTAGGCAGTCAGTCCTATCCCTCCATTTCAGCCCAGCCAGCTCTCGTGCCTTCCCCATATGGAGCATCTCCCTCGCTACTGACCTCTGTTGGGTCTCCAGATCTTCTCCATGCCGTGCCGCATGAGGACGATACGGGACAACTCCGTAAAGGACTCTATGACGTTGAAGTTGCACAAGGGGCTGACTTCAAAAAACGTCATGCAGTTCTTCTCCGCGTAAGCCCGGGCCTGCTCCGTTGGCACCTGCCGCTTGAAGGCGAGGTGAAGCCTGTTTCCCACCAGGATCCGAGGGACACCTGGGGCATGCTTAAACAAGGAAAGAAGTGGAGAAATCATAGCTTGTCCTTAGCAAGGGCAGCCTACACCCAGTATTCTGCTTACCGGCAACAGCAGTGAAGGGCAAAGAAATAGAAACTGCTCTGTGACCGAGGGGGACTCCTACATGACAAGGAAGACTAATTTATCCCCGCTACAGTCTGATTTAGAGGGAAGCTTCCTATCTTTCTTGACCATTCCCAAGCCCTTTCCTACTACTCTGGATTTATACAGAGGTGGAGGGCAGACACTGTCTCCTTGCTTATTAGTGGACTGCCATCATTTCCTCTCCATAGCAGAGCCATTCTTGTCCCCGTATCAGAGGTGGCACCTCAGGTGATACCTCCCCAAATTTTTGCTATAGGCCACTGCATGTGTTCTTCCATTCAACTTACCTCATCTATTTCCTTTATCCATCGGTCTATCCCATCAAAGGACCAGCGATTAGTGATGTCATACACCAAGAGAATTCCCTGGTGGAAGAAAATCAGGAGCAGTCAAGAAGTTTCATAGTAGGCAAAATGAAAGGGAGACACACCTGAAAAACTGCCTCCATATGCAGAAACCAAAAGGCCAAGAGAGAGAACATTGCTCCAGCTGCACTATTTGTATGCTTGCTAGGGCAAAAATTGAGACACCAGGTCTGTAATAACTCAGTCCCAGACTATTAGGGAAAGTTTTACTCCTGTTTTGGCTTGAACATCCACCAAATCATTTCCAAAGCAACAGTCTCTACGCAGGAGGAGGAACTGCCTTGGTGACTGTGTATCTGGAGGAACAAAACACACCCTCCTCCTGCCACAAATCTGATACAAACTCACTGAGGCAGAAACAGTCTTTTTCTTTTCCCCTTACACAAAACCAGCTGCATTCAGTGGTAGGATGGTAGCAGAACATGACGAAGTTCATGAAGCATGTTTTCAGCATGTTTTCCCTCTCCAGAACCTGTCTCATTCTGTCGTCTCTTTGCTGGCAAAGAAAAAGTTGAGTGATGCCAATAAGCAACACAGCATCTCTGCAGGACTGAGACCTCATGACCAGGATCCACGCTGGGCTTTGCTGAAGGCAGCCGGTGTTGTTAATTGTCACTGCTGCACTGGCAGAGAACGAACATAGTACAGCGATACTGGCAAACCCCAGAGAGTCAGATCAAAGGTCTTGCTGTGAGACATTCCTCCAGGCCCTTTCTTCTGGCAACAGGTACCTACAGCATCCTCAGGCCCACTTCCATCTTCCCTGAACACCACCCACATCCACAACTCACTTCCCAGTCACCTCTCAAGGTGCACCACAATGATGCTGGCAACCAGGACAGGCACAGCTCATGTCAGGGAAGCTTGTGCCTGCAGCTGTGATGACATGGAGCAGCACCTCAGAGAGTCTCCCCCCTCACCCTGAGCTCAGCTAGCAGGACGCAGGACCACGACCAGACTGCTGGCCACCATTCTAGTCTGCAGCAACTCCTACCAAGTGAGCTTTTTTTGAATCAAAGTATTTCTGAGGACAGACACAAGGAAAGTAGGCTATGCACGGCCCTGCAGGCACACAAGTCAACACATCAGGAGCTGCCTCTCAGTACCGGTTGGGCACATACAGCATTTAGAGAATTGTCTTAAGCAGCAGCCTTTCTGCAACTCTCCCATGATTTTTCTGACTTCTTGTCACTCTCTGCTTTGCAATCAAGGACATTTCAAGTGACAACAGGCACTTCAAGATTACTTCACAGAATTGCAGTTGAAGATGCCCTGAAATGGGAACTACAGAGGAACAGATGATCTTGCACTGTGAGAGGAGGCACCCCAGCTGGGAACACAGTGCCGAGTGAAAGGTAACCCAGCAACAGTAAGACTAAGCTAAAGGCAAAACAAACCAGCCCGAGCTAGACTCCAGGATTACAGATCATTTAGCAGCACGCTCAGCAGAACCAGTCTTCTCTGAATCAGGGGTGTCCTCCAGGAACAGCCGTCCCTACAGCAAGTCCCCAGTGCAAGCAAAAGAGATCTCAAGTTGGCAAAGGAAAGTCTCAGCTGGCAGCCTAGTCCTCCCTAGAAGATGCCTAGATACAGCACAGTGAAGGAGTGAGCTGACAAACTGCCTAGCATCTGTCCTGGTACAAGTCAGAGACCATCAAGCACCCTCACATACCAGTGGAGTTGCTCCTTTAATTCACTGAAATGGAAGATCCACTACACAGATGGGAAACACAAACTACCCAGTCCTCCTGAAACACAGCTTTACAATATTTGCTGCTACCAAAGCCCATGATGAACTGGGGGAAGCCTGTACAGAAGCCATGTACATGATATACCTCAAGTTTATGAAAAAGCAATCATCAGCATGAGATCTGGAGCACACGGGCATGATAAATGCCAAGACATCTGAGCCACGAAGGCACTTGAATCCTCATAATAAAGTCCTATCTTGAGCTGACACTTGAAGTGTTCCCCCCACTTGGAAAAGCAGCCTTTCTCCGAGTATGCTGGGTGTGCCTCAACACTGTTTGCCTTTCTCTCACAGCTCTTTCAGAATAAAAAGGCTCTCAAAAAGCCTGCCCAATGTCTTCGTTTTTAAAAGTCGCGGTTAGAACAATTTGATTCTTGAGCTCCCCAACCTCCTTGCACAGCTGTTCCACCCCAGGCAGTTGCTCTCCAGGAAAAGCTTGTTTTTTCTGTCCTTGCTGACCCTCCAACATCTAAGCATCTGTGTGTGTACCATTTGCAGAGAGGCTCAACTGTACAAAAAAAGAAGGGGAGAGAGTACAAAAGGCAAGTCTTGCATGGTGGGTTGGTTTTCATGTTTGACAGTCCAACATGAAGAGCGAGCCCTTCAAAGTTTGGTTGTTCTGAGGGACCTGACGATAAGTTTTCATAATTGCAGGAGTATTTGGCGGAGGGGGCACATGCATCTTCAGTTTCCTCCAAGGAAAGTCTGGAGCTCACGCCTAGACTCCATAAATTTTTGCAGTGTCATTTTTAGAACAATCAGAAAACTTCATACTCAAAAAGAATTGAAGGTTGTTTTTGTTTTGGAGGAGAAGAGAATCAGTTTCTCCTAGGTTTAGGTAGGAAAAAGTAAGGAGGAACTAATGATTTTCCATAATTAAAAAATTCCACAAAACCAAAGATACTGCTTTTCAAGAACCCAATCAAGCAAATACCTACTACCAGATACATCACATTTTAAGTGCCTTTTTTTTTTGGGACGGGGGACGGGACGGGATGGACAGACACTCCTCCCTCTTTGGAGGGAAGAGACTCTGAGCTTTCTTCCCCCCCCCTCTTTTTGTTATGTTTGTTTTGACTTCTAGCTTCCAAGGCTGCACGTGTGAATGAGTGAGAGTCAGGAAATAACAAAGCAAAAAGTTTGATGACCCCCTTCCAAGACAAACTGCCAGCAAGTTAAATGAAGTCTACTTATTTTATTTCTGGATTGACAAATTCCTTTAGCCAAGAGAAACAGACCCAAGATCTAGTTTGTGAAGACTGCTTCTGCCAGAAATATGCTCTAGCAGGAGAGAGTTTTTAAGCTTGCTGGCAGCCACAGCCTAGATCTTCTTTAAATATGAGTAAGGATAAAACATCAGCAAAAATGCAGACCCAAGTTCTCAGGAGCCCAGTGGAAGGTCAAGACCATGATTTCTAAATGCAACACACTGTCTGCCAGCTTACCCTCCAAGTCATAACACAGCTCCATGCATGCACATTTACGGTTAAGATTGTCAAGGAAAGCTTCCAAAAGGTCAGAAGACATCAGGGCCAAGCTGTCTAATGCCTTGCTTCTGTCCTCATCCTCCCCAGCATGGGTATTAAGACCAGCTTTACTGTAACTCAGCAGAAGATGGAGGAAGCAGTCTTAAAAACCTCTGGCCAGCTCATGGTGCTGCCAGATAACCTTGTACTTTTTCCAAGTAGCACTGGCATGCTCCAGACACCACGTTTCTAGAGCACACATCCCAAATACACTTTGTCATTACCATTTTCTCCCCTAGAGAGAACAGTACACAGACATGCACGCAGACAGGGAGCTGGCTCCATCTCTGCAGACAGTTCCAAGTAAGATCTGTCGTTTTTTTCTTTTTTTTTTTTAAAAAAGTCTCCTTTGGAATAATGTGCACAGAATTTTAATTTACTCAACTAGACAAATGAACAGTTTCCCATTTGCAGCCTAAATTGTTCTCTAAGTGCCTAGATGGCTGTCAACACCGTAATATCTCCATACTTCTCAATTTTTAGTTTCACAAAGCACCTTTGTAAGCGTAATGCACCCCAGGCTCCCACAGCATGAAGTGAAAAGCTGCATACTCAGGTTCTCAAATCAAGGGTATTCTGGACCCCTCACCAACCCTCCAACAGCCTTTCTTCTTCTTCTCCTCAACCTGCCTACAGGCTTCTGTGTGAGGTAGAAGACAACTGGACTCATCCCCAGACCTGTCTCAGGGCTTTTCACAATTGATTTTCAAAGTTCATTTCCACTCTGTTTTAGTTCCACGCTACTGGGATTGGCACGACCGTAAGCATACCAGCAACAGAAATTTCCACGTGAGTACGTTGTGTAGAGAACAAGGAACACAGAGAGATCATCTGTTATTGTATCGAGCAGCACACGTAGACACTTACTCTGCCAAAACCCAAACTTGTTTTCAGCAGGAGCTTACACAAAAATCTGTCCACATAACGAAGGGGGGGGGGGGGCAGCAGGTTTGAAGTATCATCTCTCTCTGCTTGCTGCAGGTTTAGACCAGGCTTATAAGCAATAACCTTTTAAAAGTGAGAGAGAAGCAGCATGCTCACCCATCACTGCAGAGCAGACTCCTCCAAAGAAGCTTCTCGTATGCTTTAGGAGCTGGATCTCCAGCCACTTGCACAAGCAAACAAGAACACTGCTGGGAAGAAGCAAGTTCTTGCACAACTGCCAAAGACCTCAGCTCGGTGCAGTGCAGGCAGATGACAGGGTGGCCAGGAAAGCGTCACTCGCTGGTATTCTCCACCGATGGAAAAAAGCTATTGCTGAATAAGGCTGAAAGACCCTTCAGACTGCATTTCTCTGGCCCACAGGACAAAGTAAACCATAAACAAAAGATGCAGCACTGACAGCAACCAGAACACTTTGTCTCTCCTGCCTGCTCTCCTGGAGCTACGGTTGGTCATGGCTTTCCAGCTGGCACCTCAAACCTTGGCTCATGGGCAATTACGTCCTGCTGCCAAACCATTTCCCAACAGCATAACACACTGCAGGGGGGTTATTTATCACCAAGCTTTTGATAAACATTTTGGCAGGTAGGGCAGACTCCTCCAGCAGCTGCACAACCCCATCAAAATGACCTGAGGCAGGTAAGGTATTTGCAGCAATCAAGCAAGCCGTGAGGTAGAGCAAAGTCTACATCTCAGTCTGCTGAGCTGCCAAAAAAGCCACCACCTTCCTGCATACTAAGAAGCCCTGAACAGGAGAAACAGCAACTACTCAAATCACCTGCCTAAGCAGAACTCAACAATATTCATTATTCTGTTAGGGCTACAGCTTTGCTGTAAGATGGGAGCATTTGTCAATGTTGATTATGGCTTCCTGTAGATGGTCTGAAACTATTCATGAAGGACCTTCTGTATCACACTGTCTGGGAAGAGTTGGCAAGCCACATTTCCACTGGTACATGAGGACATCAGGAATGATACTGGCACTGCTTCTTCCTCGCTAGATCAGAAAGCACCACCACAACCCTCTTTCTCCCCTCCGTGATGACTCTTGGAATAGCTAGCATTTGCTCACAGCAGCCAGAAGAGCCACAGCTGCACACAACAGTTAAGATTAGCATGCCAGCTCTACTGTTGGTATGATTGAGAACTTATAACCAAGTAGAAAAAGCCAAAGCGCAGAAGTCCAAGAGCAAAATCAAAGATTTCTGAAGCACCTTTAAGCATCACTAAATGCCTTTCACCATACGCTATGCTGCAACAATTAATATAAAAATCCTTCTGCAATACAGCAAGCTCCAGACTCCCCAGGTTTGTTCTGCAGGTTGCAACACTACTGGGTTTCCATCTCTACCCACCCCCGGCCCTGCAGTCACCATGACGTGGCTTGCACACTCTCCCTGCCCTACCAGTGCCTAGAGGCCAGTGCTCTGCTATCCCAGACACGATTGCTCCTCTTTTGCCCCAAAGTGAGACCCTGAAGCAATGTGGTCAGGACTTGCTGGCTCAATGAACCCTATGAGGGAAGGGATGATGAAAGCAGCTGTGATAAAAGGGAAACTCAAATCCCAGGCAAGAAACAAGAGAAAAGGAGGGGGATCCCAGGCATACCAGTATGCCACAAACCTCCACCTTGACCCAAAGAGTATATTGCATGCCTAATGAGATCAGCTAGACAGGGAAGGAAAGCAAGACAGATCTGTGATCCTCAAAGCAAATCCTGAGGCAAAAGCAGCTGGTCTGCCTTGGATGAAAGAAGGGACTGGTCCTCATCTGAAGCCAGCTCATCAAGGACAGTGAAGCTATTTTACTTCGGAAGTTTTCAAGAGGAAGAAGTTCCTGCTGAATATGAAAGCCACATGGCTATGTACCCAGGCAAGTGGTGCAGAGTCTAAACTGGGGAAGGCATTGAGGTGCTCAAGAAGAGTCCTTTGGGGAGGGACTAGCCTGAAGTCCAGACTGAGCAATGCATGAGGCTGTGCTGGGGGGCAAAGGAAAACTCCTGAGAAGGTCTGCTCCCTATTTGGAGACTGTTTTTCCACTTTGCAACCTCTCCAGGGTTTACTTCAGAAGATTCAATTCTTATCACTACACTTGAGAAATTAAAAGGTGTGTGTGGGCGGAAGTCAGGTGTGCGTGGGGGAAAGTTGGGTGTGCTTCCCTTACTTGAAGGCACTTTTCATACCAAGTATTCTCTTAAGCACTGGCTATTCAGATAGACTCTCCCTGTTCTCAGACACCCCTGTAAGGGCTGCCAGGTTGCTGAGGCCAGCCTCCTGCTCTCACAGCTAACCTGTCAAAGTCCTCTTTGGAAACTCATTCTTCAAGCTCCCCTTGTGCTCCTTATGGGAAGTGCAGTTCAGAGTCTCAGTCCTCTACTCAGTGAGAACCCTCTGCTAATTTTCAGCAAGAAGCTGCTCGTGGCCAGTTTATACCAAGCTGTTCTTGTACAAATATCACACTCCATTTTAAACAGTGCTTTTCCCACCCTGGCATCTCTCTTCTCTGCTGCATTAAATCTTCCTGTGCTTTTGGCTTGTTAGGTTCAAAAAGCTGTTTCTCTTGCCTCCAACTGGTTTTGAATCAGGCTTCCTACAGCAGAAGTCTTGAAGTCTGATGACACCAAGAGAGGAAAGCAGAGAGCTGAAGCAGAGAAGTCAGTACAGCACACAGCATTAGATACATTTTGAAGAAATAAGAGGACCTGTGAGCATTTTCTCTCTTTTCCCCTGAGACTACATTGAGTTAAATTGTCTTTATGCTAAGGCTATGCCAGAAGTTAGCTTCTGCACACTGAAAACAACTGGAGGCATTGAAGTCCATTCTCACAGTCATACAGGCATTTGTTATTCAAAACAAACAGTCCTCTTGCTTTAGTTAGCCATTAAGAGTTTAAATTAAGATACATTCCTCTTCCATTGAAAGATGTGGTGAGTTATTTAAGAGAGACAATATCTGTACTCCTGCTAATACAGGAATATTGCTGCATCGCCACATGGCAGCCAATCACTTGATGCTGAAACCAATCTAAGTTTTACTCCAAGCTACCTGGAAAAGACTGTACAAGGACTCTAGTCATTAGTCTTCAAGAAGCACCCACTTTTCACTGTGCTTATCTCATGAACACTTTCAGATGGCAGTGGAGCTATTTCACTTGGGAACTCCTCCTCCTCCTACTGGGCAGGCTTGCTGTTTAGGGCTGTTTTGTTGTTTCGAAGGGTAAGGGTTGACTATTTTGGCAGATCAGAATTAAGACATCACAACAGTATTTTGGAAAAGGCATTTGTTGCACAAGCAGAATGCAGGCCTTGAGGAAAAGGTGTAAGCTACACCTTGCTGCGCAAGTAAGCTCCATACCCCAGCGTTCAGCAATAAAGCACTCACACTAAAGGTCCCTCTGCCTGGCTGATGAGGTTTATTGCCTCTCAGACAGACTCCTTGGAAGGGGTAAGTAGATAAGATGGATAAAGGCAAGCCTTGCAGATGTTCAGGTGAGAGTTCCTAAAGCAATACCAATAAATACAGCAGAAGGGCAAGACATTGCCTCCAAAGCAAAGGTGGTCAAGAACTTCATTTTGAGAAAGGTAGATTGAAAGCAATCTTCAATTTCAAACTTAAGGTCAGCCAGATGCACAATACCTTATGGCACCCACTGTCAAACACTAGCGTCTAGGGAAAACAGGCTACAGGAACCCAAAGGATGCACTGTGCAAGTGCCTTACGGTTCCAGTTTCTAGACAGATGTGTACCTGCCTTTCCCTCCAGTTCAAGTATTCTTATCGCTACTTATTTCACCTTTCCTGTCTGCCCCAGTTCGCTATATGGTGGCAGCAGCTACGAGTTCTGGCATGTGGGTGCAGGCTCTGCTGGGTGCAGGCTTGTGGAGACACAGCACTTGCTCTGAGGAGCTCACAGTCTACACGAAGGGGAGAAAGTCTTCTGTACAGCAGTCTGGAAAAGCAGGTCACACTGCAGACAGGGGTAAAAGCTCTCAAATGATATTTCTGGACACATTAGTTGGGAAGCTTGCTGCTTTCTATTACCAGTTTGATCTGGGCATCTGACACAGCCAGGTCTCAGAAAAAGACTGACCAAAGCTAAGTTAGGTGGTTATCAGAAAACCACACTGACTGATTCTGTTCATTTATAACTGGTAAGGGAAGTGACACGATCTCAAGCCCACAGATTATACTAGGATTGAAGCTCTAGACTTTTCTCAAGTGTAGTAAGGGCAAAGGGAAGCTTGAAGATAAACTCAATCACATGGGACTGAGCATGCGAACAGGAGATCCCGTACTCTCCCACTGCAGAAGGCACGCCCCAACACTCCTTGCCTTGCACTTCTGCAAGCACCAGGAAATTGGCCTCCGCTTCAAAGGAGCTGCCTCAAAGCATCCACAATCCCAGAGATTGCACAAACAAGAATAAACATGACACCAGAGGAGATATCAACAGCACACCCCAGGCGAAGTGCTCTCATGTGTACAGCACAAGTGAATTTGCAGGAAGTCTTAGGGAAAGAGAGCATGACGGATTTTGCCAGTTAGCAAAGCAAAAGTCTACAGCCACAAGGAGCAAAAAGCCAAGAGCAGTAATGGCAAGAGCTTGAATAAAAGTGGCAAAGTTTCCCAAAGGCTGGGAAGCCGCCAGGACAGTGGCACAGTCAGGAGGTTGATATATAGCTTCCGACTCTTAGTGTCTAAGAGAGGAGGAATTTTCTCCAAAGTTTTCCAAGTTGGAAACAAAAGGAAAAATACAGTATTTCATTTAGCTTAGGGAGACTTTATCCTGGAGGGACCCTATCACATTACTAAAAGGACGACAATAAAACAGTAAGAAAGCTCTATTAACTAACAGCAGTTTTTCAGAGGACCACAAGATTTTTCTGCTGTTCAGAATCTAGATGCTATTCTGGAGCAGGGCCCAAAGGAGAAACTCAAAATGTAATGCTCTGTCTCATGTTTTAAGGAAGGTACTTTACGATCCAATTGAGCTGCTCTAGTTTCAAGTCTGCATCAAACATGCAAGTAGGAGCCACCCTATTTTTGGAACTGATTTGAAGGCAACACAGACTGGAAGAACCCCACTGGGAAAGCCAATGTCATATTTAAACAATTTTGACAAACCTCAGAAAGTATGAGCTCCCACATTAAAGCTAAGGCAGATCCAGAGCTAGAATTGCCTTGTCCTCTATAACGCCATCTTCCAAGCCCTTCTCTAGAAACTAATACTGAATATAGTCTGTAACAGACCTTTTCTGTAAGAGTCTAGGAAAGTCTTGTCATTTACTCCCCTCTCTTCCACTATTTCATAAAAACAGAATACCAGGCAGCAAGATGACATGCAGCCCCTCTTGGCATTTACATAGCTCCCATCCTTCTGATGCTTGATGCGTTCCTCTTCAGAGCTCTTTACTGTGGCATGCAAGATTTTTACAGCCTAAAGGAAAAGCAAGTGTGCCCCGTCGAAGCACTGAGAACAGCACTTACCTGGGCTCCTCTAGAGTAGGATCTGAAAATGGTGCAAAATCTTCCTTGCCCTGATGTGTCCCTGCAACAAAGAAAAGTTACAGCTATGAAACTTGGAGAATTGAATCCCATACTGCGTATCTCCTGTTGGACCTAAACAAATATAAATAAAAATCAGTGTTGATCTTGTCAGATCTTTAGAATATGTGTGGTACCCACACTGCTCTGCATGGTGTTTTTGGGGGAGAATTGGTGGGTGCATCACCACCTTTGGTTACAGTCAGACACACTCCAGAGGTCCTTGCTGCCATCGTGCTTCCCATGGAGAAGGTACAAACCAAAACCACTCAGTTCAGTACTAGCTTATGATGTATAAGGATGTAAGTCATTTTACTCCCTTGGGCAAAGGATTTTCTCTCTAGTTCCCCACAGTCCATGGGAGTTCAAAGAGTGAGACTGCAGACCTCTCCTAGTCATGGAGAACAGCTGACCTATCGTAAAATGAACATAACCGCTCAAGATATGAGAAATTGTCTTGCACTGTCTAGTTTCACTTATTTTTCCAAACACATTTTAACCAAAAATGAAAGGAAGTATCTTTATACCCAGATCTCTGACTGACTTGGTCGATCATACCCTACAGAGAGCTCAGGAACAGGACTAGGGGACAGCGTTTCTAGCCCACTGCAACAATAAGGGGCTATTCAGTCACTAGCATTTGTGCTGACGGCAACTCTTGACGTGGTATAAATAAGTCTGACTACATTACCAGCACCTCTCAGTGCCTGCGGGAACATCTGGGACAGTAAGCCAAAGCCCAGCACACTGATTTAACCAGTATATACTGAAATGCGTCAGGGTAATCAGAGACATGTTATGATGTTTGTCATATCTATTCACTAGGCCAGGATAAAAGACACATTAATGACCACTGAGAAGCCTGATGAATCCCTCAGCCCCAGATTTGCACCAGCTATATGAAAAAGGCACTAACCTCAAGTTCAGGACAGTCATTCTTTCAGATATAAAGCCTTCAAAGATCGTATTATTGGTCCTGGACATGAATATAAGTCTGTGCTTACATCTCCTTCACCCCCAACAATCAGATATTGGGTTGCATGAAGAAAGTAATGGTAAAAGATTGCACTAAAGCATCATAAACTGATGCTACCAGCTTTTCAGGTCCTGTGCTGGTTCTCCAGCTCAAGAATTACGGTATAAAAAGGAGAGGGTTTCAAGAGGGAAGCAGTAACTACACACTTGGGGCTGAAGCATTAAAATAGACATCTCACGAGAGACAGAAGAATGTAAGTGGCACATATAAACATATAAGCTAGAAGAGATAAATTAGCTGCTTCTGTTCTTTTGTAAGAAAAATGAAGACATTCAGCTTCAGAGAGCAGGGGTATAATTAAACCACAGAAGCATACACTGCTAGAGTCAGTCACTGAGGCTGAGAACATGGCGTTCATTCCTATCTAACAATTCACACAGATTGCTAATACTCCTGTTACTTGTCACAAGCATTGGTAAAGGGACTATTTAACTCCATGTTTTAGGGTCTGTGTCATTCCCTACTAGATCAGAGTGAAACCCAGAATAGGGGCAGGCTACCTATCCTTCTTCTTTCACCTACAGGATTGCTGTGTCAGCTTCTCAGCAGGTTAAACCTCAGACAAAGCTTGGCCAGAAGGACTCCAGATCTCTCTCTAGTGCTGGCAGATAAGGCAGGGGTCACCCCTCCCATGCAGCGTTGTCCCATCTCCATCCCAGTGTCAGGTCACTCCAGTAAGTCCTGCTCTCCAGGGGTTTACCATACTCTGACACTAACTCTGAGGTCTATTCACTGCTCTTGTTTTTATTTTCTACTCAAGTCATTGAGAAATACCCAGCTTCTGTAGGGACTAAGGGCTTCACACATTTTTCTTCTCCTCCTTTCCTATTCTTTTGTTTATATTTCTCATCCTAGGATTTCAGGAAAATCCAGTATTGCTTCTAAAATAGTACTGTTCCCTCAGTGATTTGAGAACTGTATGGGAACATGGTCAGGTATGACAAAGAAAGACTGAAGTCGGACTATTCCAGCAAAGAACAGCATGCTGTTTGTGCTACTCAATCAATGAAAAGAGGTCTGGTTTGCTAGAGTAACTCACTGATAAGAACAGATAGCAAGCCTCACTGCATGCCTGGGGATGTTCTGCGCTCTCTGCAGCTCGGTACCACATCCCACTAGCAGCACCACGGCCCCTGCTCACCGGTCCTGCGCTCACAGCCAAAGCAGCTCAGAAACACTCACCACAGTTCCAGCTTGACCCTTCTGCCATCCAGCAAGATAGTAGTGGTCTTGTAGTCAATTCCTGAAAGGAAACCAATAAAAAGCTGAGCAAACACTGAGCAGGTCTTCAGAGATGGACAAGAAATCTGCTCTGCCTAGCCAGATCTATCATTTCATGTTTACAGAAAGTGATGTTTTCTCCCCCTTGCTCTACTGCGTGTTTGTGGAGGGCTACAGAGACTTCATAGAAATAGACCTCTGCTTTAAGGCAAAGACTGCTCTTGTGAAGCTCTATTCCTCCTCCCTAAAAATACAGTTAACCCCTAGATTGCTTCTTACTTCTCCATTGTTGGATAAAACATGCTAGGACTCGAGCTGTAGGAGATTCAGTGCTCTGTAGCATTATCCCAAGTGACAGTGTTACATTACAGACTTTTGGGGGATGAGCCAGAGACAAGCAATTTAGAAGCATGTCTGCTAAGTCAGCCTGCAGACCCACCATCTCTCAAGAAACATCACTGCCTAAAACAATCAAAGGACATTTTGGGAGGTGGGCGATACTGAAAGCCTGTCCAGGCAATGCTGTTTCTTCTTCTGAGCAGCTCTCAGGTGTGTATCATACAGGGTCAGATAAGGCAGAAAGCACTCCCCCTTTATCAAGGGCTGAGAAGGAAGCACAGATGACTGCTTTTCATAGAGCCACAGGACCAGAGCAGCAGAAGACCCTCCAAACTGCAACACCAGGCTGTGCTGACAAGCGACTCGTTTGCACAAGGGGTGCCCAACATCTTCAGATACACGAGTTTGTTAAAAACTGGGAGCCTGTCTCACATTCAGAGAAGTTTAAAAAAGGGGCAACTCCACTTGCAAGCAACATGTCCAAACTGAGCAGAACACACCACTCCCCATGGCCCCAGGCACAGGAGGGAAGAGACATGACCGTACCTCCCACCTCTTCCCCCAAAGCCTGGGCTTGGGAACGGCCAAGGGGCACCAGGTGTCCAGGAAAAGCAGCTTCTCTGCAAGCTCCAGTTAATAAGCTTCAAGTGTATTGAAGTTGCTTAAACAAAGCATCGTGCACCATTACTGCACACCCACTAAAGCATAAACTAATTTACAATTGTCTTTAATAAAGCAGAGTCGCTTCACTCTGATTAGATCAACTTTATTTTTTCCTCTTGCCAATAGGTATCAAACTTTGAATCTATATTAAAAACCCACCATTGTGTTACGACCTGTATTTCCCTTCTCCTGCAAGAATACTGCCCCATAACCAAACAGACAAGTTTGTCAATAAAGCAAATGGATTTTTCTGAGTCATCAGCAGGAGCTGCCTGTTAGTGAAAAACAAATTAGATTTCAGCCTTCACAGGGTGCTATAAAAAGCAATAAAGATAATTATCTTAAATTCAAACTATTTCCAGTGCTTTATCACAGAAAATAGGCAGTTTACATTTTATGTTCCTCCAGAGATAAGTGAATGATCTGTATTTATTTTCAGGCAAACATAAATCTCCCTCGTCCCCAGGGATGGCAAGCTGTAGTGGGAGAAAGCCTGCTCTGCAGCCAGGAGGGAGCATCCAGACATCTCGCCCCCAGATTCTGAACCAGGATCATGCCCTGGCACAGGCTGATGGGCCATTAGGGAAAGGGCTAATTAAGCCCATTGCCCTGTTTCAGCAGCAAAACCCCCAGAGACTCTGCTCCACTCCTTAGGCAGAAGAGCTCCCTGCAAGCAGGAAGCCCTCAGCATCCTCTGTGCCAGCAGCCCAAGCACATGGATGGAGCAGTTGCATGAAAGCACCGAGGAGGGGGAATTGAGACAGTTTTCAGGGCACAGAGGCCAAGTGCTTCCAAAAATGCCACCGTCGAGGTGAAACGATCACTTGACTATCAGCTTTTAAAAGTGAGAGAGGTTCAGCTTGACTGGAAAGAGAAGAAAACTCGTTCATTGAAACGCCAAACACACAAACCCAGAAATGCCTTCGTTAGGCTCCACACTTGCAAACTGCTCAGCCTACATCCCCAATGGGAGGAACATGGGTTCCCTGTCGCAAATATACATGACTCAGTCACCAGAGCAATGCTTTAAATACCCATTCCCTCCATGCCGATCTGAAACTATACCACATACTTTAAACTAGAGCAACACCAGTCTTTGGGCAGAACAATATGACCATGACCAAAGCAGGCAACCAACAGAAAACAGCACTGGAAAACTTCCTGAGCTCCTGGTCCAACTGCTCCTCACTCCAAAGATGCTCAGGGAAAATAAATAGGCAAAGTAGAAGTCCTTCATATCCTTCACAGTGATGTCTATGCTCAGAAGAGAAGGTATGCGAGATGGAGGGAATAAGCATGAGGTGCATGGTTGTACGTGCCCCTGCAGATATCCTTTCCCAGGGGACAGGCAGGGATGGCAGGGATTCCCAGCTTGCGCGGGAAATTAATAGAGCTCACCACAATGGAGCAGTTCTGGCAGACTCTCCAGGCACCTGCTGCCCACCACGCTTGAGGTCAAATGCCAAATGCAAAAGCACAGAGAAAGGAAAGTACCAAATCTATCTCTTCACATTTCCAGACAGCTGCCAGTCAACTGGTTTCGCTGCCCAGCCTCAGGGCAGCCCGTGTCTTTGTGCAGAACTTCTCTCCTTGGCATCAGAGCGCTGGAGGTGAAGGGTAAAGGCCTTTCTGAAGATTACACCCCTGCAGTACTGCCATGAAACTGGCCTGAGGAATTCACATACACTCAATTTAAAAGCAAAGCTGTTTTGACTTTTTATTCTAGGCTACAGTCAGCATTTAAGCAGTATCTGGTAACACAGGTTGGAGGAAAGCGATGCACTTTTTAACTTGCATACACTCAAATTGGGACTAGGGACTAATTTACAAAAAGTTTTTGAGCAAACTCTACCTACAGGCTCACTGATAATGACAAAACCTGTGCAACTGCAACATTTTGGAGAAAATGTCAGCTTCCCTCTTGCATAAACACTCAGCGCATCAGGACAGGTCAAAGGGTCTCCCTTTAAAGCTTGCACACAGCATCTTTTTTTTTTTTTTGGTCTGTTTTTTTTCTTAGCTGGTTTGCACTCTGAGCAGAACGCAGCTCACAAGCACAGCTCGCTCTCTTCACCGTGCAGGATGGCCATAGCTCACCAGTGCTAGAAAACCTGCATCCATCACAGATGCCCTTAAAATTGCGGGACTCACCACAGCGGCTAACACCAGCACTGGCCACCTCACAGCTGGTACCTTTCTATTTTAGTCCCAGTGACACACAGCAGTTTCCCAAGCTGCAGCCCAAATACATAGTCCCCCCATTTACAGCTGACAAGGAAGCAGAGCAGCCCAGCTCGCTTTCCTAGGCCCAGCCTCCAGCTCAAGCTCAGCCTTGGCTTCCCCGTTGTCCCAGGGACCTGGGGACTCAGGGTCACAGCCCCGCCAGCCGCAGCAGCCACTAGATGCCACCATTGCACAGAGGCTGCTGGCAGCGTGACAGCCGCTGGCAGAGCCTGCCGTGGCTGTGCCGCACCGGGGCTGCTCGCCTGCCTTTTCATTTCAGGCAGCTCAGGCACCAATAAGTTAAGGGAAGTTTTTAAAATTTAATTTCTGTAGTTGAGAGGGTTTTCCCCACCTGAGCATCACCTCTGCTTGCAGCCAAGTATAGCTCATTTCGAGACTGACATTTATTCTCTGCCAGAGCGTGCTTTGATCCCCCGGAAGGGATGCGCTGCTACAAACCCCTTGCGATGCTCCTGCGGCGCAGGCAGCACCAGCAAGCCAGCCGACACCAGCAAACCAGCAGCTGCCTCCGCCACCCTGCCTGGCCCGCGGGGCACGCAGCACTGGCGGAAAAGAAAACAGTCTCGTTTAAAGCTTATTTTATATCAAGTGATCTCTTTCTTGACCAATATCTAGCATGGTGCAACAAAATGAATGAGGCTTGGAAAACAAGTCTGGGCTGTTCTCTAATTTAGCATTCAGGTTGACTCCTCTGCTATTTTTCCAGTCCCGCTTTAGACTCCTACTTACGCTGACGCCATCTCAACCCCACTTCTCAAGCAGCGAGCCGACCTGGCACAGGGCGCTCTGCAAAGCAATCTGCTGTTACCAAGCCTGATGTCAGACAACTGATTCCCCTCCACAGAGCGGGGTTTCACGCTCCTGGGCAAGACTCCAGGGAATTCCAAACCTTTATTTCTTTTGCTAGTTGGTATAAGGAAAACCTAAGAAAGCAAGCCATTTTCCCATGGGAATACACAGGATGTGTTATAGGAAACTCTGACCTCTTCCAAATTACTCATGCAGAGCACAGCATACTTTGCATCAATATGACCTGAAAAACCCCACGCCCAGCCTTAGCTTAGTTAAAAATTTCACCCACAAGATTACACCTGATGTGAACAGGAAAAGTAAAACCCCTCCAAGAGAAATGACAATTTTCTTCCAGCATTTGATACTACTTTGTATCAGGCTGTCAGTCCCCCTTCCTCTTGGGAATTCATGGCTCAGCAAAGGCATCCCTCCGCTCCGCCAAGCCCCTGAACTGCATCTGCACCACCAGCAGCACTCTGAAAACACAACGGAGGAGGCAGCAGGCAAGCAGATAAACGGAACTGGAAGTTGCAGTGGAAAAGGTAGAAAGACAAGGGAGAAACGTATTTTGTGCTACTCTTGGGCTCTCCCTTTAAACATATTAATATCTCAGGTAAATTGCTTTAAATAGCTCAGGTGAACAAGGCTCTATAAATATTTACTACTGTAAGCACAGCAGCTTCTTGGCTTTGTGTAGGGTCTTTGTTTTAGAGAAAAGGAGACAACTTTGCAGTTGCAGACTCTCAAGATGACTACCCTCATGCCTCAGCAGGGGACCAGAAGGGTCACCTCCCCTGAAAAAGGCAGATTTGCGCAAAACCTTACAGCAGTAAGAGCAGCACGTGCCTTTTTCCTCCTTCAAGGAAAAGGATCGCCTTCCCTTCTGAGGTGATCCTCAGTGCTGGGGTGAGAGCGATTCCAGCTCTCAGTGGGATGCTAGAGCCAATACTGCATTTTAGGTTATTGGTCCAAATCAAGTGTCCTCCTCCAGAGATGCTCTAATGATCCAAGCCCCAACTAACAGCTTCACTGCACCTATACAAATATCAAAAAGGTACAATGAGGACTCGCCCCGTGACAGAGGGATGAAGGGACTTGCCCGAGATTAAAGCAAGCCATCAGCAGGTTTTCCTACGACCTTCCTCAAAGGCTGGGCTGCAGCGGGCTGGCAGCAACGTCTCCAGTTTGCATCTGCAGTGTCTTTAAGAACATAATTTATTCACAAATCTGGGGCAGAAGACATTCCAGATGATGTTTAAAAAAATCTCTTCCCAAAGGAAAAAATAAAAATAAAAATAAAAAAAAATCAATGCACTCAAGTGAAACATTGATACAGTTCTAAGACAAGCTTGCTTTCCTTCCAAGAGATACTCTACTTATCACTTGAAGTCATTTACAGTTTGCGTGAATCAGATTGGCCAAAGATGCTTTTTCCATCTCATTTCTTAAATGAACTGTTTTCTGCTTGTGGGAGCTTGGAATCCACCACCTCACTTTGTTAGTCCACCCACAAACACAAACCAGTGCACATTATTTGAACTTCATTAAAAATACGATCAGTTCCCCCAGCTTACAGACATGTGCTGTATAATGCCACCTCAGATTTTTTTTCTTTCTTTTAAAATAAATTAACCTGTGTTTCACTTATTTATAATTCAAAAGAAGTCAACGAATCCATTTGCAAAGTGATATATAAGGGCAATAGGCAAAACTTGAGGTGTACAATGATGATGAGCCGAGGCCAATCCTTCACTCAATGCATTATATAAATAAGAAACTAAGATAAATTGAGTAGACTTTTGTTACCTATCTAACAAATGCTGCTTTTTAGCAGATTGTTATTTCATCTATAGACATAATTAAGCCAGTTCTAATAACAATGGCATTTGAGTCCTCAGAGAAGGACTGATGAACGAGATGTGCCTAATCTGTTGGCACCCCTAGAGAAATGCTCTGCTCTACTGGGAAATTTTAACACTGGCTCACAAGCCACCAGCAACACTTGTCATGCCACCACAGCACCTCAACCAGCAAGCGTGGTGACAGACTTCCATTTGCGCCTGTTGTTAGTACAGTCAAAGCCACCACGCCACAACTGTCCAACTGAAAGTGCTGGATTTTCCCCCAAAGCACCCCGAGCCTCTTCTGTTTTCCTACAGGTCATCAGCAATGCTGAGTCCAGAAAAAGGCCTAGGACTTCTTAAAAAGGTGGTCTTAAAGCTTTGCAGGTTTAATGCCACACTGACCAGCGACTGCTGGGAAGAGGGGAGAGCAGAGGGCTGGGATAAAAAAAAAAAAAAAAAAAAAATAGAGAATACACATCAAATATTTAACTTGCTGAGATTTCACAGTAAACTCAAGTAACCAGCTATGAAGGGCTGGTCGTGCTGCATGGCATTCAAGAGGATCCTCGGGGGGAAGTGATGTAGGTCTCTGTGAGCAGCTGGCAAATAAATAACTGAAAAATTTAAAGGCATGCCATGATTATAAAACAGGCAAACACTGTCAAGAGTATCAAGCAAACTCTGTTTCTCCTGGGGCAGCACTGAGAATACCTCCCAATCAGCGTGGCGGACTTTGCAGACAAATTGCAATGAATTCGTAATGCAAGCGTTGTGGCAATTCTTACTTAATACACAAGGAAGGATGCGAAGCCATAATCACCCAGTGTGCAGCTGGTCTTAAATGATTATTTTCACTGCCACAAAAGTAGATAAACACCAAGAAACACTTTAGAGTGGGTCAGTGGATTGTAAATAATTTTTTTTCTTCCCTTTTGCAAAAGGAAAACATTAAGAACGAATCTCCAGTGAAGCTTCTCAGCAGCAACGACTCCAAGAGCTGCGGGTAAGCAGAGATGGGTAAATTTAGTTTTAAACCTTTATCACCAGTTCAGACAATGCTGTGGATGCCAGCAAGAACACCACAGCCAACTATGAATTTTGAGGAGAACGTAAACTACGCATGAGAGCCCTGTTCCCTCCCTGGCAGTCCCTTACTGGCCAGTCTCATGGGCAGCTGGGCCAGGCTCCCCGGGAAGGGTCCAGGCAGGGTGTCCCCTCCTCCGAGACCCTCTTGCAGGGCTGACAGAGCCTTGCTGGCTATCGCTTGGGCTCCCCAGCCTGCCACCGTCCCTCGGCACACCTTTGGGGATGTGCAGGCAAGTTTTTTATCACATAAGCTAGCAGTTGTCTTACTTGCGTGTGCGCAAGACCGAGCTGCTGCAAGGTCCCTCCCTCCTCCTTCAAAGGGCTTGTGCAAACCTTCCAGCTGGATTAAAAGAGGAAAAACCAACCAATTAATCTATGCAAAACCCAGTATGGTGACTGCACCTCTGCCTGTACAACAGGCATCGTAACGCGAGCCTTTCTGTGCTCTGGTAAGTTCAGCCTAAAGCCATTAGTGCAGAACTTAATTTATTCCAAATGCCAGCAATAACCGAGCAGTGTCCAAAGACGACTGTTTATTCTACCAAGTCCCTGGGTGTCACAGATGTTAACTAGACCTTTCTAAGCCATAACTGACATGGCTGGGTTTTAAAATGGAAAGCCTTGCCCCTGTGTGCGCAGGCACTGCATGAGGCTGCCCAGCGCCCTTCAGAAAGCCGGAGCGACTGCACCATGCCATGCACACAGGGAGAGCGGCCAGCAGTGGCACCAGCCAGCAAACTGACCCTGGCCAACGTTTTCATAGGGGCAAGTTAATGATGAAAAGCAATAATTGTTTCCTACAGGGCAGCAGCACTGCCACACATCTGACAGCTGAGAGCCTGAGGGGCTGGCGTGCCACAGTTTCCCCAAAAACAAATGAGTGGGGATGCCCCCATCCCTGCTGAGTGCAGAGAAGAGGCAGAAGCAACAGCAAGCAGCCAAGTCCCGTCCTCACCAACAAGCCAAAGAGAACGAATGAGGGAAGAGAAGTGCTGGGAGGTCACAAAATTGAGGCCAAAAGTTGTGTGCAGTAGCTCCAGGTCTGCGTTGGGACGTGACAGCAGACCAGCTCCAAAACAAGAGCATCATTCCCACTTCCAGGCCTCGGCATGCAAAAAGCCCACCCCAAAACCCCAAGGCAAAACCCTGCAGACCACCACCACCCCCATAACCAAACCGCCCTCATTTGTGGGGCTGACAGCAGGAATTTGGACAGCAAGGACACTGGCACAGCAGCTCACAACACCGCCTGAACCAAGACCCTCCCCGTCAGGTTATTTCAGGGTGAAAGAACCCCCCACCCGCAGGATGTTATCCACAAGCAGCGTTCCCAGCAGCAGCCCTCTCCAGTGCCCAGCTTTGGGGGTGTACCGGGAGCTATACATAAGGTCAGGCCAAGAGGGACAGAGCTACTCCAGAACAGTTTCACAGCACGTTCCTGCAACACAGCCAGTGCTGTACAAACTCACCAGGTTCTCCACAGACTCTTTGCTCAAACCAAAGTAGGTACTGGCCTCCTGGGATTCATTTTCTGGCAGAACCGTACTCCACAAGAAGACAACAGTTATTATCCCCCCATCACCATGTTCACACGCTCCCTTTCATTGCATCCCAAATCCTGCATCTTTTCGTTTAAGAATGGTTTATGGCAGGATGGCCGTTAAATGGCAACCTACAGCTACTGAGTCCAGCAGCCAAGCTGCTCCAAGAAGCAGAATACAAAGCCAGGATGCATTATAAGCGTAGTTCAAAATGCCTTATTTTGGGGTTTTGAGGGTTTTTTTTCATGCTTTCACCGGCCTATGAGTAAAACGGCAGCCAGGGCTGAAGAGTCATATCAGAATTGTTTGCTTGTGGGCAAAAGTTGATACAGAAAGACTTGCCATTTCATTTCTAGTCAAACGAGGCAGAGGGGTACAGAAATTACAGCCAGCCAGGAGTTGCCAGCTGTTGAATGCACATTCAAAGCAAACAGGTTTTGCACTGCAGTGTGCAATGGACTGAATGTATTAGTCAAACACCAAAATCCAGTCCTAGGCAGAAGGCAGCTGCTGGGGCCAGCACCCAAGTAACGTGTGCACCAAAAGATGCAGGTATTGAGATCCTCTGACTTGAGTAATTTAAAAAACAGGCAGTAGAATCTGTATGTAGAAGACACCACCAGTGCACTACCTTCCAGTGCAGCTCCTACTATTAACTTAGTTATTTTCTCCGTCATCTGTGATACTAAATCATTCAGAAAAAATGTGGTATGAGCACATAAACACTAGCTGATGAAAAAAGTGAATTCAAGCTATTAAAATAACAACTGATTAAGTCATCCGACCATAAAAAGTGTGTACAACAGCACATTAACAGCAGCAATTTAGCTAGTCAGCTCAGAGCTGTAAGCCACAGAAGAAATCCCTTCCAAACAACACATGAGCTCATCAGTTTGAGTCATGCATTCAATTACCTACTCTTTAGATAGACAAACAACAAATTATCTCCATCAACAACAGGGGTCAACAAAACATATGCTTCAAAACAAAGGTGGATTCAATCCCAGGTCTGTGTCTTTTGGTGTTAGGATTTACCTCGGCAGTATTACTTCTTTGTTTTAAGCAGGGTGGTAGAAGTTTCCGAACAGCATGACTGCAAAACATCCCCAGCTCCTGCCTGCAGAGCTGGAGCTGAGGGTCAGAAAGCATATGCTTTTACCACTGTGCTCCTGTCCTGTGTTGTAGCTGAGCAGCTGCCTTGGGAACAGGATCAAGAGGTCTCGGTTCTTACCGGGCACATAGGAGACCAGTGCTTCTTCTGCATGGTGCTGGCTGGGGGACAGGGGTAGATAGAAGCCATCTGCTCAAGCCTTTGTCATCTCCTGCTCACACGGCAAATAAAAGATCCACTCTTGGTGCAGAAGTCAATGGGAGGTAACGAGGAGCTTCTGATTATTTAACTGTGCAGCAGATGAGTTTGAGCTGTTTTGAGCCGAGGAGTTCAGCCCCCATGCGCACAGCCAGGAGCCCACGTCCCCGAACGAAGCTCAGCACGTCACACGAGCTGCTGCCAACTTGAGAGAGCTGCTGTGGCACTTGGCAGCTCTGCGTGATACATCCAACAAGCTGCCAAGCACCTCGTACAAAGACGCTTGCAGAAACAGAGAGAGAACAAACACCTTTCAATTATTTGAAGTTACCCACATTTGTGGATTTTCTCCAGAAAAACATACTCCGTCTTCCACTCATATCTGCCTCATTTCAACTGAGAGTGCTTTCGATTTAGACTGGAAGCCTTTCACAAAAAGGCTGCTCAAGTCAGAGTTTGTTCCCAGGCATCTTCACCTACAGCTAAGGGATTGTAGGTGAGGATCTCGGACAAATAATTGCTTGTTTGGTTTTGTAACCAGCCAAAAGCAGAATACTTATTTGGAGACCTCTAGGAAGCCCAGACTAGCAGAAGACTTCACTTGTCCGCTGCTTGCTCCACAGCCCAGCAGTGTTCCGGCAGCTACATGGTCCTCACACAGAGGAACTCTGTTCTGGGCTCATTTAAGGATGACAACTGCATCTGAAAACAGCATTTGAAGCCAGAAGCAAATCTGTTCCTAAAGCTTAAACAATTTCAGCGGACACCCGGGAAGCCACAGAAACAGTCAAAAGTCAGTCCAGAATTGGGGATGTTAAGTGGATTTGTGCTTTAGAAGAAAATCAAGAATGATTTTATGCACAGAAGCAACAACAAACAAAAGAGTTTCTTCATGCTTTGCAGTTCAGATCTCCATAAAAACTATACAGCTGCACACAGAAACAAAGACAGCCTATGAGGCAAATCAGAGGGCACCATAACAATCTTCATTGTTGCTGGATTACCATACAAACACCAAGATACACTTGGAGGAAAAAAAAAAACCCACAACCCACAACACAAAAAAAGAAATCCAAGTATTTGTCCAAAATGCCTTCAATATCAGGATATTGAAGAGGTTCACCTTCCACATTTACACCTCTCAACACTGTGCACATTAATACATGGGAAATGCTGCTCTACAGCACCAGAACTTCGTGGCGTCACCACCAGGCTGACATGCACGCCACCACACAAGGGATGCTGGGCTCACACGTACGGCTGCACACCTGCTCCAGGATCCTGCACATGGATCCAGACACACATGGCAGCAGTCTCCGATCGGTGGGACACCCATCCACAGCCCCTCCTGCCATCCACACCCTGCTGCTCAACGCCAGTTGGCATCTGCAGGTTTTGCCATTTAAAAGGTCACGTTGCAACACCACAACAGAGGCAGCCAGCAGTGACGCAGCTGTCTCCAGACTGATGTACACCCAAACACCCAGAAAGAAGGCTACAGCATTTTAGCTGGGTGTAGACAGGTTAAGCACCACGTGCCTGCTGAGCACAGGTACTTACAGAGCTCACGGAGCAGCTACGGAGAGACCGCTCACCATTAATTTCACTGGCTCTTGAATTTGGTCTCACTCCACCAACTGTGAGACCCACACTGGAAAGGGACCGCTCCATGCTGGAAACATCAGGACAGCTGCTAACATTAGTTTCACATTTCAGTGCGCTGTTTCCGGTGATAACAACAAATGTCCAGGGACCTGACCTACAACACATCACTGTGTGCACTCAGCAGTCCCTCCCTGCCTTTAAAGGATCAGCTGGCCCTGCTAGCAGAGCAAGCACCCCTCTACACACCTGTACGAAGTATGCCACCTCGCAGCAGCTCCACAGCACCTCTCAACAGCCCAAAATCGTGTTTTCAAACCCTCCACTCTCAGCCCAAATTGGACCCTCCCAGGTTGTCTCCTCCTCCTGACCTACAGCTGTTGCAGGACAAAGATCTGACCCCAGCTACTCTGGCAGCAACTCTGAAGCATGACTTTTGCTGCTAGCAGAAGAAACCAAGCATTTTGCATTTTTAAAATAGAAAAAAAAAAAAAGTATTGAACTTCAACCTTGTAATATAGATGACACCTACAAGAACACAAGCATGTCTCAACCTAAGGAGGCATTTCACAGCAAACACACATTTGGTAGCATGGTGAGCAGCACAGATAAGGCTCTCGAGTAAGATCAGCCCCACAGAGTTTCATCTCCTTGTGCCATAGCACAGACCTGCACACTGTCTCCTGTACAGATTTTACCATCAAGTTACTTAAGCAGTTTGACAACAGAAGAAAAGTAAACAGCTCTTGGGACAAGAGATGATTTAAGTAAGCAGGACAGGCAAAATAGTGGGGGTTGGGTTTTTTTGCTTGGTTTTTGTTTGTTTGGTTTTTTGTTTGGTTGGGTTTTTTTCATCTAGTTAGGTCTCCTGTCCACTCGGCCTCCAGAACCATGGGCAAAAGGGACTACAGCCTACTGCTTTTAAAACTGGTACAGAAGGAAACAGAAGACGGTAATTTCTGTGTACGTGACTGGGGGTGTGTGCAGAGAGCAGTCATTTGCAAAGGCAGGAAAGTGGTATGATAAAACCCCCAAATGGGCCAGGGAACTCAGAAGCCGGGCTGGAAAATAAGTTAAAATGGCACCTCTAAAAAGAAATTAAAAAAAAATAAAAATCTGCATTTACTTGAAAAGGAGGTTATTCCAGAGATGCACAGCACCTTCTATTAAACTGCCAGTTAAGTACAGCCTTTCCGTGTCCCCTTCTGCCTGTCTCCTCCTTAACCACTGCCAGTTTAAACAGCAAATATTTTATTTGAATTGCATGACGATTTTTGTCCAAATTCAATGCCTGATATTGAAATGGCAGACGCACTGCACAGCACATACAGGACATTAATCATTTCAGGGGTTATATTTATAGAATAGGTGTCAACATTTTAAAGTGATAGAATATTGTCTAGTTTCCCAATGGGGTGATGGAAATGAGATAAAGAGGAGGTAAAAAAGAGGAAGAAAAATCTAAAAAGCTATGGCTACGTAAAAATGCTCTCAGCAAACAGAAGCCCTATAGGAACAAACAATCCCTGAGCTAATGTTGCAACCTTACTATTACTACAACTTTTACAGAAACAAACAGACCTCTTCGATGGGGTGTCCTAGTCCTGAGCCACAATCGTCTATACCACAGGGGAATTTCCCTTTCAGGTGAGTCCCAACTCACAGCAAAGCTTTTAGCAAAACAGAGCCGAAGATTTTCATATCGGAGCTTCCTTCCTCCTCCTCTGCCTGCAATCAAATAGAAACCCATATGACATAATGCTTCTGTATCACTGCTCGTTTCGTGCCAAGCCTGGGCTGCCAGAGGAAGGTGAGTGGTAAAGGGAAAGAAAACGAGATTTTAAAAAGCAAGGTTATAAAACCTCAGCTCCAAATCCTAAGCTCATAGCACAGCTATTTTCAAGTGCAACGGAAAGATGCTCTGCTCTTCCGAGAGAGGGAGGCCGCCGGAGGAAAACATGCCAGGGAACAGCTGGAAACAAAAGCTGAAGGAGATGGGGCGGAGGAGGAGGAGACATTTTCCATGGGCTTTCCTATGCAGCTTATATACCCAAACAACCAAATAAAACCCCCACACACACCAAGGGAAGTGGACAATGCCATTGCAGGACCTAGATAGAGCAAAACCTACTTGCTTTTCAAAAATAAAAAAACCAGAGAAACTTTTAATCCCAGTTACTAGAAGAACATTCCACCCATTTCAGATTTATACTGCTCAGTTCACATCACCTTTGTGCACTCAGGGCTCAGAAACACATTAACAGCCATGTAAAAGCAAAGCTTTTATACAGGGGATTAGAGGTGGTGAGAATTGCCCAGTGCAATCGAGAACTTTGTAGAATAAGTCCCCCCCAGCTTTATAAAAACACAACAAAAGCACAACCCTCCTGAAGAATTATACATGCACAACAACCTATGGTGCTGTGCATCCTTAATCCTGATTTGAGAGTGCTGAAGACATCAAAACCTGCTAGGCACTCAGTTTGGGGTTTGTTTTTTGTTTTGGTGGGGGTTTTTTGTTTGTTTGTTTGCTTTGTTTTGGGGTTTGTTTTGTTTTAAGTTTAAGCCACAGCTAGTTAGTCCCACATCAAGCAGAGATGGAGGTTCAACATTGTACGTGGGGAAATATTTTTCACACAAAGGGTAAGTAGTAAACAATGGAGAAATAAGAAATGCTGGAGTTGCTTCTGAGCCAAAGCCTGCTCTGGCGAGATCAGTTTTGTTTCCCTGATGATAGGGAAGCAAACATCCCTGAAGGACACTGATGCATGTGCTGGCAGACACGGGGAACTGCCGCAACAACCACTCTCCACTCTGCAAGCCATTGAAAGAGATTTCTAGCAGCACGACTGGTGTGGTCCAGCTGAAGCATTCCCTGCAGATCAATTCTGCAGCCACTACAGGGATGTGATGGCAAGGCTGCACTTAGAACATTTTGCCTCAATCCCCCTCGCATCAGAGCACTAAAACCTCAAGAGAAAACATTATTCCAATTAATACAGTCATGCCAGAAAACAAACAGCAGTTTCCACTGGCGTGCAACATCTGAAACAGCAGGCCAGCCCAGCCGGACGGCTCGTGTCTACCACCAACAGGGACAACGCTGCTCCGGCAGACAGCAGGAACGCACCCGGCGGCACGTGGCCAGGCAAGGAGGCGGCGGCAGCAGCAGAGAAACAGCACCAGGATCAATACTTCCCTCCCTGCTGATGCCAAAGAGAGCCCTGACACACTGCAGCAACACCGTGATAAGCACTCAGCTGCAATCTCAAGCTCGTGGTCAACATCTGTAGCTCTCGCGTCTACGCCCAGAAGGTGCCACCACATCAGTGCTGTCCCTGAGGTTTTACTGCACACAGGTACACCCAGCAATTGTTTCTTGTATGCTCAAGAAGGGAAGATTAGATGCTGTCAGGTATTGAGAGAGGTCCTGTCCTTACAGAAGTTGCAGGAGTTTAAAGCAGAACTGCTCAGCCACACGCTTTGTTAAGGCGTGGGAAAAGTGAACCAGTGATGGCAAACTCTGCAGCAGTGCGGCGGGACCTCCAGCCAAACATGGCAGCAAACGCAGAGGCTGTGGACAAGAAGCAAGAGACCATCTCCCTGGTCAGTCTTGGAAACTCGACAGACAAGGAGCAGAAGCATCGAGAAGCATCACCTCGCACGCCCTCTGTGGCGGTGAGGAAGACGAGACAAGGCGTCACCTTTCCTCCATCCCTCCATACGCTGGTTGTGGTACAGATGATCTCCTGGTTGGCAAGTAACTACCTTGAAGACTGCTACAACGCAAAGCAGAGCAGTTTTACAGGTGATGTTCCTGGATGCATGCTGGTGACTGAGGGGTCACACGACATACCGAGAGAGTAACTGCTGTAAAGAAAGACTTGAAAGGGACAGCTTAGGGACCTCCAAATTTAGACAGCTGCACAAAAACAACCAGAGGGAAAAGACATCCGAAGATGTGGGTCACTGAAATAAACAGCCTGGCAATTAAACAGCAGCCATGAGGTCCCCAGGCAAACAGCACCAACTGGGAGGGTCCTGGCCACCTCCAAGGGCTGAGCAGTATCTTCAGCTGCTCTTCGTTAATGCTGCCTCTCCCTGCCCTCCCGGCCAGGGAGAAGGCACGAAGCTACACCGCCTCAGATCTTGCTCCTTGCACAGACACTGAGCCGTGGTGGGCTCACCACCCCTGCCCAAAAGCCAAGTTCTTTGCACTTCTGCTATGGGGGAAGAGCTCTTGGGAAAGATCCAGTTTTTATCGGAACCATAAAACCTGTCAGTAGCTATTGCAACTGAGCACTTAAGTTCCTTTTTCCTAATGTTTCCTTAGGTCTTTGGATAGCAGCGGGGTAACAGAGCACCTAAGGATGGTGCTCGAATAAAGGCATTAAGCCCCAGCTAAGGGACGAGGTGGAAACAAGGCATCGGGGCTCACTGCATTAGGCTGGTCACAGCACCAACCCTGCAGCAGGGCAACACTTTCATTTTAGCTTTCGCATGCTCTTTGAAAGGAGATCAGACTACGGACATAAGGCTTCATCCTCATCACTTTCTTCATACAAGCTGAGGACAGGGAAAAAAATAAAAATAAAAATCCATCCCCCTTCCAATCAAAGCCATCTGCTCAGAAACATGCTCTACTCTTTCCCTAACACATGTTTCTCCTTTCCTATGGGAACGGCAGCAGGTGAGGGGGAAGGCTGCCGCAGAAAAAGCCCTCCATCACGTGAGGATGGAGCACATCATATTCACGTCTGTGTGGTGAGACCAGCCCCATCCCTATTTCTGGTGCACGCAGGGCACCGTCTTACATGGCAGCAATGGCACTCATGCCTGCCGAGTGCTCCCGTGCAAGGAGTCCTCCCCTGACTCACCCCGTGTTGATGCAGCCAGAGCAGGGCTGGCTTCTCACGCAAGCCAACAAACCAGCTAGGCAAGATCACTTCAGCACAAGCACATGAACAACTAGATACATGAACAACTAGATATGCAAGAGTGGCTGTATGACACAGTAGTGACAAAGCCATGAGTCCTTCAGGTGAGGAACAGCCTTGTCTTCCTTTTGCAGGGCACATAAGCCACCCCTACCTTCACAGGCAGCTCCACCACATCTTGTTGTCCAAAACCACCCTGTGACCAGAGACATTTCTGTCCTGCTTCAGTACTTGGGGAAGGATAAGGACAGACCCCAAGCAGGCAGTTTAAGCACTGAAGTGATAAGTGATCTGTGTAGTTGACTTGTACCTGTGAGGAAGGCACGCAGTTTTGCTCCGAGTCAGCTGTAACACTGCAGCTCACAGCACAGGGGCCAGAACAGCCCTCCCCTGTACCTCAGGAGAAGGAGCAAGTGCTGAAAGGAAATGGCATTTGGGGGAAAAGGCAGGATTTTCAGTTCCCAGGTGAGGTCCTCCAGGTGTTAAGAGTAGCAATGGGGCTCTAAGAATGGCACCCTACCTCCACCACTGCAGATTTGGGGAGTGAGGTGGGTGAAAATTGGGAAGGAGGACAACACTGGAAGCTCAAAAGAACATTAATGTTCTCCCAAAAGCCCACATTTTCACCAAAATACTAGTAAGGTGGCTTAATTTAGGGCCATTTGCAGCTGGCCAAGAGAAAGCAAAATGTAAGTCCAACTCAGCTGCAAACCTGCCTGGTGTGGGAGGTGACAATATCCAGCCATGGGACATACACAGGACAAACTCCCTGCTCTGCACAGGAAGTGCTTGGCCTGATGCTCCTGGAGACCTATACACTTGGTAACTTCAGCATGAACCTCAGAAACACACAGGTGACAACTGGACCTCAAATTCCTCCTCAAAATGCTGTTTTTATGTCTCCAGAAGTTCTGTACCCAGTGCCCTTGCAGCTTGGGTGCAGCAATAGTCAGGGGCATCACTCGCGCCTCTTACTGCAAAGGCCGACGACATCCAGGGAGTAACAACCACCTCTACTTATACAGACCAGATTAATTTCTAACAGCAATTTAAATAAAGGACATTGCTAAGGTCTTGCTATACACAACAGGCACTGTGGTGTCTAGTTTAAGATGTGCCTGATTTAGCGAGAGGTGCCAAGCTATAAGGCTGTGTTGAGAAGCGATGCTTCTGCTCAGGGATCCTGAACAAGGATGGACAGAAGCAACTACAATGCTTTAAGAAAGGCACAGCTCATACCGCATCCAAGGCTTTCAGATACTGGATGCAAGCAAGCAGAGGCTGCCGACTGCTTACAGCTTGCAAAAGCAATGCTGATAGAAAAAGGGCTTTCTCATCTCTTGGTTGCCTGCTGTTCCAACACCCAGATGCCCACGGAGAAGAGAGGAATCCCTCAAACCCTTTTCTAGAGGCCAGGTGTACAGCAGAAGAGCAGCAGCAAAAATACAGAGCTTCAGCTTTAAAGGTATGCCTTCCCATAGCTGAAAGGACAATGCATTTCACATTACATTTCAAAAAACCTGTGTCAAAACAGTTGTGATTGGCCAACACAGTAAAAGCAGCAGACCCCAACAAGACAGAGAAGGCGCAATGGCCTTAGCTCTTCCCACTGGAGGTTAGGGATCTGAGCTTGACATGAGATGTCCCAATCACAAGATCAACCTAAAACATACCCCATTTCACACTGGTAACAGCAAGTTCTGTTTTCTGGACAGATCAAATAAGTAGTAGATCATACAATATTTATTTCAAATTGGGATGTGGTCTGGCGGGGGATAAGGAAGAGGACAACGCACTTACAATTAAAGATTTACAAAAAGAGCCTCTACACAATATTCCACCATTGCAGTTTTGGGACAGCATCAGGCACGTGTCAAAAAGGAGGACAGGCACTAGCTGTTCACAAAATCTAAGTGCCTTCATGTCAAGGGACGGTCTCCGTCAGGACAGAGTGAAAACACACTGGCGGAGAAGCCTGCCCTGCCAGTACGCACATCCCAACTGCGCCAGAGATGGAGGGAGTTTGATTGCCAAGGCTGTCAGGAATATCAGCAGTATCAAATTCACTCAGATTTCAAAGCTACTCCATCTGATTATCCAAAAGGCACGTAGCTTCACAGAAGCAACAGAAGCAGAGACTATCAGAGCACATATTACTGTGAAAAAACAGTATGTGACCTAATTCTCTAATTAGGAATGGCTTCAATTGCCCACAGAAGATGAGGGAAGGTTCTGAAAATAATATTAGTTCACCGAGATTTCTTTTTCCAGAAAAAAGATGGTGACGTTTTGTTGTTATAAAATAGTGGGTACAGAGACAAAACTTTTATAGTGATAGCCAAAGTCACCGTTCTTTGGGTTTTATGTATATATCAAAGAACACACCGCACACTCACTTTGCAATTGTACTTATGACGCCTGCACCGCCTGCTTCAAGACAGCGGTCAAAACCATTTCTATAAAAAGACAATTCCAACTTCAACACTTCACTTAAAACAACAACCCCGTTACACTCTTCATCCCTTTCTGCTTAGTAAATGCTAACCCCAAGGAGCAGCTCTACAGCTCCCAGATGAGGCAGGTTCTTCAGAGACACAAACTCTCTTCAGGGAAGGTTAAAAGCACCAAGCATCTCCTTGAAGGCAAACCGCACCAGCTCAGCTAGACACCCAAGGAGATGAATGATACCACAACCTTCTAGTTCCAGAATTTGCTGCTCTCATTTCACTAGCAGCCTGACTTCTGAGTCACCACCTCCCCGTAAATCTCTGTGGAGCAGGTGCGTGCTTGCATCAGCTCCTACGAAGCTGGTAGTAGCTCCAAGGACTGGGCATGCAGTCAGGAGCCGAGCCACACCGCTCCTTTACGCTCTAAATTCAGCCAGCTTCAAGGCAGAGCATCGAGAAGCACCCAATTCCCTCAGACTCCTGCTTACCGGGAAAGCTAAGCACCACCTGCTCCAGCCCTGGGGTCGGCTGCAGTGATGATGCAGGCTCCGAACTAGATCGCTTCTGTCGAGCCCTTGGGGATGTTATTTTGCACGGAGGCTGGGGGGAAGGATGACAGATTGAAAACCACCCCAGGACCTGCACCCTGCCAGGCCGTGTTATGCTTTAACTGCAGCGAGGGGACGCAGGAAATAACGCAGCGCCACTCCTTGGCTCTTAATTATGGTCTTGTGACACTGTAGTTAATGGTCTGTCATGGGCTCCATTAGAAACCTTGATGTTTGCAGGAGGCGGACCAAGCTGCGCTCGCAGTAGCCAGCTACCAAGCGAGAGCAGCTCTGGCCTGGAAATAAGGCTCCTGTTCTTTTGTTACAGACCCTGCTTCCTCTGGGTACAGCTCGTTAACCCCTGCGGCGGCCATGGGAAATCAGCTCGGCTCTTTTAAGCCGGGTGCCGAGGCAGAGCTCCCCTTGGGAAGGGTCCAGCTGCGCTGGGGGATTCGCGCATCCAGGGATTACATCAGGCACCGACCCCTCTGCCGTCTCTCCAGCCAAATTCTCCTGCAGCTCTTCAGGATTTTAAGCAACAGCCGTGGCCTTTCTGCTGCCAGCCACGCGACCCCTGACAAACCGCGCTTCGCTTCCAGTCAATACAAAAATAAAAAAAAATGAGAAGGAAAAAAGCAAAACAACGCCTCCCTCCCTCCCCAGCGCTGATCTCCCCAGGGGCAGCGACCCCTCGCCCGGGTCCCTGCTGCTGCCTGTTACAGGGACGTGGGTGCTGCGGTGCGGGCTCCCCCCGGGAGGCCGCGGGACCGATCCTGCCCCCCCCCCCGTCCCGCTTACCGTTGCTGTAGGCGTAGGGGGACTCGGAGGCCCCGTCCTGCAGGCTCTCCAGGATCTCTCCCTTCCCCACGTCGCTGTCCCCCACCAGCAGGAACTTGAGGAGGTAATCGTAGCTCTTCACCGGGCTGCCCTGGGTTCCCATCCTCCCTCTCATCGGCGAGGAGGCCCGACCCGCATCCTCCGCCGCCCGCCGGCCTGAGGAGGGGGGGGAGGGGGGCTCCGGCCCCGCTCCGGGGACACCGCCGGGCCTCTCCCCCCGCCCGCAGCTCACAGCCGGCCCTCCGCCTCGCCTCGCATCTTCCGCCGAGGGACGCGCTGGGGACCTGCGGCGGGAGGAGGAGGAGGAGGAGGGAGGAAGGAGGAGGAAAGCAGCCCGGCCCCGCCGGCTCCTCAGCGCCCCCCGCCGCTGACAAAGCCCCCGCGCCCGCCCGCCCGCCCGCACAATGCGCCGCCGCCCCGCCAGGCCCCGCGGCCCGAACGTGCCCCGCCGTGGCCCCAGCGCCGGGCCGGACCGACCCTCCCACCCACCTCAGGGCGGGAGAACCCGGGGCCGGGCCGGGCCGCGCAGCCGCCACCACGGCCGCAGCCTCCGCCTGGCGCCGCCGCGCAGCGCCCGCTCGGGCCGAGGGAGAGGCGGCGGCAGAGCCCACCCCCTCTCCCGAGTACCGCCGCTTCCATAGGCTTAGCGACGCGTCCGTCAAAGCCGGCCACGCCCCGGCGCGCCCCTCCGGGCTCTCGAGGGGCGGTGCTGCGGGGCGGGGCCGGCGGAAGGACGGGCGGAGCGGGTACAGACTACAGGTCCCGGCGTGCCTTGCGGGGGGCGGCCGCGGCAGCGCGGGGCGCGCCGGGGCAGAGCATGATGGGAAAGCGAGTCTGGAAGGGGGTCGTGGCGGGGCCGGCCGGCGTGTGGGGGCACCCAGGTGTGGGGTGGCCATCCAGGTGTGGGCTGGGCACCTAGGAATGGTGGGCATCCAGGATTGGGGGGCATCCAGGGGTCGGGGGGGGGGCACCCAGGTATTGGGGGGCATCGGGTATGGGGGAGCTCCCAGGTGTGGGTTACGGGGGGTGGGAGGCGCACGCACCCCACAGTCGGCGGGGCAGGCCTGGGGAGGGCTGACGGGGCAGCCAGCAGCCAGCGAGGGCTGGGGCTGGAGAGGTGACATCCAGCGTGCCCCCAGGGGACGGGGACGGCCGCGGGGGCCGTGGACGCCAGGCTGAGCCTTTACCCACGAAGGGCTGCGGCACCCATAACCGCTCCCGCTGCTCCAGCGGCATCTCACCGGGACCGCCCAGCCTCCATCGGAAACCCTCGGCATCGGCCTGGCAGCAGCCTCTGGCAGATCCCGGCTCCACGAGGAGCCACTCCCGGGCCCGATCCCACGGGATTCCCATGGGAAGGTGCTGGTGCCCAACTGGGCGAAGGTCCCCTCCCTGCCAGCATCGCTGACAAATCCCTGTGCCGAACAAAGCATTCCGGCTAATTTTTCGAGCGGGCAGCCCGCTAATTAGGTTCCCAGCCTGGCTGCCGCCAATTAGTCCCATTTAGAATGATATGTGTCCCCCCCAAACCCAAGAGCGAGGGGCCCCCAGCCCAGCGAGCACCAGGGATGCTCATCAGCATGCAGAGATGCTGCAGCTCCCGCGGCTCCTTTGGGGAGTTTCCAGCAGCTGCGAGTGCTGGAGAGCTCTGGAAAGGACTGAATAGTGTGGCAGAATCTGCAGCAAATTAAGATTTGGGGGTCAACCCTGTGGATGTGCTGGAGGACCAGGAGGTGGGTTGGGGTTGGCATGTTTGGCTGGGAGCGTCAGGCTGCACGTTCCCAGCTCCGCTGCGGCATTACGAGGTGCCAGGGACCAATTCCCACCCGCACGTGTATCTGCGCCTACACATGGGTACCCTGCTCCCTCCTCCCTGCCCAAGGGGTTTAGCCCCAGGGAGGGGGCTCAGGGACCCCACCTCACCCAGGCTGGTGTCACTCATGGATGGAGAGGGACAGGGGATGGATGGAGGGGGAGATGCTTTTCCCCTTGACCTCACTGCCAAACCGCCCTGGAAATGGCTCCCGCAGGGCAGAGGAGGTCCCAAGGGAGGGTTGGAGATGGTGGTGTCCCACCATGGGGTGATGGGTCACTCCCAGTGCTGGTGGCATTGGGTGAGCATCGCTGGGGTGCTGCCAGGGAAGGGAAGAGCACGAGCCTCCACTCTGCCGGGAGCAGCTTTGTGCCGTAAGCGCAAACTGGTGGCACCACAGGTCCCAGGGCAAGGACACAACCTGGGATGTGCAGGGACCTCACAGATGCCGGCGAGTGGTTCAGCTCCATCCTGCTGAGCCAGCGCAGGGTGAAAGTGGTGATGGGGGGACAGGGTGGCACCCACCACCCAGGCCCATCATGCTCAGCACTCCTGAACTTTGTTCTTCTTCCAGCTTTCAGGCTGCAGCTCCCAGCCCTTGGCACGGTGGTCCCACCTCCCTCTGTCCTGCCTCCTCTCTGCTCCTGTCCCAGTTTTGAATCCCTTCCCCTCTGCCTCATGCTGGGAGGACACCAGCATCCATCGCATCCGTCCCTGCTGCCTGCTATGAAGATGTCCCCGTGCAGCCCTGGTGCCCTCGGCCCCTCTGCTCCTGCTGCCTTGCCCCCCCCACGATCCCCTGCCCTTCTGTCTCCCCCATTTCTATAAGTCTTGGAGCCCAGTCCTGCATGAGACACCCCCCACCACCACCCTGGCCTTTGTGTAACTGGTGCTGCAGCTTGTCAACACAGGATCAGGACTCTTGCCTTGCCCAGTAGCATGGAAGCCCATGGCTCTCAGCTCGGCAGGGCTGAGCAGAGCCCTCCCTTGGGCTGGTGAGTCAGCTCCTCTGCTCTGCTTTCCTCCAGCCTCCACTCCTCCTCCTTCTCCTGCTCTGCTCCCTGGCTCACGCTCCTCGAGTTGCAGCAGCAGCGAGACTTCTTGCTTTTATAAAATATTAATTGCTGCCCAAACCTGTCTTTTACTGCACGGCTGATTCACCTTGCTCCCTTGGGGATTGCTCCGCCATCAAGCAACGGGCCAGGACAGCCATGGCCACGGGTGCGTGGATAACCCCCATCACCGACTCTGCCAAAGATCCCCCCAAAATGGGGCTGGCAAAGGGGAATCTGTAAAATGGGCTGAAGTGGGGTGGACCGAGACCAGGCAACTGGCAGCTGGCAAAGTCCAACTGGCTCCACCACGCTGGCCAGGCAGCCAAGGGGACTTTCCACCCTCAGAGGTGATGGACTGGCGACATGCAGCACCATGGACTGGGCAGTGACGAATGCATCAGTCCTCAGCTGGCTGAGGCACGAGCTCTGGGCACCAAGACGCCTCATCTGAGCACCCCACAGGGTGGCAGGGCCCAGCGGCTCTGGGGGCAAGGGACCCTCCGGTGCTCTGGTGAGCTGCGTGCAGCACCTCTGCCCCTTGGGTGCTGTGCTGCATGCAGGAGGGCAATGCTCTGACCCTGCCCAGCCTGGGCAAGGCAGATGGTAGAGCCCTTCCCTCCGTGCTCATAGGGTGAGGAGAGGTGGCAGGGCTCTGGGGTGGGGGGGCTGCCCCTCACTTCAGTGGTCCCAGCCTGGCTCCCTCTCCTCTCCTGTGGCCTGAGGGCTTGAGCTCATTTGCTGCCTTGGAGACGTGCGGTGTAAACTCCTTTGGGGGGGCTTGTTTTGATGAGGGGTTTGTATCCCCATGGGGCGAGGGTATCTGCACACTCAGCATTGCTTGGTTTGGCTTGCCTGCTTTGGCAGCGGCCAAACACAGCCCCCTTCTGTCCCCCCACCCCTGCCTCCCAAACAGCCCAGCTCATCCAGTCTCTGCAAAAGCAAAATGAAATAGCAGATAAAAGCAAAATGAAATAGCAGATGTCCTGCTGATTCTATCTGGAGCTGCTGCCACCCCCAGCTGCTGCCGACAGCGTTCCTGGGGGAGCAGGGGCGCAGGCGAGAAACTCTTGCCCCAGGGCCCAGCCTTGGATGGCGGAGCAGGGGAAGTGGAGAGGGAGGATGTGTCTGTGCCTGGATTCCCCAGGAGAGAAAAGCAAGTCCTCTCATTTTTGTCCACCAGCCCATTGGATCCGAAGCAGCGGGGAGCAGGTGGGAGGAGGAGGATGGGCAGCAATCTCCTCAATTTCGTTTCTCTTTTCTTAGCCTCTGGTTCTCAATCCTGCTACTCCTTCAGGGCCAACCCCAGAACCCTGGTTTATGGCTCATTCAAATGATTTCTCACCTCCTTGGTGGGATGGTGGAAACCAAACTCGAGCCCAGACTGATGGGAATCATTACAAGAGAGGAGCAGCACAGAGAAGGCAGTGGGGTTGTTTCAGGAGCTGATGGCAGAACTCTGCAGGAGGCAGCAGCCTCGGTGTGAGGCAGATGTAGAGGTGCAATCCTGGCAGAGGCTTGCTGCAGCGTGGGGACATTGCCATGGCCCTGCATCCAGCTGGCTGTGCTTGACACTCAGCTGGCCTGGAGCAACACTGCTTCGCTGCTGGGCTCCTGCAGCATGGCACACGGCAGCTGCGAGGGCTCTGCCGGTGACAGTGCTCCGGTTGTGGTCACACACCGGCTCTGTGTGGCCTCAGACAACCACCAGCAACCAGTGGTGCCTTGGGCCTGCTTGGACGATGGCACGCTGTGGAAGGCAAGTGGAACTGGGTGCTGCTAGCTGGGCAAGAGGGAGCTGGGTGCAAATGGCCAAGGAAGAGAAGGAAAAAGGAAGAGAAAAGAAAAAGGAAGAGAAGAGGAAAAGGAAGAGAAGAGGAAAAGGAACAGAAAAAAAGAGGAGAGGAGAGGAGAATTCAGGGGTGCGACTGCTCAGATGTGAGAAGGAGAGGAGTGGCCACAAGGCACCCATCATTCCCAGGCGCAGCCTGTGCTCCTGCTCGGATTGCACAGTGTACATGCTGCAGAGGCTTGTCCCCCTCATACTGAACAGCGACACATCACACAGGTAGGGTCACAGAAAACAAAGGAGCCCCTCACTGAATCATAGGAAAAAACCAGAGCTGGAGGAGCATCCCCTCAACTGTCTCCGAGGCCTGAGGCAGGATCTGCCGGATCAGCTGGGGTAAGGGCTTCATGATTTGGCCTTAGCAGAACACTCTCAGCTGGACAAGTGGCAAAATACTTTGTGTGTGTGGAGAGCAGAGATCAAGTTACCGCCCGGCCAGGCCTCAGGACCGGGGTGAGCAGCCTGCTCGGACAAGCTGAGCCTCCAGCAGCCACCCTGCCCAGTCCTCATGGCAGTGGCAGATGCTGCTGAGGCAGTCACACAGGTCCTCAGCGGCAAGTTAAACAAGAGGGAGGAGCTTGATTTTTCTCCCAACATCTTTATTCTAGTGTAATCAAAATCCATTTAAGTTCTGATTAAAAGGTTTAATTAACTAAAAAATTCACACCTGTCAGCAGAACAGCAACTCTCAAACACAAGCACCTGTAACCGGTACATGGAGAGCTTCTCTGGTCCCAACTGTGCACAGACCTGCCGACACAGGCCCTGCTAGTGACGCCATCGCTCTGCCAGGCACTTCTGTCTGCAAAAATGGTACCGTGATGAGCATGAAGCAAGTCTGTTTACTAAGCCAGGAGTTGTTCCTTGGATGGGTAAGCTGGGCTGCTGCATTTTAAATCAGGGCTGGGGTGGGAAGGAAGTCACCTTCAAATGGTGTTAACGGTGACATTTTAAAACAAAGAGTGCGTTGCTGCTACATGAGCACTTTGCTCCTGCTTAACACTTAGTAGGTCAAACTTCCTCATCAAACTTCACAGGCAAAGACACACACGCACACACACTTTTAATTAAACTGTAAATGTTTCAGTACTCTTTCATAATACTTCATTTAAAAAGAGAAAACATTGTAAGTAGGAGGATTGATTACAACAGTTGTGAAGGTCTCACAAATTTCCCCAATACCAGATGCTTAAATAACACTCCGGGCGGGACACACACACGCAGCCCCTCTGTGCCCCCAGTGAGTGCAGAGCAGGGCCCTGGCTCTGGTGCTTCCCTGGCCAAGCAGCACACCCAGCACTTCCATCTGCTCCTGAGCCTCATCCCCTGTCTAGAAATGAAGGGTTTACATTCTGTCACCTACAGCATTCATAATTGCATGTACCCTCCTCATATTTAGCTTGCTGAGACAATAAATGGGGAGTTTGAGGATTCTTGGTTTGAGGTCCAGGCCCAGATGTGGATAAGGACTGGAGGTGAGGCTGCCAGCTGAGGGTTGAAGGGGACAGACTCTTGCAAGCAGCAAGCTGTTCCACTCCCAATGCAAAATGGTGAGCCAGATGCAAAGGTGATGGGCACACTCTTCTCATCCAGGAAGGCAGATCAGCTGCCCACATAAGGTTTTGACTGCTCTGAACATGTTTTATCCTGCAGAGAGGAATACAACCCAAAAGCTCCTGAACTAGCTGGTAAGCCCTGTGGCCTCACATCATGTGGATGGATCAGCTGAGATCCAGACACATCCCATCTGTATTCACAGCACGCTGCCACTGATTACCCATGCAGAGCCTCAGAGCACCACACAAAGGCAGCTCCCCGATCCAGCCAGACTTGCACGCTGCCAGCTTAGGGGTTTCTGCCCACATCCCCCAGAGTTTCCACTCTATGCTGAATGCAGACAGTGAGCTTGGCTGGAGAGCAAGCACTCTCTCTGCTACCAGGTCGTGAAAAGCTGGCAAAGAGCAGGTCAGGTAACCGACTCAATGAGCAGGCAACCCTCTAACCGCAGAGTGCTTAGATACCCCCCAAAAGGCAAAGGGACTACTGAATAGTTCCTGAATAGGGCTGCTCAGGAACAGAGACAACATGGGACTGCAAATCTTCAAATTCGCTAAGAGACTTGAGTTATGGTGTCTCCTAGCTCAGCATAACACGACAACAGGACAAGAGGCAACAGGCATGAATTGAAGGACATCAAATTCTGTCTGAAGAGCAGGGAACACTTCTTTACTGTGAGGGTGACCAAGCACTGGCACAGGTTGTCCAGGGAGGTGGTAGAGTCTCCATCCTTGGAGATATTCAAAAGCCATCTGGACATGGTCCTGGGCAACCAGCTTTGAGTAGCCCTGCTTGAAAAGGGGGTTTGGACCAGATGATCTTAAGAGGCCCCTTCAACCTCCACCAGTTTGTGATTCTGTGATGGTGTAATCAGCAGGCCTAAGCACAAAGAGTAAATCACTAAGGGCTTGAGTTAAGCAAGAAGATAGCGTTGTGGCTGCAGGATCAGGCAGCCCAGGGTAGAAGGAAAGCATCTCATTATCTGCATGATAACAAAGCAGGAGATTTTCCTGCCTTACACTCCTGAGAGTGTAAGCTGACAATATGGGTTATACATACATGCAATGCTCTTTCTGTGGGCCTGAGGGAATATTCACATGTGCCAGCAGAACAAGGCACAGTCCAGCTGCAGGATCAGGGAAAACTCCCAAAACCATAACCAGAGCCTTCAGTGCAGCGTAATTATTGAGATTTCCTTTCAGCATCATCACATGCTATTCTGGTTAGGAAAGGAAAGTATTTCTCAAAGGCAGAATTTCTATCTAGGATGGAGTTTTGCATGCAGTGAATCACGTTTTCCTTCACAAAACCCAAGCCTACCTAAAGAGGCATATTGAGTGTTGTGCCAGCACTGGGAACCATAAAGTGGAAGAAATAATAATGAAGAAATGCAGTATTAAAAAAGTCTGCAAGATTACAGTCTTTGAATGATGGTTGGCAAAGACTGCTCATTGCCTGCTATAAGGGGTGTGTGGTAGGAATCAGAAAAGATCTGAAATTTTTAACTACTTTTCATCCAAAGACCGATATGGACAATATAGATCTGAGGATAAATTAGAGCCATAACCTTACCAGCAGTCTTTTCCCTGAGGAAATGCCAGCACTAGGCCAGTCTGTGCTGCTGTGGAAGATGATGCTGATCCCAACTTCTAATTAGGGAGATGACATAAGGTCAAATGTTCCTGAGCAGGATGTCTGCTAAGTTGTTGTAATGTCTCTGCGCAGAATCGGAAAAGGGTGGGGGAAGACTATTTCACAGGAGTGACTGGAAAAGAAGAGGAGAGACATGGCAAATATCCAGCAGAAGAAGCTCATAAGCTCAGATACCATCACGGGCAAGGAGAACAGCGAGTATGAGAAACAGTAAGACAGCTCAGGCAACAGTTCTGTGTGACATAGGAGAACCGCACCCACAAGGGGCTGTCATTTCCCAGTTGGGCTACCCAAGGTCCTCTGTGTCACAGAAGATTCAGGCTCTTGGGTTTGAGGAGGAGCTGCTTCTCAGTTTGATATTTCACCATCCCTGGAGTCAGTATCAGCCTTTAGTAAACAGACCCAACACTGGAACGTCTAATATGTTTGGCAGGTTCCCAACAGGAAGGTCACATTTGCTGGTTTTCATGGCTCTGTGCAGTCTCTGGGGCTTTCAGGTCACTTGATCCCAAAGGACAGCCACGATTAGGACCATCATGAGCTGTCTGGTCTCACAGAAAGATTTTAAAAGCCATGATATTAGGAACATTATTTTCACAAGACCAAAAATAAAGTTTCTCACAGCAGTTAGTAAACCAAACTATGCAGGCGTGGGAGGAAGCAGGGGGAATATTATTTAGTAGCTCCAGTGGAAACATGAGAAGGAGGTAAAGTGTAAATCTGCTCCACTGAGTGCCAGGTAAGGATGGGTCTCCATGACACTGACTTAAGCTGAAGTGAGAAACATTATTCAGACCATTCATCCACTAAATGGATCACAACCTGGAATTATTCACACCTGGAGTGGAGAGAAATACTTGGGCACCGATATTCCAAAAGAAGAAGATACTGTATTTGTACATGAGTTTTAAGCACTGAGCATTAAAGATGACCAAAGATCTCTCTGGTTTCTGCAGCCAGTGGTGTCCCACCCAGAGCCTGCAGTGGCAAACAGTGCAGGGGGGGCTTTTGCCATGCTGGCTTTCTTCAATGATGTGCCCTTCTTCCCTGGATCAAGGTAATAAGACATCCTCTTTGGGTAGCAACTGCCTCCCTTCATGATGTCCTTAAGAAAACTGTAAGACCTTGGCAGCTCCTGTGTTTGCCTGCTAAGGAATGTCTGAACAAAGAACCTGCCTACAGAGCTTATTTTCTCCTGATCAAGCTATAACTGAAGAGGTAGTGGCTGCACCACGAGAGGCTTTTAGCAGCTACAGACAAACCAAATATATCTGGCCAGGGATGTCTTAAAGCAGCGGGGCCATAACCCCTTCTCTTCTGTGACAGCTTCAAGTACATGGATGAGACATGGGGCTGGGGTAGGAAACTCTTATCCTGCCAGTGGAAGTGCAGACTGAAGGCTACTAAAGCCCAGGGCACCTTGTCATGGCTCCTTGCCCTGCCTCCACCTACTCCCACTGGAAAACACAGGCAGACCTCCAGAGAAGGGCTGAGCACTGCAGTCACAACACATCCTCCTCTTCCCCCTCCATCCTTGGTTCCTTGGACAGACAAAGGAAAAGGGGGCAGGATCCAGCACACCTCTCACGTGCCAGTTAATGCAATCACTTCAGGCATGCAAAGTGGCAGCAGGGTACAATGATACTACATCATTGTTTCAGCTGGGGCAAGAGGAGCTAGCAGACCTGGAGAAAGCGTACTTTTGGGTAACGATTGTATGTAAATGTCTACACAACAACAAGGTCCCACTAGGTACATCAAGCTCTTGTGCGCAGAGGCACTATCCCCAAGACAGAGAACAGAAGACTCACATCAAAATGAGCACACAATCAGACCAGGACACCGAAAAGCTGAGCACTGCTGCACTGTGGAGGTAGTATCCAAAGCAGGAAAACTCTCCTAAGAGAAATGTGTCTGTAGTTTCAGGGAAAGAAGTGGCTTTAAATGTCTCATATCTGAGATAAATGTAAAAGCTCCTTGACTATCAGAAAGTGCAAAAGATGAGGCACCACACGGCGAGGCTCTCACCTGGGCCCTGAGAAACAGGGGGATGAACTGACCCTGTAAGGGAGTACAGCACACGCTTCCCTGAGCTGGCTGAGCTGTGTAACAAGCCGGGCTGCTGCAGTCCTCTGGCAGACCCACCAGCCAGAGCTGGACTCAGCAAAGCTGCGTTTGCCTTACACTGCAACTAAGCGAAAAAGCCCTGAGCCCTGGCAGAGCCCAGAGCTCTCAGCCACCATGGCTCGCTGCCACATAAATCTGAGCAGTCTGGGGTCTGAGGCTGTGTGCTCTGCACTTCAGTTCTGGTGTCAGCTCAGGGCTCAGTTCTCCCCAAAACAATATTTGCTTTTGAAAAAATGTAGATGAGACCATATATGCACAAACGTACAGCAGTCTGTGTTTCTGGGCCTCCAGCCCCACTGTTACTATGCTTAACAACTCCTCTGGTGCTGCAGTGAGGGTGAATCCAAGCCCACCCAAAAGAAAAAAAATATGTCCTATGAACCCAGATAGCGCCACTGTACAGTCTTCAGTGTATGACTCTACAAGCTGATCCTCCTCCATCTTGGTTTTGATCAGCTGGCTTAAAGGCTGAAGCATAAAAGGTCCAAAATACCCTTTGGCAGAACGCACCTCAGCATTGTGGCTTTGAACCACCCGAAGGGATGTTTTAATATGGCCCTGTGAGCTTACATGGAAGGATATATACATCATCAAACCATTCGGGAGGTACTTCCTCGATTACACTAAATGCTGGTTTCATGAGGCACTGATGGGTTTAACCTTTTGCTTCAAAAATAATCATTAGCATATTACACAAACACAGTGTAGGGAATTTGAAAAATAATGTTTAAAAATACTTGCCTTTAAAAATTCAGCCCCTCCCATGTTACCAAAATCTAATTAAAGGGATCTAGCAGTTGCTGGCTCTGAGATGCCTTTGGTCCAAAAGCATTAGGATTCAATATGTTTTTCTGACCAAGTCTCTCAAGCTCTTTTGCTGTCTTTAGTCCTGCTTCTCTCCTTTGTGTTTCCAAGGGTAGATTAGCTCTCCAAGGAACAGCTTCTTGCAGAGAGATGTCCAGGAATCCTTAGGGTAACAGCTGTAGGTTGGCAGCCTATATGTCTGTATCACACTGCCATATGATAGAGGGTTGATCTATGAGGAGAAGAAAGAGGGACAGGAGCAATGAAAACATGTTGTAGTAAGAAACACGGGCAGCTGAGGAGGGCAGGTGCAACTTTTGCATAGCACCGGCCTCTGTTAAAACATCAATACTGCTACTCACAAAGCATCAGAATCCCTCTTTGGCTAGCTAAAGCTGTTTAGCCTTCTACAACATCCCAAAACATTAACAAATCAAGCTTGGCAAGGAGTATTATTAGAATCATTTTCAAGCAGAGAAGCAGACGCAAGCACCAGCAGGATTTGAGAGTGATGCTCATTACACAAGGGTGTGGAACTGTTGCCTTGGTTGTATTAGGAAGTTGCAGTGGCTGGAGAGATGGGGGCCTCCCACCACAGACAGCAATACTCTGTTGGGGGTGCATTGTGACTCCTAGGAGCTACTCTATAATGTGCCAGTTAAGCCATATCTTATATGAGCCTACTTCTTTAATGTGCTAAGCCCTCAGCCCACAGCTATGCTTTAGGCTAAGCCTGATATGACCTGATACCCACTCAGTGGAATGGAGTCCTAGCAAAACAGGATGCATACCACACAATGCCATGCAGGGCTGCTCATTACCATTTTAAATTAAGTCTCCTTGTCTGAGTTCATCTTTTAAAATTTTATTTCAACCACCATCCCAAGAATGACCACGTCTGGAGTCTCTGCCTACAAAAGCTCATGGCCTCTGATTATGGTCACAAAGTTGCTGTATCAACCTTTTGGAAGATGGGGGAGGCAGACAGACATGTTAGCTGGACAAGGGGCAACAGAAGCACATTAGACCTTGGAAAATCTCATTCCAGTGAAGCATTTCAGGGTAGAGAGATAGGTGAAGTCCAGAGGATTGATCCAATCTGGCCAAGATCTGATGCATGAAAAGGATGCACACCAATAGATTGTCTCCAAAAGACTAAACAGATTACACAGAAATGGTGGATCTCAGAAAACAGACCATGAGAGATGCCAAGGGGTGACTTACAGAGCTAGAGGAAGCTTGGACAGTGGGGGAAAATGGAAGGACATCCTCCTTTAAAGAAAGGGTCCAGCTATGCTGGAACCAATGAAGCAGCTGCGTGAAAGGAGACTGTAATTCACCATAGAAAATCTAGCCACAAGAAGGAAAGAGAGACAGCAAAAACCATGCAGACAGTCACTACTTTGTCGAAAGCTGAATATTTCTTTTGTCCACTGAAGAGCAACCAGTTTTCTGGGAGTTTGCCTGTACCACCAGTTTGCTTCAGCTGTCTGGTGCTCATGGAGAGCGGGAGGATGAACTCAGAGTGCCTACAAAGATGGAGCTCTGGGAAAGGGTGATTAAGCAAAGTTCATTAGAATTAGTCCTGGAGACTTTTGTCAAATTAGTTTCAAAGTACAACATTGCTGAAGCAGAAGGAGAAAATGCCTGTACACAGAAGCATCCCTATGAAGTTTAGGAAAAAGGCCCGGGCAGCAGCTCGCAGGGGCTGAAAGAAGCCAAGGAACAGCCAGACCCAGCATGGTCTGGCTGTGGGACACTGACTCATTAGCAGATATTAAATGGGTCCCAGACAGATTCACAGGAAGCTAGTTCTGAATGCAATCAAAATGAACATTTGTTCCAGAAACAGAAGAGCAGAGCTCATACCACCTGAGGTATGTCTAACCCAAACTCATGCAGCTCATATTTCAAACGCATTCTACAGCCTAAAGGCCAAGGATCGACCACAGCATTTATGGGACATTCTGCATGACTATAACCAACCTCATTGCATTGTGGTCATAGACAGTTAGCTGAAAAAAAGAAAATAGAAAGAAAAAAACCCAAAGACCAAAGAAACCTGCCCCCAAAACAAACAACAGTAAAACTTGAGTAACTATTTCTGCCTATTTCCTCAGCTGTGGGCAAACCAGTATGTTTTAAGTGAAAACATGCTGGGGGAGGATAGGAACTGCTGCTATACAAGGGAGATACACAGCGTGTGTTCCTTTGACTATTAGCTACGTGGGCTGGAAGGTTTGGACACAACATTTCTTGTTGAAAATCATCCATAGGCAGAGTGGTGATACCAAGCAGTAACACTTGCCTACTGAGAAATAACAAGAGATGATTTTACGCCCAGCACAATATATGCGCCTGCCTCTCCTATTATAAATGGAAACAAACAAGCAAAACAAAAGCAACCGTTTATTAGGGAAGTGGCAATATGAGTTCCTTTTATGCAATTTCTTTAGTCCAAAGCTATAATACACCCCGATATAATATACATCCTTTGTTTCATAATGGAGCTGTTCTCTTTTCCCTTCCTCTTTTGCTTAACCCTTTTCAAAGCAATTGCTGTGAAAGACAACACTTCTAGCAGAAGGTATACAGATGAATCAAACTCATCATGTCTTCTCACTGGGCTATCAGTTCAGTTGAGCCACACTGCCAGAAATACTTCTTCTTGTGCACCAAAATAAATGATTTCTAAACACTAATGAAAATACTGAACTGTGTAAGACTTCCTGGAGAAAATTAAGTAGCATTTGGAATGGAAATATCATCCCCCACCCTTTGCCTGCCTGTGTCTGGACTTTGCATTCCAGTGACACGATCTTAAAAATAAAAAAATAATCACTCGGCTGAACCACAAGCTCAAAGTGAATGCTCAAAGCCAGCATTATTGATTTCTAATCCATTACCAGCACCCCAAAGGACAGCTGTGAATGTATCAGTCACCTAGAACTTCAATTATTTTGGGCATAGTTACAAGCATACAGCCTTACTTCCACCAAGCATAGCTCCAGAGGGCTACCATATGGGGAGTGGACAAAGCCACTGTGAAATTTCTAGAAAGAAAATTTCTACATCATCATGTACCATAAATAAGAATTTTAGCATGTCACTTAAAAATAGGCTTTTTAGATTGTCTTCTCAAAAGACCTATCAGAAAGTGGTATATTCAGCAGGATTTCTGACATAAACCCAGTTTTCATCTCCACCAGCAAAAAAAGAGCAAAAAAGTGCCTTTACTGACTTGGTGTTCATTATTATTTGAGCAGAAGGCCAAGAGAGACATCCACTAAAGCACTTCCACCTCTTGATATGATGACTTATGCTATATTCTAGATAGCAAAAGGACTTTTCTGCAGTGGTCCAAGGAAAATTCATCATATTCGTATGACTCACTGCCTCTGCTCTCTAAGTCGTGATCTTTTGCCTCTGGAGAAGCTATCTACCTCATCTCACAAACACACCAATGCCAAATTCTCTGCTCAGCAGCTCCTGTGCCTCATCTTTGGTGTCTGGTTTCCTTTTTATGGAGTCTTCTGGTGACAGCGAACGACAGATTTTGGTTCTTGCGTCACTACCCTACAGAAAGACAGGAACTGGGAAGACAGCATGCTTATGAAATGCTAGTTTTGCCCTAGAAGACATCTGTTGAAGGGATTCCCTTTTGAACTGCTGCTAGCTGGTGTGCTGGTTCCGTGCTAATCTGACCTCTGCTGAAATAGGGCTGGGGCTAGACCAGTGATGGAAAAAGCAAGAGAACTGGGAAGCTACAGTTAATTCCTTCCCACACATTCCCCCAGCATCCAAGTGTTTTTATGAATTCTATATGCTACTTGCAGACTCTCCTCCTAGGATGCAAAGAGCAAGAAAAGCGACCCTGTGATATAGCAGTACTCCTGCAAAGTGAGGAAATGGAAATCTCACAATCACTCCTGAAAGCGTAATGAGAACTTCACTGCTACCATCATGTAATTTCTTCTCAGAAAAAAATTTCCTTTAGTATCTCTGAAGACAGAGCATGGAAATGTGAGTTTACAAAAGCACAGGTAATCTTTTTCTGAGCACTTTGCCAGAGCAACTCAGGAGAATAAGAAGGCCCTTCCCTCTCTTGTCTCGCCCACGCACTCATCCTGCTGGCATCATGGAGCAGCTAAGGCTTTTCAGCATATCTGGAGGGGAAGATCTTTTACAAGCCCTTAACTGTCGTTCATTCTGGATGGTTTAGCTGCCTTCTTTTGCTTCTCTCAGTGTTCAACAATTATTAAGGTGAAGCTGCATAGAGCCAGGAAGCGAGGTGATAATGACGTGAAGTCTTAATTCCAGAAGTAACAGAGCTCCATGTTTCTCCTATGTTTCCCATTTCATTTGACACTATACAGGACACTGCATTTTCTCTAAAGGGAGGACTCAAGCAGGTATTAAAAAGAAGAGAAAGCAGCAGCCAGTCATTGCGATGTGAAACACGTTTCCCTCGTTTCAGCACTTCACAGCTGAAATTTTTTAAGTGGGACCTGTTTCAGAACTGCTACAAAAGAGAGAAGGACCTTAGGGTCAGTCTGAGGTGAAGCCTGCAGCAGAAAATGTCATGGAGGGCACAAATGGCTTACCTGCATAAGCAGTCGAAGAGGTTTTCCATCCTGCTGCTCAAGGACTCTGAACTTCACACCAGCTGAAAAGAAACAAAACAAGGAAACCAAATCCATGCTTGGAGAAAAGACCATGCCATTTTCTGCTCAGCTCTGTTGGCTAAGCACCAATTTCCTAGAAATGGAGCCTTCGACCTTTCTTGATTTGTGAACCCTTACACATTTGCAACAGGAAGCACAGATTCTCTCTATAGTGGTTTTAAGCATAATGACAAATGATGTGTTTCTCTTAGCTCCATTAAAAGCAGCCCTCTGACTTCCAGCTTGAAAACACAGTCCTAAAGCAAGCACAAAGCCTAGAAATCAGACAGCCAGGCCTGATGATGACAAAGGGACGGAAAAATCTTTCTCTTTTCCCAAACTTCCATCAAAATGGCAACTCCATGTTAATAGCAGGCAGAGAACTTGCCTTTAATTTGTACTCATGTGGATACAGCACATGTGCAAATCTTTCCCTCTTTCAGACTAAGGGAGGAAAGTGGCTGGCCTAGAGGCATTAAAAACGTTTCAGAGCAATCACTGCCTATTAATCCCAGCATTCATATGTTCTTAACACGCCACTAACCCCATCAAAACTGCCACTTTTATATTTCCTCTTGGATTTGCTACATGCACAATACTGAAAGATAAATAGGAAAGATTTTGGATTCCAACGGTGACATAGTGCACATGAACATTTAATGCGATGTTTCAAACAAAGGTAACAACTACGACTAGAGAGGCATTTTTCTTTGAAAGGTCTCGAATCACTTCACAGAAATAAAACCAATCCATCTTCTGCAAACCTGTACCAGCCAAGTGTGCCCCTATTATTCCTTTCTACAGGTAAAAAGATGAGGCAAGAGTAATGAAATGATCTGCCACAGATCAAACAGTGACTCAGGAGTACAAATAGAAATAAAACTCTTCATCTGTGTAAGCCCCGTTGCTATAGTATCTATGTGACTCTTGCACATTTAAAAACCAAAACATCTTCTCTTTTTCCTCAAGCTTTGAATTAACTAAAATTATACAGTTTACTCCTGGGAGAGAATGCTCTTGTATAGCAGAGAGCTCTGGTTTAAACTCTCTCCCCAAACCATAAAGCCTTTTCTGTACAGGACAGGAAGGATTTATCTGCATTTTACTGGACTACATTGAAACATGGGCTTCCCTGATGGCTTCAAAAAGATGTTTGAGTACCCTGGGTCTCAATAAGCAAATGTGCTGAATGACAAAAAGTGTTCAGTGTGATTCATTGAGTTTTGGCTAAGAGGAAGTGTCTAAGCCATTCCAGGAACAACTTTTCAGGCAGGCAATTTGTCAGAGAGAGACAGAAACAAGTGTGCACTGAAGTTTCAGGTACGTGGTCGAGCACTCTGGAGTCTTATCCTAGGAACACTCCGTTCGACCAGAAAATGCTGCTTCTGCAGGTCATGGCCACACACTTCCCTTCTACAGCTGCAAGCCAACAATCTCTTAGATTATTTAATTGTTCAAGAGTCTTAAACTTCTAGGAAAATACATGCACAAAAAGGCTACAAATTTATTTTAGAATAACCTATAGATTACAACAATGCTCAGGAGTCTGAGCAATTCACTTCACAGAAAAAGCAGGAAGGCTTGGTCTACTGCAGATCACTCTAACAGAGAAGAACCCTAAACTATTCTGTGATTGCCAGCCAACTCCAGAGCTCAGGGTTCTGCTTCTTCTGTACACAGGCACCATCGATGGTACAAGAAAGGTCAGGACATAAACCCATTTGCTTTGTTTCACATGACAGCGCACTAAAGCAAGCTCACTGCTTGTTTGTATTCCAGTAATCATAGAGACACCACCATGACAGGTCCTACAGAACCATGACAAAACTTGCCCCAAAGTTTGTGATGTGAATATTGGGCAAGGGGGAAAGAGAAATACAGAGAAAATGAACTGACATGTTCACAATCAAACAGCAGGTTGGTAACTCGTGTGTGGGCAGAGTTTGAGACCCCTGAACCTCACTGCTGCGCCTTACTTCACACTATAAACTGACATCACAGTGTACCTATCCCAACCAAGGTGGCATCCCTTGAGCTGACACTGGGCAGACAGAACTCCTGCACAGAGGACATCAGCTTTGATATATGTGCAAAAGGCTTTTTAAAGTCCGAAGTATTTCACTTAGGATGCATGGAAAGACGATATGGATTTTGTTTCTCGTGTGCGCATGGATCGTTTACTTATCCTGGCCCAGGCTTCATCAATGTAATATTTTGTCAATTCAGAAACTGAGTCAAAGAACTTGGAGGCCAGATGCCACGACTGAACTGAGTTGAACTTAAACACTGCACTAACCCCTTGCTGACAGGAAAAGCTATCCATTCATGTTTGTAGAACCATCCTGATGGTGCCTGTAAAATCAGCTGCCATAACATATGCCAGAGGATGTCTTATCCAAGTTCTGAGTCTGAAAAGGGAGGCAAAACCTAAGCAGTGAGGACATCAAGTGATGTGTACTCTCTAAAGTCCTTTGAATTTGATTCAATTGCTCCATCTGTTACCACTGCAATGACATGTTTTTGCGCTGGGGCAGGAACACAGGCTGCAGAAATTCTCAGAGATGCCTCTTCATGTAGCAGGCAGCATGGCATTGCAGTGTTCTCTTTCTTAAAATGTTTAAGAGGAGCAAACAAACAGCCAACAAGGAATGTAAGTCAGGTAACAAGCTCAACAGAGAAGACAATCCTCTGCCTGGGTGGAGGCTTATTATCCTGCAGTAGGTAGCTGGCTGAACAAAACTGAGGAGAAGTAATCTAAGACTGATGGGAATATATGGCTTACATCTCTCAGTGGCAACAAGATTTCCTTCTGCCCTACAACCTGCTGTTTACTGGGTCAGATTTGTTCAGCAGCATCTCCTGTTCTCCAAAGACAGCCCTGAAGCGTTAAGAAGTTTCTGCCAGGAAACTCATAAGAATCTGCTGAAGGCACACATGGAAAAGCAACAGAGTTGGTAACATGGCTCAGCTATACCTTCCCAAAATCAAGCCTGGCACTGCTCCAACAGACAAAGCTGTTATCAGTTGCCTCAAGCTTCCTTTGCATTTGATGACTAGCCTTAGTTTAGTGATGATCAAGCTTTCTTACATTTTAAATTCCTGCTGTATGCTCTTTAAATGGATGGGAGATAATAATTTAGACGTGCTTGATTTTAACTAGATTAACCATAGCTGTTTGACAGTTAAACCCATTCCAAAATGATCCTTTACTCTGGTGCCAACCATGGTTGATGCTTACCAAAAGTGGAAAAACAACAACTAGTTTCAAAATGGTGACAGATTAGTCTCAAAAAGAGAACTATTATCTGAAATCTGCCCAGAGCTCTGTAATTAATCCAAACACCTCAGCTCAGGACTTCAGTTAGTCAAGTCAGCACAGAACTGAAGCAGTTCCATTGATACACAGCCACTGTAGATCCAGCCCTTTGAAACAGCAGATTTTCCAAGGATTTTTGTAATTTGGCTTGTTTCAGAGCCCAAACCCCCAAAGTTAACAGCTTGTTTAACTCTCAGAAGTGTTACCTGACCTGGTACTGGAATCAAAAGATGAACTCATTTATAGGGTCCTTGTTTGGATGTCACTTTTAGTTGCACAGGCTTTGTAAAGGTGCTCCCGATTCTGCTTCAGCATCAAATTTCTTTCCATTGACAACCTCATCCTGCTCCTTGCAGGAATTGGTTAACAGTATGGACAACTGCGCAACTTGAGCCTTGGGTTCTTTCCTGCCCCCCCGCATCTTTCTATTCAGAAGCTACCCATCGCATCAAAATTAAATGCATAATGCAAAATCCTTGAACTTCTGCATGTGCAGTGCTGAAGGACCTACCTGCGAGTCTGTAAGATCTGCAGAGCCGAAGGATGATTGAATAGAGAGGCAGAGAGTCAATCAGGTCAACTAGCAAGTGTATCAGGCCTTGCACAATCACCACCAGCAAACGGAGCTACAAAGAAACAGTTTAATAAGAAAATCTCAGAGAAACAGGAGATGCAACACTTGCAAACTCATGAGCTGGTCTGCAATCTGACATCATTGTGTGCTAAGCTAAAGCCTCCCCAAGTGGGTTTGATGTCTAGAAGTGCTGGGCCTGGACGACCCTGCATGAGGTTCCTTGACAATCTTAGCTTAAGAGTGCAACTGAAATGAAGGTCCTACAGTTGTAGAGGCTGTGACCTTCAAGGACACGAGAGCTATTCCGCTTTCAATGGCCATAGTCTAAAAGAGAGAATTTAGGCTTCCATTTCTAGTAAACTCCAGCACTGTGTATCAGTGACTGTAAATTTTTCTCTCTCCAACAGTGAGCTGAAGTAGCTTATTTCTGCCTGAAGAAACCCCATGTAGAGCATCTAAGCAAGAGCAAAGCAGTCAGAAATAAGCTTCCTACTCAGTGTGTTCTTGTCCCCTGATTAAAGCACCTCCTTTTGTCAGACTGCATTTATTTTTGTTGCCAAGCTCATCTGAAAAGAGAGGGCTCAAAAAAGACGTTGAAACCATGTGATGGCCACTATCTGTGGAAAATTTTGCTCCAGGCATGCCTCAGAGAGGACTGGTCATGTTGGGGGAAGAAAAGAAAAATAAAGCAGTCCAACCCTCTGAGCAAAGCCTGGCTGAAACCATTTAACACAGTGAGTTAATTTCTTGAAAAAAAAGTTCTGGATTAAACTAGAGAGGCCATCACCCCAGACGTGGGATGGAAAGATAAAAAAAATGACTTCTGAGTGAAAGAGAGGGGAACAGCTTGTTCTGCTGACCAGGATTTGCTGGGAATTCCCTTTGGAGAAACACAAACACATATCCTGAATTCCACTTGCTTGGCCTACATGGGCTGTGTGAGAACCCTTCCTGGGACACCCAGACAAATATATATTTTCTTTGTGGATGACAGTGAATGACTAGGAAACTTTTTTTTAAAATATCTCAGAAGACAGTTTATGACTAGCTTCAAGGGTTAAATCTTACCAGGGTAAACACCAAATAATACAGTGCAGTTGTAGGCAGGAGGAACAGCAGGATTGTAAATAGCAAAGTGCCAATAAATAACTAGGGGAAAAGAGAAACACAAACAATCATTAGCAGAGCAATGGCAAAATAAAATAAAATAATAGGAAACTGTGAGATAATGACAGTTTGCAAGACTCCTTAATGTGCTTTTTTATTCCCTATGTGAATAATGCTGTTACCTTTAATATTTTCAGTACTTCTTCTCTCACTGGCCCTTTTTAGAAGGCTCCCTATTATAGGAGTATGTTTGGAAAGACAAACAAGCTGGATCCTGACAGCATTTTTTCCCTTATAGACAATACTCAAGATTTCCTATTTCAGGTCAGCTTCCTTAGGAAACAAGACTTACACGTTCATGCCATTTGTCCGCTCCCTGTCCCCGTAAGTTTTAGAGCCATTGGTCAGTTTATACCAGAAAAATGTGGAAGGGTAAAAAGAAGTAGGAATTTGGTAGGGAATTTTGTAGAGAATTGAGAAGTATTTTTGTTCCTCCTTGTTTTAGGAGAACAGGCACCTGGTGAAAAGCTGGCAAAATCTGGTTGATAAACATTCCCAGCAGCAGCAGCTGGCTGGTCAGTCCAGCCACAGGACTTCTGCCTCTTGCTTGGTGGGAAACTGGGACACAGAAAGAAGCTAGAGTTACTGCAGTGGGGGGAGTAATATTCAGAGGATGAAGGAGAAAAATCCATAGGAAATCAGGTGTCATTAGCTCCACTGCCCACAGAAAAAGTTATTTTTATTCTGGGCCAGCCTAGTTGGCTTAAGTCTAACTCATTCCAACGGGGAGAAATGCAGATTTTTGACAAATAGGGATCTGACTCCTCAATTTTCTGTTGCCACTTCCAGAACAGAGAGGTGCCAGGAACACAGGGCATTGCCATTTCTGCAAAAAGAGATCATGGCTGTGGTATATTATAAAAGAAAATAACACAACCAGCCGTGTCACAGAGATGGATCAACATCCCAGCTTTATGCACTTAACCAGAAATAGATCATAACCCAATCCACTCTCTTCACAGCAGTTTTTTCTCCCCTCCTCTATCACTCCACTGCAGTTGCTTAACATCTCCAAAAGTCTTTTAAGGTCTGCTTTGAACGTCTCTTCCCACCCAGGCCAACAACATAATTCCCACCGGCCTCCAGAGCAGCAGGATGAAGCCTGAAGTGCCAAACCAATTCTCCTCAAAGTACACAGGGACCGAGGAGCCCTGATGCAGTCTCCTGGCATGGAAGCTTTTAATCACCACAGAAACAGAAAAATAGCACCTCCACTTACACCTCCACTGGTGTAAGAAGCTCAAGGTTATCTGTTGCAATGGAGAGAGAGGCCCGGGCCCTGGAAGTTACCAAATATTATTGTATTACTTTAGTGATGTTTGCAACTGCCATCGGGGAGCAGTTCAGGTTCTGCTGAACTTTTGCATGGCATTTTACAAATTAAAAAGAGCTTACAGTATTTGACAAAAAAACGCCTCTGCTGCTTGTGTGAGAACGTGTGGGCCAGGCTCCAGTGCAACGTGAATGAAACGGGGCCTTTTAATAGAAACGCTGGCATGTCTGTTACTGTGGCAACACTGCTGGGCACCACTTCTTAAATTGCCTCCCTCCCCCATACCCACTCCCATGCTCCAGGAGCTGGAAGCATCTGCAGCACCCACTGCAGTTCACCAGGGTGCCTTGCAGGTGCTCAGCACTTGCCAGAATTAGGCCCCCTGAACATGCAGAGAAGTGAAGGTGTGCTGCAGAGCAGCAGAGTCCAAGCATTTGGTTGAAGAGCCACGGATGCAGAGTGCTGAGGCATGCACTTGTTCTGGGCACCACGAAGCCTCCCATGGCTTCTGTCTCATTATTAGCTGAAGCAGGATAGGATTGTACTGCCCATGGGCAGCGTCCTGCAGTGAGCCCCTGGCACTGCAGCACTACCTGGTCCAAGTCATAGGAGCAGGAATCCACCCGCTGCTGGAGGACGTTCCATTTCTTCCCACGGAACAAGCGCCAGAGAGATGACAGGCCATAAATCTTCAGGCAGTAGAGCCTGAGCAAAGAGAAGACACTGTGCATCAGAGCTGCGAGTTCCCGAGCTTCAACACAAAACAGCTGTCATCATCACACCCCTGCACCCACTCACTTACTGACGCCGCAGAACTCAGGGTGGCAAAAGAAATCAACCCGAGAATGACGCAGATAAAATACTCAGTCAACCGTATTTGGGCTGGCCCCTGGCATGGGCAGAGCAGACTGCTGCACACAGGTCTGGAGTACTGTACTGGAGGGCAATGGCCATGCCATGCCCCGGGACAGTGGCAAGGCTCTCGATAGGGTGGCCCCTATGAGAAGCAGCAATTGCCAGCCCCGTGCCACCACCTTCCCTGTAGCAAAAGCAGCAGCAAGCTTATTCCCCCAAGTTCACCTCTGTCTCTCCAGTTTAGATCTGCCCTGATCCCCTTGCTTCACACCCCTTCCATGGCAGGAGTGGCCAAGGTCTCACCTCTCACTCTTGAGTCAATGCAATTCAATTTTGCCTCCACAGCACGGAGAGACAAGGGAGAGGACTGGAGCCCCTGCACCCTCTTTAGTAAAGCACAGCTTCAAATATCCTTAAGAGTGGAAACAGATCAACTAAATGGCTGGTGGCCCCTACCACTTCCTTTCCTTCAGCTTTTGTAACCTGGTGCTACAACACTTGGAGCTACTTCCCTTCCAAAAAAAAGGGTGAGTCCTTGGTGAGAGAAGCTTGTGGTGATAAGGGGTGGGAAATAGACACTCCTACAGAATAACATCAAGGAAGAAAAGAGCCCCTGGGATGGAGAAGAGGCACAAAGAGCCCTGGGCAGCTATGTCCAACATACATGGATGTAAAGAAAGGGGACACAGCCAATCTGTGGGGCAGAAGAGAGCCTGAGAAAGCCTGAGCTACAAAAGCCAGACTGGTTAACCAGCGTAGTTAAGGCACGGAAGCTACTCAGATTTCAAGGCAGCGTTGTGAAAGCAGAGGCAAGGCATCTTATCCAAGAGAAGAATCTGGTTTGAGGAACACCAACTGCTTCAAGGAATTGGCAGGGTGCCTCCAGACTGGCAGGCACAGCTCAGTGCACTAATCCCTAGGCAGGAGGGTGCCCGGGACAACTCCTCCAGGTTGCTGGTACACACCTGCTCTGTGGCTCTGACTAAGGCCACACACTCCCCCACACACCCTGACATGACACCAAGCGGGTGTTCCTGCTGTAGCACCTGCCCCACCTTCGCTGGCCGCCTGCACACACATGCCTGCCCTTGTTTCACTGTGTGGTTTATTTCAGAAGGGGTTCTCAGGCTTCACCAACACCTGAACCAGCAAATTCTTCCACCAGCTGCAGGAACACAAGGTGTTGTGGTGGCTGTGTTGATGTGGGTGACTGCTATCCCTTCCTGACTCTCCACTGGGGGCACCTGGCACAGCAGGGCAGTTCGGTGCCAGTGGCAAGATAACATATAGCTGCTCTATACTTCTAACAAACAGCCTAGGCGGGTAGACTGGCTCCCTGCAGCTCACAAGGGAAAAGCAATCAGCTGAGAAAATGCTTTTCCTGTTTCCACTCACTGCACAATGAGGAGGACCAAGGCCACTCCTCACAGACCAAAACAGAAATTCCAGTAATGAGAGGTGTTGGGAAGAGACTCTTCATTACTGACATTACTGATTTTGGGTGTAAGCCCTATGCTCACAACAGACCCAACTGATAAATCATATCTCAATATTTCTAACCATTCCCTAAACTACCCATAACTAAAGTTCTACTATTTCTTCTGTTGTTTGCAATGTAAAGCCCTCTGCTCACAGCCTGGGGAGGAACGATGACCATTCTGTACTTTATAAGCCCAAAGTTCCTTTATTTATTACCTTGTCTCTCATCTCCTTGGCAAGAGCAGCTATTCTCCAGTGGCCTGTGTGAATCCTTGCTGCAGCACATGTTAATGGAGCACAGGAACAGAGCACATCGGTGGGCACTGTTTGCACAGTAACCCCGACATGCCCTGGACATGCCCCAAAGCCCCGTGCGCTCCCACACACTGCCTCAGAGCCTCTGCCCGGTTCTCAGGCTATGGAGCTCTCCAGTAGGTCCAGACAATGACACCAGGATGGTGTCACACCCATGCTGTAACCCCAAACCTGTCATCTGTGCTCCACGATGCAGACAAGAACCTCTGAAGCAGGGCAGAGGCAGGGACTCCAGGGCTACCAGAAGTACAAGGGTTCCCCCTTCCTCGTCCTCTCCTCCAGTTCCCTTCAAAACTACTGGGTAGGGTGCAAGTGAAAAGAGTACTGTAAGGCTGAATCAAAGGGGTGGAGTAAACTGCTTTCTTGTCCTCTGCCTGTCACGTAGTTTTATTTTTCCAGGTCACTACCACAATAAATAAATATTTAAACGCAGGAAAACTGAAAGATAGGTTCCTTGTACTACTGTGGCCATCATTTCTACATGCATAAAAGAATGCAATAAATTAATTGCTGGCTAAACTGTGAATTGAAGAGAACTACACCAGGAATGAATGCTCCACGAATTAAAGACATGCCTGGAGTGTTCAGTGGCCCTTCTTTCCAAATATACCCAAGACACAGCCAAGAGAGATCAACTCACCTGGCTCCGTAGACATAGAAGCAGTAAATGTGGAAGGTCAGAAGTGCAATGATGTCGGAGAGGATGCAGAGAGCCACGGTCAGGCCCAGACAAGCCGACAGACCGACATACCAGAGGATCATCTCAATGAATGGGGACATCAGGTGAATGTAGCCTAATGGACATTGCAGAATGTCAGTATTTGACTGAGACACCTTCCTCTTGACACTCTCAATCAGTCCTGTTGACTGATTCCCCCTGCCCTAGAACATTGATCCAGAAATCATAGCCACAAAAACATGCCAGTAAAACTGGAAAGCTCCTTTAGATGCCATCTTCTGTTTAGGAGGGCCAACAAAAACTGCCTTTCCCCACAGGTTTCCGTCCAGGTGTGGCAGCTCTGTGAGGAAGGGGAAGATGTGCTCAGCTTGAACAGAGCAGTCACCTTGCTCCACATGTGATATGCTTTTCTAGATTTGTGTCCAGGTTCCTAATTACATTTTTAACTGCACACATCAACCTTTACTGCAGCCATTCCGCTTTTCTTGCTATTCCCACAAAAGCCACCCCATATGGCTTTTGTAAAATAAAACAGTGTGGAGACATACAGTCTCTTTCATCATTAAGGTGGAGCAAAGTCACAGAAACAAGACCATACTTGATTGGTGAGCAAAGTAAATCAGTATAATTACCAAGGAGTTCACGTCCATCACAACTGTACTCCTTCATCAAGACACTTAACAAGGATAGCAGGGGTGTGTTATTTCAAGGAGGGACTTGAAATAATAAAATTGCACTAAGGTGAAATCAGTGATAGGACAGGGTTGGCATTTGCATCCTGAGAGCACACTTCTCATCCCTATCCTATCAGCTGCCTCTTACATGGCAAAGACTACAAAAGCCTACATAAGACCTAAAGCCTTCCCTTGGACACTCACCACTAATGGCACCAAATAAGTAAGCTCCATCGTGATTTGCACTTCTTGCAAAGCATCAGTGCAAGCGCTTTATTTAATATGCATGACTTCCTTGTGTGGGAATCCAACTTTGGCTTGAGTTCCCACAGCAGGAAGACTCACAGACAAGTTCATACTTGCAGTAGTGCATTTTGATTCATTATTCACCTCTAGGCAAACATTAAATGCTCAGGAGGGAAGAGATGAAAAGGGAGGCTGAAAAGTAAAAGAATTGCACTTACTAATCCAAAGATGGATGTGGTAAAGGAAGAAGCGGCCCAAAACTTGGTCCAAAGCTCGGTTCATTTTCAGTCCAGCTGGCACTCCCATTAGCCACTGGAGCAGGTCCTGGAGCTCTTCAGCTATGTGCTACAAACACATGGAAGCAAGGCACTTGAGATAAAAGGCTTCTACCACACTGAACAGGTCCAGTGCACCTGTACATGCTGCCCCCCAAAAAGTATTCTTACCACACCCTTCAAACAAATGGAAAAAAAAATCCAAATGACTACTTTACAACTAGTTAAATCAGAAATGCACCTTTATTGACTCTTCACTGAATCCAAACATAACAGCAGAGAGGAAGCTGAACTGCTTTAACGTTCTCAGTGCTGGGAACACAAACCTAGTGTTTGTTTATGACCACCTCTTGTAGACTTGCACAATATTTCTTGGTGTAATGAGAGTTCTTGAAATAGGCGGCAAATGCTGGTGCACAAATCGACTTCTTTGGACAGTCAACTGAAATGTCAGAACTGAGCAAGTAATTTAACCATGGGGAAGGCTGTCAGGATTTTAAAAGGGGGAAGATGGCAGTGCACTCGCAGGCAAAAAAAGTGAATTTTTACAAACAAATAATCTGTACATGTTTAAAGCAGGGTAGAAAACACAATTATATAAATGTGTTTCATACATAAACAAACTTTCTTGATACTCTGTGGTGTACTAGGCAAGATTAACCATGCTGTATAGCACTGATCTTGCCTACCACTATTGTGTCTCTCTGCAGGCTTCATGCCTGGGAGATACCCATGGCAAACCAGTAAAAAAGCCCTCTCAATCATTGAGAAAAAAGCCTAATGGAGGTCGCCTGCAAATCACCAAGGGCTTTGACTCACAACTTCTGGTGATTTAATCCCAGGCTGATGTTGTTTACTGATTTTCTCTCTCCACCCCACTGCTCTGCTGGAGGTCCCCCTTGCAGTCGACAGGGCAGAAGACGGGGTGGCTCTGCTCCCTGGTAGTTTGCACCTGACCTACTCACCTAAGCTGAAACCAGCAGTGAAGTCCATTTACCAGGCTGTGAATTGAGGTAGCTGAGAGTGGTAACTTCCAGCAAACAGTTCAGGAACTTACCTGGAAGAAATGACCTCTCACACTGTCCCGCATGAACAGAGGTTGTGAGTAAAAGCCTTCTACCTCTGAAAATTCTACTTACAGTCAAGTCCATGCAAGTGAATTGCACTGCAAATTGTGCACGTGTCAAAGAATCAAGACAAGCTAACTAAAGCTGATGCACTGTAGCCTACTTTCCCTGTCATTCATATGGATAATTTCCCTAAGGGGAAATTATTTCCAAGGAATGATTCCATTTTATTTATTAACCAACAGGATCCTTGCAAAATGAGTTTGTAAACATTTACTTTTAGTGTAGTGGCGAAATTAGGGGCTCCATCTTCAACTTGCCCCAAAGGATTGCCTTTTTATTTCATTCATTTTCCCTCTGTCTCACTGCAAGTCAGAACTAATTTGAACCCATGGATCTTACCTCTGTGGCTGAGAAGTGTTAGCTGCTTTATAAATAGACTGTTTTTAATAATTAAAGTGTTGGACTGGTAACTTGGAAAAAGCATTTGGTGGTTTTAATGAAATATTTAAATGTTTGAAAGCAGTCCTTCAGCAAGGCTGTTTTTCAGCACTGAATACTTCTGGAGGCTGCCAGTCTCAGAGGTGCTACTAAATTCTGACAGAGGCACATAGCTCTGGGAAGGTGCCCTAGCTTGCTGTTATTTAGCTGGGCAAGGCATTTCAAAACATAATCCTAAGGCATAACCTTGCAGGTTGTTTTCCAGCCAGATATTTTAGGACTGATCAATAGCAAGTAGAATCAGAAAAGGTGACTGGGAGTCCAATTCTTCTGTTGTAGTCACGAATACTGAATGTGGCCAGTATTAATAAATAAGATACACTGAATCGGAAGTGTTTTGTAAAGAGGTGCAGGGACGAACATTACCAAACTGGAGACTAAAGCTAATACGGTTTAGATGAGAATACTGTGGAAATATTTTCTTTACTGTCATGGTCTTCTTTCTAGTCTCCATAGGCAGAGGGTCTAACGGTGATGTGACATCGATGGAGAAGGACACACAGCACACTGCAGGTGGGCACCGGGAAGCACAGTGTGAACTTCCTGACCAGAGCATCTAGTGCAAGTCAGAGCAAGGAAAGCCAAAGCACTCCCTACTTGACACACCTGCCCTGCATCTGTTGCAGGCATTTGGAGCTCTAAGTTATACTATTTTACAAATTAACATCTAAGAATATTTTTCAGGAAGTGTCCTCTCTGCTTGCTTTGTTTATGGATTAGCAGAACATGACTGAATAGGAACTTACATCCAATTATCTCTAAACCCCAGTAACACTTTTGGAGGCACGATCTATCATAAATATTTAACTGTTTCAAAGAGATTACAGCTTAAGAAAAAGAGACAGCAGCAAAGATGAAAGAGGTGAAGGAGCAAAAAACAAACAAACAAACAAAACCCCCCAAAACCCCCAAGATGGTTTATAAGCAGTTTTTTTCAAACCAGGCAAATGTAGCACTTTGAGTTGGGTATTTTTGAAAGAAGATTGTCTCGTGGAAGGCAAAAACAAGAACAACCATTGGGAAGCCTGGTGGGATCGAGGGAAGGAGGAGGGTAAGAGTTGTGAGGGCACCTACAGAGAGAAGATTATTCACATTTTCCATTCTTGGATTTGAAAGCCTGCTCCAAAAATCAGCCCTTCATATGGCATACAGCTAGTCGCCAGTTACTCCCTAGGTGTCTCTGAATCACATCTGCCTCATTTACTGACAAAAGCAACTTGTTATTACAGTCAGCACAGCGCAGCTCATCAAGCTGTGAAAGTGGGAGCTGCAGTCAATGAAGTCTTGTGCATCATCAACAATTGCTAGCTAAGTGCTGATTTGAGAACCATTATATCAGGGGATGACGAATGATGGCTAGGGAATACGGTTTCATCCTCACATCAGCAGGCTGAGCTTGTGACCCTGGCAGTTGTCGAGAGCCAAAATAACCTGCCTGCATCTGCTCCCTTCCAGAGAGATGTTTGCTCGGAAAAAAAGTGAACACTGCATTCAGTCCCCACACAGCTACAATTTTGTCAATATTAAAATCAATCAATCAAACCAATAAGGTTATATGTTATATAAGGTTAGTTTGTCAATATTAAAATCAATCAAATCAATAAGTTAAAATAAGGTTATGTATATAACCTTATAATATATAATAAACATTGTAATATATATAATGTTCTATTTACTAACAGATACAGAGATGTAAGGTCAATGCCATCATCAGATCTGGGGCATTTTTGATATATCAAAAGCAGAATAGCAAGGAGCATTAGGGAAGGAAAAGTAACTCATTCTGCATATGGGAAAGTTTGCGTTACTGAACTTGGCAACACATAAGCACTTGAGAAAGCCCAAGTGATGGGAATAATGCGTACCAGATGGACACTCAGCAGCAAAGAGGAAACTTACTGCTGAATGGCTAAGGGGAGATTTTGCTGTCATACTGAAAAAGAAGTAGTGCTGGCTTGCACACCACATACTGAAGTCATTGGTATATTTTGGGATTACTCAGATCTGCGTTTTTTAAGGCCTGCACATAATGCATATAAATCAATGCCCACCGAAGGCAGTAAAAGGACTCCAAATGATTTTTATGTCCACAATCTAATATGCTTGAAAGAAAAAACTAAGGCTGGAAAGTAAGAAGAGTCATAAGTGGCCTGAAGTGATAAGGCTGGAGAAGCAGAGAAGAAAGGCATTGACTGACTACCAGGCCACCCACACAAGGAGGAGTTAGCACTTCCAGGAAAGTAAGTAAACAGCTCTTGGTGATAGCAAGGTAATGAAGTCTGCACATGTAGGAGACATGGTGAAAATAACTGACACTATGATGCCTAAGCTGAGTGACAGCTGAGCTAAATTACTGAAAGAGGAATGAACAAGCAACTCTCACAAGCAAGCCTATCCAGGACAGGTGCTGGGATTGGATACACCTTGAGCACAGAGAGCATCCATCTGCCAAAGACACTGGACAGATGGAACCCCTACTGGAGCCACCTGTGCAAACAGGAGCACAGCCAAAAGCCACTTCCTTGCAGACTTGTTAAGAAATCAGATTTCTGAGAGCTGGACACTTAGAGTAATCCCACAGGGAGAGCTCTAGCGAACTTAAAATTCTCCAGCTGAAATATCTGTAAGGGAAAAGACTTAGCAATAAGACTTAGAAAAATATTTTTAGTGTATAGCTCAAATACAAGAGCAAGTGTATTGCAAGAATTGTGGTCCTTTCTACCCCACCACTGCTGCTGAATAGTGTCTGCAGCAATCCTTAAAACATGCAATCCTTAGAAGTTTGACTATGAAAGATAACAAAAATAGCAATAGTCACAATCCACAGCTATGCTGGACAATCCATACACACTTTCTGAAAGCACAGCACATACAAGAATGATCCGAGACCTATGGCTTGTAACAGTTAAAAGGTTAGACATGGACCAAGCAGATCATCATCAAGGGAAATGTGAGCTCTTCCCAAGAAAGACAGCATAAGTAGGAAAAATAAATTGCTGCTGGAATTCTCTAATCAGAATAAAATTCCTCCCAACCAAGAAGCTGGAGAAAGAACCAAGAGGATGTTCTCCACCTGCTAGAAAGAAACCAGTGGAAAGATCCACCTTCCCTCCCAGAAATGAAAGTGGGCAGAGAAAGGATTAGGCTGTACAGCTGCATGACAGTGCTCAACATTGGCCGCACGTCTGTTCCCAAGACACAGAAGCTCTTACAACAGAGCTAACTTCAGATTACTGGTCTGGTCTCCAGCCTCTGAAGTACATTATATGTTCCTTTCTGCCACTAAACAGATATATTGGAGTACTGCACCTAAAATGAACCACCAGAAAAGCAGGATAGTATGAGTCATACTTGTTCTTCATGAATTTATGCTGATGCCAAGGGATCTTAGTGGGCTAGAGGAGTTATGTTTGAGAAAAATCACAGGACACAGCAAGTTTTCCTAGGTTACCATCTGTACACCAGAGCTCTTAGACAGGATTTCAGGTGTTTGTATCCTGACTAGCTAATGCCTTTGGATTTCCCCATGAAATTCCTCTCCACAAGCACAGCTGCACTGCTTATCAAATTTGACTTTTCAGCAGTTTATCAGATTAAACCCAGGTTACAGCTTTTTTTTTTTCTCCAAACACCCCATATAGCAACAACTTGAGGATACTTCCTGTCGACTCCAGAATAAAAGTATTCTGGCTTGATAACCACTCAACCTGCAGCTGCAGAGCTCTGTCCAAGCCATAACTGTTACTTCAGGAGCTGGAACAGCCCTCTGGTAAATATCTAATTACTATTCACTGCACACGCAAAGCAGAGCTGTGTTCCTTTTGAGCAGTCCCAGCAGGATTGATTTGAAGATTTCACTGTTCTTGAGGAGACCTAATTTGCATGACTTCAGACAGGACTCTCTCTGAAATCCTTGCGCGTAAGGCATTGCCTCCTTACAACTACCCCAGGCATCAAGAGCTGGTCAGTACCCACAGCAGGTGAAAGAGAAACGGCTTTGGCCAGACTTACATCAGCCACAGGGATAAGAGTGTCAGCAAGGTGACCAATTCGGTTCTTTCTGTACAGCCAGGACATGAGCAGTATCCCCAGAGCCACATCAATCAGCAGAGAGACAAAGATGTTGGCTTTCCTGCATGCAGGATAAAGAGAAACAGTGTTAGAGAAAATGGAAGGACAGTGTTTAATGTTTCAATGACAACTGTCGGCTTCACTTACATAGCATCTTTAATGTCCGAGGGACACCAGGACAATTTAGTGAAGAGGCACAGTGTAGAGATCTTTTGACTTTCACTGGTGTGCTGCTACTTCTGTGGCCAGACACAGAGCCACTTGGAGCCTGCCACACCACAAAACCTTTTTTAGTAAGGGGAGCGAAGAGTGGGATTGAAGCTACAAAGAGCAATGCTAGACAAAGTGTGTGTGTATATATATATACACACACACACACTCGGGGGGGATTTACCAATACTAAGGCCACCAGCACCTGGAGTATCCACGTCGAGATCAGATGGCTTTCCAAGAGGTATACTTTAGTTGAACCACTAGTCAATGTAATAAATAGTGTTTCTGGGTACATAAACGTACCCAAAAGGGCTGCTGAACTGCCCCTTCGCTGCTAGAGTTTCTGAATGAAATTCCATGACGCGAGTTATTCGGGAAATCAGATTAAACAATCACAGTTACTTTTGGCCTTCAAATCTGCTAATCTATTTTAAGTGTTCCCTGGGAGTCTATTACTGCAGGATCAGAGAACCACACAGAACAAGACTCACTGTGTAATGGCCGTAGGGCATTCAATATCTGTCTCGGATCTCTGCCTCTCCCTGTTCCACTCCCTGCACTGCGTGTTTACTTTTTCTGTTACAGTGACTTTGTTACGGCTGTTGGAGTCTCTGGTCTGCAGTTACTGCAAGAAAGATTCCCCAAAAGAGTGGGTGAAAGAGGGGAGCATTTAAACCTTTCTGCTCTTATGGAAAGTGCCACTGAATACTGATTGCAGTTTTTGGTTAACAGCAACATATGTGAAAGCAATGAGCTTGTGGGAGTAGTGATAGCAAAGCACTACACATATGGGTGCAGTACAATCTTTCTGTGGGCAACATCCCAGTCGCCTTTCCCAGGCTAGGGAAAAAGGCATATATATGACAAAAGGCATAATTAATATAAACAGAGTGCAGAGTAAAGATCTGCAAACTAGCAGGGAGTAGAGCAAGGAAGGCAATGTGACATGGTGCAGTGAGGATCCCATAGTGCTGTGTGGGCACAGGATCCATGGTTTGGGTTCCCCAGAGACAGGGCTAGAGCAAAGACATGCATGACTTTATGTGTACTCTATACCTCATTAGTTGAGTCTGGTTTTGAGCCTTCTTATTGCTGCTGATGACCTGGAGGTGCTGCAGGCGATGTCCCAGCTGCTCACAAGTTGAGAGTTTGCTCCATAAGAAAGACAAAGGCCAAAACTTCAGCACCCTGCAGAAACACCATGGGAATGTCCCCTTTTGCTTTTGCCATATAGCAGGCTGTCCAGCATACAAACTCCATGCAAAACATTCAGTGTAAAGTTAAGGTTGTGCAACCAGGGATGGTGTCAACATATTATGATTAAAGAATATTAGATGTTAACTACTCTCTTAAAGAGTAACAGAATTAAGGCAGCTTTTCCAGACCAAGACATGTAAAGCAGACAATGCAACTGCTCATTTCCATTCTGTAAAACCACGTGCCTCGCTCTTCCAAGGAAGCCAGAAGACAACGCCAATTCCATCCTGTGCTTCGGGATACATCACTGGGCTTGTACACTGCTCTCAGTCTCCAGGAGTCTGGAGTCAAGGCAGTTGTGTGTACAGCGCAACAACACAACATGGTGCAACTGCTTCACAAATCCCAGTATCGCTAATCGCAAGTCTCTGTCCAGTGTGAGCTTGGTGTTACAAACAGCTGTGTTCTCCCTGCAGTTTCTGTCCCTTTTCCCCTCTTTTCTTTTTCTTCCACTTGATCCTTTTCTTCTTTTTTTATTACTTCCAAATTCCTTTCTCAGGATCTTCATGTCTATCTTCTCTCCACTACCTTGCCAAGGGTGACCAGCATTATGTTGATAACACAACATTTAGCATTTAATTAGGTTTCAAATTTAACATCCACATTAGGCTTGTAGGGGAGGAAATATTCACACGGTTCTTTCTTTATGACTCAGAAGAAAAGTACTAAATGATGCTCAATTATTTTGGGGAGTTACTTGTATTACCACACAACCTATCAAGAAAGGAACAATGGTGATTTGTGTGGTCTAAAATGATACCACTGGATGCAGGCTGGTCAAAGAATGCACAGTAGTGGTACAGCAACACAAAGCACCATGTTTGTTGTAGGGAATAAATTCTCATATGGACATAATTTGGATCACTTCTTTCCTGTACACAATGGTTGTTTCACTATTTTCACAGTGTTTCACTGTTTCTCATTAAAGGTCCAGGAATCTATGTTCACTTTTAGTCACTTCCTTCACCTACTCTTTCTTAACTGCTTTGGCGTATTCCTTCAGTTTACACTCATTCCAAATGCTAAAACTATTCCCGGTATCCTGCTTAGCTTTTGAAATTGTACAGCTGTTTGGATCATTAGTGAGCATGGCCTGCAGACGTCCCTGCAATGTGTGCATGCCTTCCCCAGATTTCATCCGGAGGACTTCAGCCTGTCGGCCAGCAGCAGAGTGCCTTCAGGACTGGCCAGGATAAAACGCAGGATGGGCAGACTGGGGCTCCGGCTGCTATTTATACATTTTACACAAATCGCAAAGGTTTGGCTCATTCAAAATCCTGCTTGGTTCACTGTGGTTGCTATCCCCTTCCTCCCCACATCGTCCTGAGCCCTTTCAACCATCCTTTGTGCAAGGCTTGTCAGCTTAAAAAACAGAGTGCTGAAGTCTCCCCTTCCCCCTCCCCATTCAAATTTCAGACACATTGGGTTTGAAATACATGCAGTGTACTGTGAATCACTCAATTTGAGGCCTCCAAGTTACTCAGCTCTTTGTTACAGCCTCCCACCTTAGAGACAAATGAATGCACTGTTCTTCAGCTGACTTGTCAGGTGGTAATATCTAAAGTGGCGGAGGAACAAGCACCATGCAGGGGAGGGAGACACGGGGGGGACTGCACTGGCCACTTATCTCAAAGACCTGGGTTCGCAGATTCACCGAGGCACAAGCGCAGATGAGTTTTCTCTTCCAATTATATCCTAGCCCAGTGGTTACAAATTCTGGTGTGGCAAACCTTTGCTAGAGCAGAACATTGCACTTGAAATGCAAAGAAGAGGGAAGGAGAAATGCTCTGCCTGTGTGGTAGAGCTACCGTATGTAGAGATGACTGAAGGTGAAAAATTACTGGTCAGACCAACAGCTGCCAGACCATCTCAGTCCAAGTAGAAAGCAATGGCTCTGGGGCCCTGTGCTGAACACTCACTGGGCTGACAGTCTCCCCATCCTCTCACAGCAACATGTGTCTCCTACCATCCGTTGCCGCTCCACAACTCCCCAAGCTAGACGCAGCTAGCTTGTGGGTCACCCACCGACCAGACCATGCCTGGTCAAAGGAAAGGACAGGCTGCTGCTCTCTTCTGCCTGAGGAATGTCTTGCACAAGCGAGAATTATTTCCAAAGCAGTCTCATCCCCAGGAGCACCCAGCATGCACCCACTGCAGCCTGCAACGGGTAAATGCATCTCCTTGATTGAACTGGATGGGTCCAAAAGACATGTCAGAGGTCTGTGCTTGTCTGTACTACGACTGACTCTCTTTTCTTTTCACTTAACATCAAGAGGACAACCTCTATTCCACTTACATACTTTCTTTGGAAAGTATATACTTATTTACATAAATAAGTATTTACATACTTATTTAAATAAAAATACAAACATACTGCAAAAAGCTCAATAGTTGCAAGATGTGCTACTGTAAGTCTCATCTCCAGGAGTACCGAGAAAGAAAGCCAAAAATATTTCTTGCGTGGTCTCCTACCCCTATGCATATCGACTATGCATTGCCATAAATGCTCCCACTTGTTTACCACACAGTATACAGAATGATTATCAGAAGTGCAACGGAAAACCAACCAAATAAAACAAACAAACAAACAAAAAAACAGTGATGTTGTGTCATTGCATTATTTAAGCAGCAGGAGATCTTTGGGGTATTTCCAAATATAAGGAATTTTAGCAATAAATTAACATAGCCTGCAAAGTAAATCTCGATTTTCCAATTCAAATTTTTTTTCCAAGAGTGAGAGTGGATTTTTCAGATATCAGATGAAAAGCAATCTTTCTGAATCTGAATCACAAGCAAATATTAAAGCTCCATGAACGAGAACCCCCAGCTGTCTTCTTGCTCGAAACTGCAGGAACAGTGCCTCCCTTCTGGATGAGGAATCAGAGGTCATGGTGTTTGTAAACGGACTTCTTTTTAAAAAGAGCACGCAGAGTTTATTGCCTCAATACCAAATCATCCTGATGTCCCCAACAGCACACTAGAGACCTTCGGTGGTAATGGAAATCCTGCACACGTGTCCCTCCAAAGAGAGAATTGCAATAGCCACCCCATAGCACAAGGTGGTGCTGAAGAAATGCCTTAATTTGAGATGTACAGGACTTGAGAGCACTCGGTGAGCTTGGATGGATGTCAGTGCTCACTTGGAGATTTCTAATGCTGCTGCCCTGCTTCCCTGGTGCAGATGCACAACAGTGGCATATCCAAAAAAGCCCCAAGCCTCTGCAGCCTGAGATGACATCACTGACCTCTTTCTTTAGCTTGTCGATGATGTTACCCCTTAACATCACGAAAACCTGGGAAAGAAAGAAGCCCTGTGACCAGGAGGAGCAAAAACCTGGTAGATCTTATTTTATGGGATGTCCTGTCCCAGCACAGGGAGGAGGGGACTGGAAGGACACCTGCACATGACATCTTGAACCCTCTCTGCCTTGTGTATGTTGGCACAAAGGAGGTTGTACCACACATCACGTGCTAAATTGAACCAAATTACATTAAATGACTTAGAAGGTCAAGCAGGAGGTTTGTTATAAAGCCAGGTACTAATCTCTGTTCTCCAAGACTGATGTTTTAAAACATCTGTAAGATAAGTAAATATAATGCTGATACTATGGGTGAATAAAACAAAGCAGAAAGAAACCTGTAGCTACCTCCCAAGGTTAAGAACAAGTTCAACCTAGGCTTACGCACAGCAAGCCTTGCATTCTGCCTGCTGGTATGTACAGCTGGCTGCTAGTCTGGCTGCTGCTCTGGCTCAAAACGTCTGTACTGGGCCTAGGAAAAGCTGAAATCAGAATAGCTCCGGATACGCTGGGTAGCAGCTATCTGTGCCCAACCTGCCAGACTGAGCTCAAGCTCCCAAGTTATGCTTAGACTGTGGCCTTCTGGAAATAAGTGAGACTTGGGCTTAACCTGACTCTAAGCCTGGTTTGAGTCCTAGCACTGATCAAGATGGGCAAGTCTGACATTGAGACCAAGTGCCTATGCAGAAAAGGATCATCCTGTTTGTTGGTAGTCACATACAGTCCATGGACAGCCAGAAAAAGGACCTTCAGAGCTGGCACCCAATATTCTACCCAACCACAAAGTTCTGACTTAGTTATCATTAACAACCATTAACTTAGTTACCATTAACAACATTAATGGATAGTCAGTGTCTACAGAGCAGTCCCAGGAACCAGTGGTTCCTGATTATATCAGGTTTGTGTTTGACTCTAAATCCCTTCCAACAGAGCAGTCCAAAACCAGACAGTTTTCCCTTTGTGTACCAAAATGCATAACCCAACTGTTTAGAAAATCTTTGCATATGAAGAGTTTCACTGTAATTTTTTTATGACAGTTTCTTACAACTGGAAACCTGTTAAAAGACTCCATTCCCCATACCCTTAGGCTGTACTTGAGAAGATTTATCCATGAATACATTAGTAGCTGTTATCCAAATTTCATCAGTTAAAGTGTCCCCTTGCAGCTTGGAACCTGAACTCCACTCCCTTCTCTGGCACAACCTCTCTAGGCAGGCTGACCAGATGTGTTATTAAGCTTTATATGCAGAAGCTTCTCCCCTTCCAATCTGCTCAGAATCGCTCTTTAGTGCAAGCACTTGCCACACATTACATTTGAAGCATCCTATTCAGTTTCATGGTTGCGACAACAGGATTTCACCAAGGATTCATGTTGACCAGCATTCCCTGTAACCTACTATAAGGTGCCAAGGTTGCAGCACCACCATCTGTTAGAGAGACTATGGATTTAGACACAGTATTTGCTGATGTTTCACAGCTGTGGAAGGACTCATAGCAAACTGGGAGTAGTGAGTCCCAGCTATCAAGCCATTAAGGAGCATTAAGCCTTTAGCCTTGCGTTTTCAACGGAGCTCCCAAAAGTTTAACAGCAGCTCTGCGGCAGCCTGTTTCCAACAGAATGATTTTGTATCAACTGTATTTCTCACTGGGGTTGAGCAGGAACCCTGCAAATGCCTAAACATGAACTACATTTCCATGCAAAACGTAAGCTGGCCGATGTCGCATTACTTACCTGCTCCTGCAGATCCCAGAGATAAGTGAAAGCAGGAATGTCAGCAGCATGCACACAGGCACAGAGGCCTGCTTCATCAACTCCACGATGATACTAGCTTCAACGCCATCTGACTGCCAGTGGGTCAGCTTGATGGGCCCATCGTCGTATCTATCAGTCATGAACAGTATCTTACTCTTTGCAACTGTGTCAAAGACGGCAGAGAGCTTTGAAGCATCATCTGCCTTGTGGTCAGTGGAGGTAGCTGTGGCCAAAGGGGGATGTAGATGGGAAAGCATGACTTTGCGCTGGTCATAGTATACTAAGATGATTTCTTCCTCCTTAGGGTTGTTAGAGTGTTTCTGAAGGGTAGAACAGCTCCAGAATTTGCTGTCTCCCTCTTTGCTTATCTGAATCCATGGCTCATGGGAGAATATTGTCCCAAGGTCTCCCAAGAACTCACTCAGACTCTCTTCTTTCTCTTGTTTGCTGTTGCTCCATGAGCCAAGCACCGAAACACTGACTTTAGTCACCCGTTGGACTTCACTGAGATACTGCTTCACCTGGACAGGAATAAAAGGGAAATGGACCACCGCAAGGATAACAGCAGAGTTCTGTTCGGAGATCCAGCGCCCGATCAGAATGCCACTTTCTGCTGAAGAGCAGCAAGACGGAAAGAAGACCTTAAGTACCATGGCAGTGATCCTGGAAGAACGGTACACCTGCAAATAAACACAGAAATAAAACTTGAGAATGGCAATTAAATGCAAGGAAAATTTGAGCTGACCAAAGCCACTGGGAGGAGGCCCAGTCAAGTTTTAAAACACTAAGTCCAACCATTCGCCTCTGCACTGAAACTAGATAATGACATTAGTGACAGCCAACAGGGATTTCAAATCAGAGGAGTATTTAGGAGGTTCCCAAGAATCTGCAGTCTTTGAAGTGAGGGGTGGTGAGTTTCTCAGCAAAGCCCTTTTCCCAGTCCTGGAGCAGTCTTTTATGATACTGCAGCGATAAGCACAACCCATCAGACCGGCCAAGATCAGGAATCCATCCAGCCTCAGATCTTGGATCTGATACTGGATGCGCTTGAGCACTTCCTAGAGAAGCAACTACATCATAGCAGACCGTGATGCATCTGGGGAATTTCCTTCTATTACCGACAATCAAATAGTGGTTTATGCTATAAAGCCAGATAATTTCAGAGCCTCCTTTACCATCTAGGAACGCCGAGCTGTGCTCTGCAACAACCTCACTGAACAACCTTAGTCAGATCACTCATCTCTTCTTGTCTCACTCCCCTCATCTGGAAACAGAGGTGATGATTTTGTCAAAAGGGACTATAATGATTAACGGATTGAAGTTTATGTAGTAGTTTTAATTCATTAGATACAAGATCCTAAAAAAGGAGAAGCATCTCTGCTTTATCAGTGTTCTTTAGCTACAATATTTTTTTTCACGTCATTAAGCAAACATCTCAATGGCTTTGTAAGACTTTTACAAAAAGGAGCTTTGAGGCAGTTGACAATGTCTCTTTAAATAAGGTGGAGGTTCCTAACAGAAATATAATTGCAGTAAGGAGGGCGCTGGCGCAGAACAGTCGGCATCCGGCGCCCGTTGTCCTTTCCCGTCCTTCAGTGCTTTGTTAGAGATGTGAAAACTCTGCAGGCCCCCGAGGCTGGCTCCTCTGTGAGGGACCCAGTCAATCGGAAAGAGGAACAGAGAGTGTATTTATAACACGTAGAGAGGATGAACAATGCGAAGGTCCCTGGTGGTTTTGTTTTCTCTCTTTTTAATACAATACAATTGATCTAGTAAATCTCAGCACCTGGCAATTTGCTACGGCATGGAGGAGGCCATGGGGAAGCAGCAAAGGCGAGTGATTAACCTACTCCCAGTCTCACAGCCCTGCCAAGTACAGCAGTAGGAAATGTCTGCTCACGGATGAGTTGTCAGCCCCTCGAGGCAGCAAGGTGAAGTTTCCTAGGTGCACAGCCCGCTCCTCTGATGGGAAAAGCACCACAGCTGCTGCATTTGCAAGGAATAATGTTTTTTTTCCTGCAACTGAATTTTCCTTTTTACTGCAAAGCTCCAAAGCACACCCCAAGACTTCCCCTCAAACAGGCATAAGGGTGCTCGTAAGGCACTTTGTTCGCATCATGCTGCTGAAAGCAGTGAGTATTTGCAGGTGCTGAAGGCACCAAGCATCGTCCCTCGCTGCCCCACAGACTCTCCAGCCCACGGCAAGATTTGGAGGCCACAGAGGGACTTCCATCTCTCTCTCTTTGACCAGAGGGATAACCTCAGAGACGTAGAGTCTGTGAGGAAGCAGGATCTCAGAAGAACCTCAAATAATATGTGTTTTTCCAAAGGATTGCAAGCCTCCAGCACAAGGCGAAGGGAAGCAGAAGGATATATCAAAGGAAGGGTAGAAAAATGGCAGATGTGACACCCCGAGACTGTAAGGGTGCAGGACACCAGGCGTGGGAAAGACCAAAGACTTACAGTACAAGTGAAAAATGTCATCTTTCACCAGACAAAGTTTAATGACTATTAGCCCCAAATGGACTGAAAAACAAGACATCCAAGCTTATTTTTCACTTCTATTGAAATAGCTAAGACTCAAGTATTTTTTTGTGTTTTCTTTCTGGAAGACCACATAGACGTCAAAGGACAGACATCCTATCTAGAAGAGTTGCTCCTGACACACATAGGAAACTTTGGGGAAAATCAGCTAACAGACACAATTAATTAGGTTGGTCTTTAAAAAAGCTTGAAATAAAACCTGTCCCCTACATTTTGCTCTCTTTCTCTTAGAAAGACTGCAGTTTGTCCAAGGATACTGGCCAAAAATAGTCTTCCCTTCACTGCCTCTCCTACCTCCTTGCCTAACTCAGGTTGTTAAAGAAACATTATCAGGCAAGATGAAATCTGCTTCATGATTTAGCTTTAGGTTTGAAAAAGGATTTTCATTCTTTTTCACTAAGACCCATTGACATATTCCCAGGAAAAAGAAAACAAATCATATAAATACAGGGGCTCTGAAAGGTAAAATAACAGATTGAACACATGGGGATTGTACATTCGTGCATATGCTCAGAAATTATTTAAAATAATATAAATTTAGCTAGAGTGATAACATTCTAGCTGTATCGCAATACCAAAACTTTAGAAGTGAAGTTTAGCAATAACTGAATACTCTACAAACTGAAATTGAGCTCGATATTTTAAAGAAACCAGAGAAAAATTAAGAAAATAAGTACTTGAATGGGTTTTTTCAGTATTTCTTTTTTAATTACCAAAGCTACCACCAGTAATATTGAACAGATAACTTTTTAAAGTTGATTTTTTTATTATTCTTTTTCCTCAAGAGATGTCACAGTTGTTTGAGAGTATCGTTACAAGAGACTTCCAGTGCCTCTGCATGGCTGTCCTTCTTAAAGGTTTGCCCATCCATTGGACATTTCGGAGAAGAATTATCAACTGACTCCTAATTAAAACATTTATTTTCCACTAAGATTTTTTTTAAAGATAGCCACAGTCATCTGGGAAAAATTCTTATGGAGAAGAAACACTTCTCATTCTTATCTTCTCTAGTTTGTGAGTTTTTCCTCTCACACCTTCCCCAACCTTTTAAATTAACTTAGTTTTATGCAGCTAACTACTTTGGCTATAGCTCAGGTTAAATAATACCTAAGCACACCATCTGTCCTTTGGCTGCTGCAGATATGGCAGAGAAGACTGATACAATTTTCAGGCTGTACAAAGTATCTCAACAGTGGAAAACCAGCCGATCAACTATTCATATGTTAATACAGCATACGGTAGTAACCAGGGAGCCAGCCTGGGAGCTCAGGCGGCAGGGCTTGTATTCCCAAATCCACTGCTGGTCCTGCATCCTACCTTATTCGTTTCAATAGACTGTTTGAAATCTAAAGTTGACATTCTAAATGTCACCACGGCCAACTGTTTCACTGCTGGTAATTTTAACAGAAATATCCTACCAATCTGCTTAGTCCCTGCTCATAAAGTGCCTAAAGTCTTCCAGATCTGCCCACTTCTGCTGGAAACCCCCAGCTTTTCCCCGAGATCCCACAGATCATCAATGCAACGATCTCGGGCGCAGCAAAACCAACAGCGGACACCGCCTAAAACGCATTAGTGCAACCAACAAATGAAGAAAGTACCCCAGGGCTGATTCATGTCAGAATTTTAGACAGAAGAGCGAAGGTGAACAGCGGGACACGGCCCCAGTCTCACCATGCAGGCTGCCCCATTGCCACCTGCCATGCCAAGGGGTGCCGACCCCTTGGCACACCCACGCCTGAGCATCCCAAGGTCTTTCCACGGCCACCAGGCCAGGAGACAGAGAAAGCACTGACAAGCTGGCCACGGCTGTCCCAGGGGAGCAGGAGCAGGGCTGTCTCCCTGCAAAGCCCACCGACCTCTTGCTCACCCAGCTTTTTTTGCGGTTTTTAAATGTGATCTTAAGGCACGGGTAGGCTGAGAGACAACAGCAATGAAATGCCTCCTCCCCGACACCTCTCGTTCAGGTCTAAGGCAGATTTAATCACCGGCCCTCGGGCCGCTCCTACAACGCCTACGGGACCCCGCGCTGCCGCCCGCAGCCCAGGCTACCCCCGGGCTGAAGCAGCCGGTGAGGGCTAGCACCCTCGGCCAGGCCTCGGCGCGGGGGGAGCCCCGGGGCCGGGCCGCTGAGGGCATGCGGGGCCGGGGAGAGCCCCGCGGCCGGGCAGGCCTCCGCGCCCCGCGCGCCCCCCCGCCGCCGCCGCCGCCGCCGCCGCCGCCGCCGCCGCCCCGGCCCGGCCCGTCCCGCCGCTGCCGCCTACCGCCCGCTCCGCCAGACCGGCCGCTTCCGGGGACCGGTTGCTCGGAGACGCCACTGCCGCCGGGCTGGGCGCCGGGCTGTGCACCGCGGCGGGCCCGGCCGGCGCCGGGAACCGGGCTCCCGCGTTCCGCCCGCCCCGCGGGACTGCCCGGCGCCCCTCTCCCGCCCTCCTCGTTCCCCCCTGGTTTTTAAGGCCGCGTCCCCCAGCAGCCTGGAGAGGGCCCGGAGCCGCCGCGGCGGGGGTCTGCCCCGGCTTCCCCGGCAGCGCTGCTCACCGGAGGCTCGTCCCAACGCCTTCTCGCGGGGCCGAGAGAGAGGCGGCGGGGCCCCGGCTGAGCCGGCCGATAAGGAGCGCCAGCTCGCCCAGCCCTCGGGCACGCCATCACCCACCCGGGCCTGGGGCAAGGGCAGGGACTCGCCTTCCCTCGTGGGACCCCGTTGTCCCCCCGTCCCCGCAGGCCAGGGACCCGCCTTTCCTCACGGGACCCCGTCATCGCTGCCGCCTCAGCGGGTCCGCGGCCTGGCAGAGGCCCGTGGGTGCAGATGCCGGTGTCCGGGAGCTTCCCTCCTGTGAGCCGGCAGTGGGTTGGGGCCGCGGGGGTGCCGGGAGGACGCTGGGCAGCTGGAGGGGGTCCCGCACGGAAGGGGGGAGTGGGTGCGGAGGTGGAGGGCGCAGGCCCCACAGGGGCGGGCTAGAGAAGAGGGTTTGGATTTTTTTTGTTGGGAGTCGCAGGATTGGAAATAAGGTGGGGGAAGATGCGTTTTTTCTGGGAGCTCAAATGAAGGGAGGGGATGGGACAGGCTTATCCCTGTTCCTGCAAAGTGCACGGAGTCCCTCCCTGCTGCTGGGCTCGCTCCTGGGGCTGCCTCGCTCTGCAGGGAGAGGGGGTCTGGGAGGGCACCTCAGGGTGTCCGTGGCCTTTAGCACTCGTTCCAGGGCCAGGAAGAAGAAAGGGTCCTCTCTGGGGTTCGTTTGCGGTGGGAGGTGGTGACTGGACTCAGGTCTTGGACATCAGCAGAGGCCGAGGAGTCGTGCAGCACCGTGCCCGTGCCGAGGGCTGGAGCGGGGAGAGGAAAACGCCCTTCCCTCTCCCACCGCACCCTGCCAGCTTCTCCCTGGCCTCTGCTGATAAAGGCAGCGGCTGTGGTTTCTTAGCCCTCCTCTCCAAGGGGAGAACAGGACGGCCGGGCAGGCTCAGCCCCAGGACATGGGTTGGTGTGAGTAATTCTACATGCCCATATGCAATTTCCTCCATGCAGTAGTTGTTGCTTCCCTGTAGAGGTCAGGAATGCAGCATGGAATGAGTTACCTTTATTTTACCATTCTCCTGAAGTCTGCTGCAAACCCAGCGTGCCAGATAGACGACGGCTGCCAGCTCTGGCCTGGCCTTACCCTGCCAGTCATACTCTGGCATCACGAAGGTGGAACAATGGCTACATAAAAACAGTGTGCAGGGAAGAGAAGTATTTATATTATCTTTGCAAAAACACACAAGGATTCAAGGGAGTGGTGATAAGTTTGCCAAGGCACCAATGCGTGGCCAATTCTGAGTAGCTCAGTCCTCCTTTAGCTACTCTGGTGGGTCCAAGAAACTCAGAGCTAGTCCTTGCTTCTGCCATCTGGAGAAGCTGGAGGGCGATAAGGCAGTCAAGTATGGGGACAATGCCCAGCTATGGGAGCAGTGGAGCTCACAGCCCACCAGCAGACCCAAAGCTCAGCGGGGTTGCAGTGGAACCAACCCCACTCCCCCCCTGGGTGTTAGGCTGGGGTCACCACGTGGTACCCCCGGGGCTGGCGGGGCTGTAAGGGGGCCTCACGCAGTACTTAAAGACTTTTACACAGTTCTCCCCTGCATCTGCCACAAAGAGGTGCCCGAAGGAAGAACAAGCCACGCCAGCAGGCCTCCGTAGCCCTGCGGACACCAGGCAGACAGGAGCCCCATGCTCTGGGAACAAGTGGACTGTCCGTCGCTGCTCATCTGCCACCAGGATGCTGCCATCCACGTCAACGCAGACCCCAGCTGGGTTGCCAAACCGGTGTCCATATTTGCTGCTGAGGGAGCAGAGGAGTTTACGGCTGCTCATGAAGACCTTGACGTCTCCACACTCCTCGCTTACCACAAAGCCTCCGTTGGGCGCTGGACTGACGTAGCGAGGTCCCTGCAAGTCGGGGACCGAGTGGATATTGAATGTCTTGAAGGCATGGTCCAGAGCAAAGCTGTGGACTTGACCTTGTGCATAGTCTGCTACCAAGATCTTGCCCATGGAGTCTACTCCAATACCCCTGGGGGAACCAACCTGTCTGATTTTTATCCATTCCCCCTTGGAGGGGCTGGTGTGAGCGTTGAAGACCCAGATGGCTCCATTCATCATGTCGGCTACAGCCACCATTCCCATCTGAGTCACAGTCACATCTTCTGGCAAGAAAGTGCCACTTTCCTTCCCCATTTGCTGGCAGGGCAGGGACTGCAGTGTTTGGCCTGTGCTGCTGAGGATGTGGACCCAGGGAGCACTCTCGGCTGTCATGTAGATGCAGCCATCCAGGGAGCAATGGATTCCACTTACTTCCCCATAGCGGCTGCCGGTGGGGTTGGGGATCCGCCGGACCAGGTCATCCTGGCAATAGTGGAGGAGGTTCTTAATGTTGTCCAGATCTCCGCACAGGCTTTTGGCCTTATCCACCAGCTGGTGGACTTGGTGCTGTGTCACCATGCCCATGCCACGCTGGCTGCTCAGCAGCGGGCTGGCTGTCTGGAGTGTGGTGATTGACTTCAGCTGGAGGGTGTAGATGGTTTTCAGAAGCTTCTCCTTTTGCTGGCTGGTCTCCAGAGTGTAGTCCATGACAAATCTCTCGTCCCTGTTTGGGGGAAGTAGTAGGACCGTTACTGTCCCTGCCTGCTGCCATCTCTGGGGACATGCTCTGAGCTCAGGTGCTTGCTGTCTACCCATGGTCAAGGTGTTGGTATAAGTCTGGATTCACTCCAATGCAACAGAGACCAGATCATAGCCCTGCCAGCTAATTACATGCTCAGGATATAAAGAAAAACAGGGACCATGACACAAAAATGAAAGAGTCGGCAAGCTGGATCTGCAGCTGGAGGAACCAGCCAAAAAGGTCCATCGGCCTCAACGACAGCTTGGCTGGTGCCAGATCTGGCCTGAGGATTTATGTGTAAAGGAGCTCCCTGTGTGTGAGCACACTGAATGGAATCTCCACCTCTCCAGTTCCTGGGATTAGTGGCTTCTCTTAGGCCTTTAACACTTCTTAACCCTGTTTTCTGTAAGCCTCATCTCTCCAAACCATGCTCAGTCCATGCTAACTTGAGACACTGAGGATGACTATTCCTCCGCTCCCACATGGGTCAGATGTCACACTTGGCCAGCACGTGTCTTTGCTAAGGGCAGCCCCCTCCCCATCCAAATAAATTAAGTTATTCCTGAAATAGCCAACAACTTGTCGGAAAAAAGGGAGGTACTGCTCTGAAGGACACATTCAAACTACACAATTTTTTCGGATGCAAGAGCCACCATGAGAACCACAATTTCTCTTTTGCCCACTCTCCCTCTGTTTTAAAACCATAAGAAATGAGTCCCCCAGAAGGCAGAGATGACAGCCCGGCTCTGCTGTGTGCTCTCCAGGGGCTGGCTGGAGCACAGCTTGTAGCACACAGCCAGGAGCTGGTAAGAAAAATGTTAAGAGAAATGTGGCCTATTAAAGTTCCTGGAAGGCAGAAGTTAACTTTCCTTTAAATGTGATTATAGTTAATATTATAATGGGCACACCTGACTGTTCAGAGTTGTTTGCAAGCCACCGCTCTACCTTTATCACCCTGTGTCCCATGATTGCCTGGTATCATGTGCTCTATACTGCCTGCAAAAGTAACGCTTCCCCAAACCACAGCTGAAGGAAGCTGGGCTGGGCTAAGGCATACTGGGTGCAGATTGTCCTTCCCATGTACAAATACCGCAACTGTCTAAAAGTTATCCCCTGAATACTTGCAGAACTATCAAACGCAAATATGTGATGGTGGGGATGAGTGTGAATGTGGAGAGAATCCAATTTCTGCTGCTTTTGGGACCTGGGAACAGCTTTGTCACCTGCTTCCCCAAAGTGGTTGTGCTTTGTGTCTCTGGCAGCAGAGACCTGCTCGGTGGAAGCAAGCCCTCCACCGCCCCCACGGTGACTGCTTGTTGGGGTCCTCTTTCAGAGCTGGACACTGTTCAAAATCCAAGAAACTGGATTTTACAGATGGGGAAACTGAGTCACCATCAGGGAGCCGATGTACCAGCCACCACACACGCAGCACCAGGAGTGTACATCTCACTTCCCAGGCACTGGGCACCCAAAGCTGCCATCAGACCCTTGATGGTGTTTCCTGAGCCAAGCCTGAGGTGCTCATTCATGGGTCTAAGTCCAGAAAGAGGGCCCTGATGCTGTCCCCAGCACAGCTCAGGCCAACGACCATGTGTGACCACGAGCCCAGCTCAACAGGACTTGTACCTCTGTCCTGACGTCCTGGGGGCTGCCTGTCCTTCCCTGGCAGCGCTGCCCTTCCACCGGCTCCGTCCTGCTCCCTCGCCGGGCTCAGGGCAGCGGGGCCGAGGGATATTGTGTTGTTAGTGACGGGCAATTGCCCTTGAGTCTGGGTAAACACAAAAGCTCCTTGTGCTGACAACCAGAAGCAGCGAGACAAGGGCTGATATGCGTGGTTTTTATTCCCTGCTGGTCTCATGCCCAGAGAGAAGGTGCCTTTTCTCCAGGATCGGTCTATGTCCCATCTACCTGCTCCTGCCAGAGGGAGGAGAAGCCCCAAGGTGCCCAGCTGCAGGGACAATTTGGGGTTTTTATCTAGAGACAAAGGGGTTGATTTGCTGCACCTCAGCCTTAGCATGAGACGCAGCTGCCGGGGTGGGACAGGGACACTCTCACACCCTGAATCAGGGCTCCTGCCTCACCTCACTGCTTCTTCACTGCCTGCCTGTGCGCTCCCAGCTTGGGCATTGTGTGGTTGCGTGCCTCAGTCTCCCCACTTGCAAAAAGGAGACTGGTGATTTTTGCCATGTCAGGCTTTGAGGTCCAGCAATGGAGAAGCTCTAGGAAGGGCCGGGACTCCTGGGCACAGCCCCCCTCTCCATCTCCACACTGCTCAACCCTGGCTCACCCCAGCTGGGCAAGGCCATGTTTGGAGTTGACGGTGGCATTTGTAGGTTCAGCTCAAACAAAAAGGATCAGGAGTAAAAGCAGAGTCAGCCCGGACCAGCCTGCAAGGGGCTGGTCAGAGCCTGCCCTCCCTCCCTGGCAGTGCTTGCTGACAGTGCTCGGTCCACCCTTGCCCGCAGTGAGGTCAAAGCATCCGCCTTAAACCTGACCAAAGTGTGAAGAAGTTTGTGTCCATTCATTACTCAGCTGGGCAAAAGGTACATGAAGTTTGGATCAGACTCCCCCCACCTTCTGGAATGCTTGGAGGGGCTGTGTGTGCCTGGCCCTTCAGATGAAGGAAGTGGGTTGGGGTCTGGCTGGCTGCAGGAGCTGTGGGATAGGGATCTGCCTCTGAAGCCCCAGGGATGGGTGGTCCTCTCTCGGTGTGTTTAGGGCCCTTCTGGTCCTGTATCAGTGTATTCCCGAAGCTCACAGCATCTGGGAGGCTGCTTCAGACCCATTACCAGCCAAAATTACAAAAATAACTTGACATGACAAGCACTGGGGCCGCTCCATCCAAGCCCCAGCAGGATGGTAGGCAGCTTCAAAAACCATCTCCCAGGGCAACAGGGTCTGACCTTTTGTTTCGCTGTTGTGTGCTCCATCGCCAGGATAAACAAACACAGCCTGGCCCTGGGGCTCCCGTTCACCTTTCCAGGACCGTGGCTCTGTCACAACCTGTTTGAAAGCCACCCCCGGACCCTAGAAGACGCCTGGTGTCATGGCAGGGCCCTGGCACAGCCCATGCCCACACCGACACTGGGAGCTGCAGGGTTCAAGGACGAGGGCATGGCCAGGCTGCTGGCGCTGGAGATGGACCAAGGGGAAGAGTTTGGGTCCGGTTCAGGCTTTCCTGGAGCACATTACTTGCAGGCACCAGTGGTGAACTTCTCCCTTTGCGGCTTTTCCTCCCCTGGCCCAGGGACAGCAACTCTTGCTTGAGTGTCCACAAGGAACGCGCAAGCCCTGGGTCTCTGCCAGTCCCCATGCCCAGGGAGACAGGCACAGCACCTGCCTGGCACTGTGCATGTGTGCAGGGAGCCAGCGGGAGATCCCATGGGATGAGCCGATGTCATTGCTACCTAGTCACAGACTTGTGGAAAAAACCCCAAACCCATCCATTGAGAATATTTCCCTGTCTAGAGCACAGTTCCATGGCTGGGGAGAGGGTCAGGGGGACGTGGATGGCCGCTGTGTCAGTGGAGTGTTAATTGTCGTGGTGCAACAAAACCCTCCTGTAGCTCAGGTCCATGCTGGATGCCAGAGCACTCCAGTCCTGAGGGTCCCAGCAGTCCCCAGCCTGCTCCGGATCACCATCAGCACAGGGAGATTTTGGCCGAGGGCTGTGATTGTTTGCTGGGAGCAGAAGCGGGCGGTCGTAGGGATGAAGCGGGGGTGGCGGGTGGGTGTCCAGCTGGCTGGGGCTGGACATGGGCTTGTCATTTCTTTGTGCAGATGTGAGGCTGCTCCATCTGTCTGAACAACCGGGGGGATGATTGGCACTAATTATCAAAAAGATGCAATGTACTGTGTGTGCGTGTGTGTGTGTGTGCACGATAGAAAGTGGTGTCCCAGGACTGTGTGGGAGCTTTCGGTGGGAAGCTGGAGTACCTGCTGCACAGCCGCACGCAGAAAACATGATGTCCAGCCTGAGCAGAGCCCCTGTCCCAGCTGTACTCCCGCACTGTCCCTGAAATGCCTGCAGTGCCCAGCTGGGGACATGCAGGGGCTTGGGGGACACTGGGGGACAGTGCTTTCGGAGCCTGATCCCCCACACAGGCTGGGACTGGGGCTTCCTAAACCCAGTTACATGGAGGCAAGAGCAGGAATTCAGCTCTTCTTCAGGCATCACAGAAAGCCCTCCAGGAAGGAAGGTTGTAGCTACTCTGGTCCCTAAAACTGCCCTGGCACTGTCCTCTGGCCAGCATGGGCACCCTGGAGTCCCCACTGCCAGTTAGCTAACCTGTAGAGAAGATTCTCCGGGGTCTGATAAGGGCTGAGCTGACATCTCGGCTTCTCCCTTGTGTTCATCCTCCACAGCCTCCTGCTCTCACAAGGCTCACAAGAGGATTAGGAAGTTAATCCTCTTTGAGACATCAAGCTCCCTGTTGAGCCTGACTGAAAGGGCCAAAAAATGTGAAGCACAGCAGGGCACTGGCACAAAGCCCCTCTCCTGCCAGGAGCAGCCCCATGGGCGAGTTCCAGCTAGCCTTGGTGGCAGCGTCCCCATTGCCACCCCCTTCCCCACCTGCCCCAGACACCAGCCTGTCCCCAGGGCCACGGGAGCCAGGCAGTGGTCCCCCCAGGCTGGCTCCCTCCGTCCTGCCCTGGCCTGGCTCCTGCAGCCTCTCCACACTGGCTCCAGGGGGGTGGTGGGAGGAAAGCGAAGTGTCCTCATGTCCTGGCAGGCACAGCATCCCAAGGCTATATGGAGCAGAAGCTTTCTGCAAACACAGCCCCATGCTCTGCCTGGTGGGGAGGACTCTGGAGGTCCAGGGGCACTGCTGGATCCCAGGGGCATGGGTATTACTGGAGCAAAACTATGTGCCAGAAACATCCTCTTATGGATGGTACCGGGCCATTTGGTCTTCCAGGAAGGGTCGCTCCAGCTCTTGGTGAGGAAGCATGCAGGCTGGCGTGCTGGTGTGCTGCAGGCTGGTGGGCACTGGCTACATACGGGCGAGGGAGCAACTGCACTTTCTGTTCCCCCTTCCCGCCCCAAACACAAACTGTCTACATCCTTGGGTAGCCCACACTTAAAATTAGAGAGGAAATAGCAGTGGCTGTGGGGGTTTGACCCCCTGCAGCCCCAGATCTGGGAAAATGATGTGGCTGTTTTGGCTTTGCAGTGGCTGCTGCCTGGGATGGGAGAGCCAGGGCTGCCCAGGCACCGTACCTGGCCGTGCAGGCACTCCTGGGTCTTCAGGCAGCTTCTGCCTTGCAGGACGTTTCCTCCTTCCCTCTCAACATTTTGACCCTCAGCATCTTCCCCCGCCCCCCACGGGTGCAGCAGCAGGGAGCACCCAGCCCTGCTGCTTCGGTGCTACTCAGCATCTCCTGCATTGCCTCGGTCCCAGCAAGCACTGGCCCCCTTGCGTGCACCCTCCAGGCAGGGGAGCGGGCAGGCAAGGCAGGAGCTGATCAAACATCATTGTCAGCCGGGATCTCAGCCCGCCTTAGCCTGCGGTGCCCGAGGGAAACCCTCTTCCCACTCAGCTTGGCTGCCTTCGGGGAGCATCAGCCCTGGTGAGAGCCAGAGCGCTGTTCTCCTCTGCCCCAGCTCTTTTAATTACTTAAACCCTCAGTGCTTCCCTCTGTGGGCCTTTGATCCAACTCCAAAGCCAGAATGGTTCTGCCCTGGGCAAATACCCAGGGAAACGATCCGTTCTGAGGCATCCAGGAGCAGGGAAAGGAAACCTCCAATTGCAATAACAGATGGGCAGGGGGAAAATGCAGCAGGGAAATTTTGTAGCTTTTTGTACTCTTTTTCCTTACTTAAAACTGAGGAGATGGGATAGCTGCTCCTTTGCACTCGCTCATGCTGGCTGCACTGCATGGAGTGGATGGAGAATACAACTGTTACCCAAGCAGTTCTGGAGCTGCAGTCCCCCAGGACTGCCCTGCAGTTCAGTGTTCGTGGCTGCTGGGGGTTGAAGTGTTCATGACGGACTCGAAACACTGCAGCAGTGTCCCGGCAGAGCCAGGGGATAGTCACCAGGGCACGGCGAGATGGCTGGAGGCGGTGATGCCACTATGGTGATTGTAATGGTGAGAGTGGTGAGGAACAGTAGCGCTGCTGCTACAAACAGCTGGGACCAGAGGATCCAAGATGAGCCACAGGCAATGCATGGAGTGGTGCTTTCTGGGCTGCCTGAGCTCTGATCCTCTTCCTCCTACAGAGAGGATCTGAGGAGGATGAGGAGGACGTGTGGTTCCTCCACAAGAGCTGCAGTTTGAGTGAAAGCAGGCAGCATTGCAGGCTGGGCTGTCCATCCATGCAGCTGCATTGCCCTTGCAGATCAGGCCCCTGCCAGCTCTCAGCACATCTGTGCTGCTTCCCTGGTGTGCCACCAGCCCTGGGGATGACATTTCTGCCTCGAGGAGAGTCAGCATCCTCCCCTGCTTGCTCCTAGTGTGCAGACGCTTCCAAGCAAAGGGAGGGACAAGGCTGAGAAGAGGACTGAGGAAGAGACAAAGAGAATGGTCTTCCTCCTGACACTGCTAGTACCTTCTAGGACACTTTGCTTGGAACTTCTGAAAACACCACCACTCCTTACTTAAGGTCATGGGGAAAATCCCCCCGGTGTGCAGTCATTTGGCAGAAAGAAAACCTTGCATGCCTTTCCCCAGGTGGGAAGTGCAAGCTGGGCTGGGACAAGGTCCCTGGGATGATGGGGACCCTTTGGTAGCAATTCCCAGTTTGTCTTCCCAGCTCCAGAGTCCTCGCAACCGGGTATCTCCAGCTGCCCTTAGCTCGCAGTTAAAGAGCACACGCTGCACTCAGCCCTGCCGCCACTGCAAAGCCGGTTCGTTACCTCCCTCCTGCCCGAGACAGAGCAATTCTGTTCCAGGTTGTCTTTGCAGCTTCACACGTCTGCTCAGAAATCTCCTGGCCGACCTTGGCCCTTCTTTAGTCCATGTTTGGTAACTTTCCACTGCTCCAAGCTCTGGCCTGCCCACATTGGGGTAAGAGAAAACTGGTTGTGCTGAGCAGGAACCACTTCTTGTCCCCAACTGGTTCCACCTGGTAGCCCACTGTTACGAGTGAGCGCCCAGCTCCCCGGCCCTGCCGCAGGTGGGTTGCGGGATGCACTGACACGGACCGCCGGGCAAGACACAGCAGGCAGGGCACCTCGGCGCTTGCCTTCCCCCTGTCATTTCAGCCACACACAGCCTCCGGATTTGCATGGTCCCAAATCACTTGGATATCCCCCACCCAGCTGCCAATTGGTGTGTGCCAGGGGTTAATTCGCCCTGGCATCAAACACATCCCCATTTCTTGGTGCCACAGCGAGCACCCTGCCAGTGCGTGGGAGCACCCTCTTCCCCTGAACATGGGGTTGGGTCTACCCCATCTTTAACTTGTGGGCAAACACAAGAGTGTTTGCAGCTCCGTCCCTTGGACCGTGGTTTCCCTTGGCAGGCTGGGCTGCAGCGGGAGGAGGCGATGCCCACCGCAGCCCCTGCCGTCCTCTGTGCAACCCTGGGACTGTGTCTCTGCAGCAACCGTCCTGTTCCAGCACGGGATCCATCCCCAAAATTTGCCACTGGCCCTTTGACATCAAACCAGGGAAATCGGGGGACACGGCATTTTTGTGGGGTCTGTGGGGTGTTCCTACCTCGTCCTTGGGGCTGCCCTGCTCACGAGAAGCAGCCTGACGTGATGTCCTGCCATCCTTCCTCACAAACTGTGGCCCAGTCCCTGTGTCCCGGGGTGCCTGGGTTGCCCCTGCGCTGTCTCCCCTTGCTGTTCACCCCGGCAGTGCATCGAGCCAGAGCTCACAGCCACACCAACGGGGCTGGAAAACTGGTTGGGGATGCAGCAAACCCACCCTCAGTGTCCTCTGCTCTCAGCTTCCCTGGGGCCACGTCCTTGTGCTGATGGGACGGGGAAAGCAACAACCTCCTCTTTTATAAAGAAGCTTGAAATCTCGTTCCTTCCACTGCCTTGCCCAAGATAAGCCTTCCCTGAGGGTTTGTTTATTAGGAAACTTTCCCCCCTCCCAATCCCTGAGCTGTCCTTTGCTCTTGAACCCGGAGGAGAAGGAATACCTGAGCAGGAGCAGCTGTACCCACCTGGGGTTAGGAACCCATAAAAGTTGTGCAGCTCCATTGACCAGGAGCTGCTGGGCTCTGAGCTGTGCTGGGGACCTGCTGTGACCCCACGTCCCCCCAGCCCTGGGAGAAGGGGGGCTGCTGGCCTCAGCAGGGCAGGGGAGGGATTTGGCTGGGTCCTCCAGCTGTTGATTGGGACTGGTCTTGGCTTGGCAGGAAAGTGGGGGGGGGACATGCAAGTAGGGGGACTTTGGTCAACCATGACAAAGAAAGATGGCTATCAGGTGGGCCTGCCGTAAAGGGCAGGTAATGGCTCGCTATCAGATGCCTTTAGGGTGACCAAATAGCAGTGTAATGGGCCCTGTGCTGGAGTGGGCTGAGGGCCCTGGGGGTGCAGATTGCAGACTGGATAAGCCACCCTGGTAGTTCAACTCCCATCCATTATTTAAATGCAAAGGTAAATGCTTTCATCTTTTCAACTGGAATGGTGCCACCAGCTCGGCCACCTCCTGAGTGTCCCATCCTGGTGGCCCACAGGCAGCAGTCCCTGGGCAGGGGACTGCCCTGGACAGCCATGGCAGAGCAGAGAGGGGAGCCATCCCCTCTGCGGGGGTGCCGCCAGCACCCCTGGGGAAGAGGTGCAAAGGCTGAGCGGCAGGGTGGCATGGGGGACGTGGGACTTTACCCCACACCCTCCTCTCTGCTCTTCCCTGCACCAGGACCCAGGTGTAGGTGCTACGGCCCCATGGCCCAGCCGTGGTAGCTTGTCAAGGGAGCTGGGCTGCCTCTTTCCAAAGGAAGAGGCTCTGTGTGTGTGCAGCGACTTCTGCAGGAGGAATTAGGACCCTCATGGCTCCTGTGAGGGCATTTCTCCTCCTGACGACTGCCTTCAGACACAGTGGACTGCCCCTCTCCCCAGCATGGGACAAGCCACTGGGGTCCCAGTGCTGATCTAGCAGAAGAAAACAGTCAAAACCCACCCATGTAAAGACTGAGCATGTGCAGCCAGCATCAACATCTGGCCACATCCTGCTGGTGGCTAACCTTGAGCCTCCGAAATGCGGGGAGTGCGTGGCTCTGTGATGGAAAGCCATGGCGTGGGGCTGCTGCAGGATCTGGCCAGAGCAGGCAGGGCTTCCCAGAGAGGAGAACAAAGCAGACAGCAGCAACTTCCATTCGAGGTTTTTTCCCTTTAATGGTTTGGTTTTTGTTTTGTACATTCGTAAAACTGTGAACAATAAATACTGTGTGATCGGCCTCCTCCTCCCACTTGCCCCCCCGGCTTTCTGCAGAGGCGAGGGAGACCATGAGCAACGTGGCGAGGGCTGCTGGCAACGGCTCCACTCGCAGGAGGTGTGCCCAGCTCACAGCGTGGGCATCACGGAGCAGGGCAGCATCCCAGCTCAGGGTGGCAGGATGGAGTCAGGGGCTGGGGAGGGAGAGGTGACTTGTGTGCAGGCAATATCTCAGCTAAAAAGGGGTGAAAGGCAGCACTGCCTGGTGGTCTGGGCACAGACCTTCTGCTGAAGCCCAGGGCTGCTGGTCACAGAGCTCAGCTACCCCTCTGTTGTCTTGGACCTCCAAGGTGCCCAATTTCAGATGGGGATCTGCTAAGAAAAACAGTGCGATCCTTGGGGCTGGGAGGAGATGGGGCTCCCGGATGGGCGGAGGGACCTACACGTCTTGTTGTTCCTCAGAGGAGGTAAAGGCTGGGTGGGCAGGGAAGGATGTCATGGGAAAATGGGGCTCCAACTTCTTGGCTGTGCCTGTGGGTGCCCTGCTGTGCGCTGGATGAGGGTCCTGGCATGAAAGATGCACAGAGAAGCTGGTGTGGGGGAGAGTAGGGAGCCCTGAGAGACAGGAACAGGGAGGTGCTGGCATGGGGAACAGCAGCTGCCAGGACTGTGTGAAGAGGGAGCTGGGAAGGGGCGGGTGACAGAGGGGCACAGGGTGACAGAGGGGCACAGGGTGGCAGAAGAGGCTGGAGAGAGACTGGCAGGCTGTTGGCAGTGGGTAGTGTGAGCAAGGTGCTTGGTATGGAGGCGGCTGCTGTGCTGATAGTGTTACAGCATCCAAAGATGACAGCACTATTCAAACCCAGAAAGGAAGGCCCAATGCCACCTCCTCTGGGGTCAAGGATCCTGCACCCAAACTCAGGTCTGTTCTGGTGGCATGTCATGACCTTCACTTGGGCCTTGTGGGGCCAGGGCCACGCTGGGAAGCAGCAGGACATGGCCCATCAGGAAGATCTGGACCTGGCTCAAAATGGCCATGGTGCTGAGCTGAGCATCTGTCCTTTTGACTGCCGCTCACCGCCCCATACTTTTCGAGAGAGAGAAGAGACCAATAACTCAACAGGCCTGTGTGCCCTAAGCAAAGTCCTTGAGTGAGAAATAAACCACTTTGATGAGGTGGAAGCTTTGTCCAGAGAGCAATCAGGTGAGAAGAGTCAACTCTTCCTGTTGTCTGGGTCCATTAAAGTACTTGGGAGTCCCAGGTCCTATGCACGGGCTTGCCTTCTTCAGCCACCTGCATTAGGATTGTCCACTTTGTGCCCAGAGAAGAGCCAGCTTCTAAAGTCTCCTTGCTGTGTAGGTCCTTATTTGTGGCTTTGCTTGCTGTCCTCTTTGTCCTGCCCTTCTGCCCTGCATCCCAGCTCTTCTCATTGCAAAGAACAAGCCACCAGGTCAAGTCAGTGAAGGCCCTGGGTGCTAACAGGACACCCCACCACCTCTTGAACAGGGAGTGTGGATGGGAGAGGAAAGGGTACCTGGCTTTTCCAGGCTAAGGAGAGCACATTATACCTGCCACAGTGGGAGGGAGTCCAAGAAATCCTGGCCCAAGCATGGGGACATCCTGAGCCGGAGCAGATGCTGCTCAGCAGGGTGGCAGGGGACAGGGAGGTGTGACTGCCCTGCCGTGGGTACCAGCCTGCCCAACAGAGGCAAGAGCCCCCGGTGAGCACGGGGAGAAGGTGGCCTTTTGGGAAGGCCAGCACTCATCCCACAGGCAGCAGGCACCTGCCCGGATGGGTAGCTCTCTGGTGCTCTGGCTGAGGGGTGACCGCTCAGCATCATTCCAGCTTGGGATAGGTCAAGCTTGTCCCTTCACAGTTGTTTTTAGGGTCTTTGCTTCTCGAGCAGTGGGGTACGTGGCAGCATCGTCTCACCCATTTTGCTGTCCCAAGTGTCATCATTTGGGGGATTAGGACTAGTGAGCAGGAGCTCATGGGAGCTGTACTCTGCCTTCATGAGGAATGTGCATCATGTCTGCATGGGGAGAGGCCATTGGAGCAGAGGGAGGGAAAGTCCTTTCTGTGTAAAGGCAAAAGAAGGAGCTGGACACTGGAGAACCGGTGGGCAGGAACAAGTCCCCACAGCCCAGCAGTCCCCACACGTGGCAAATGCCCTTGGCAGGAGAGCTCATGACCCAGGTGTGGAGCTGTGGCAAGGTGGCTCCCATGTTGTTTTGTCATTGTGGCTGGGAAGATGTTCTTGTCTCCACAGTGCAGAAAGTACTTGGCCTCTGGGTCAGTCCAGCTGGGCATCCCTGCTGTGACTCTCAAGCCACCATGGGGCGAAGCCACCATGTCTTTACTCCGTACAAGGTGACAGCCACAGTCTGAGAACAACCATGGCTGGACCAAAGCTTGGCCTTGCAGATACCCTGTCTGTGGTTCCTTCCCTGTCCACAGATCATGGGAGCTGGGTTGCAAAAGTCCCTGAGTGTCTCTGATGAGACAGCTGGATTAGCCTTTTACCGAAAGCTTGGTGCTTTCAGCAGTTTTCTTTTTTTACCTGCCAGTGACTTCCCTTTCGAAGGGAGCTCCAGGACCAGGGAGCTGAGGCTGTGGAGCATGCAGAGCCCAGAAGCACCGTCCTTGACACTGGGGTAGGACAGGGACTGGTTTTTTACACCTTGTGGAGTCAGCTGGGGGAGCTAGCTGGGACCCCACTCAACGTGGCCCCAGCCAGGCAGTCGTTAAGCTTTCATCCATGGGGAAGAGGGAGAGCGGAGAGGTGGGACACTAGGAAGGTGACGCATGAGGTGGTCAGTGAGATCCAGGAGCTTTCGAGCAAGGTGGACTTAGGGGTCGGCATGCAGAGGGCTGTGGACACACACTGCATCTGTCTCGCTGGGAAGGCTGCAGGAGAGGGAGCGCTGCATGGCCCGGCAGCCCAGGGGCCCATCCTCAGTGGTGACTGGGAGCTGAGGGCCCTGGGTGGTGCTGGACCTGCCATCGGAGCAGAGCAGGACACTGGAGTCTGCCTCGCACTTGGTGGTACGGCTGTAGTAGGGCTCCATCACGTGCCGGAGCTCCAGGGGCATGGTGAGCGGCAGGACCTCAGCCTTGATCACAGTGCCCAGGTGGGCCTCGGAGGAGGATGCCCGGAGGCTCTCGGAGCGGCTCATCTTGATCAGCAGGTCGATGGTTTTGTTCTCGGCCTCAAGGAGGCAGTTTGGCAGCCCCTCCCCATCTCCCACCTCCCCGGTGGCCGTACATTTGTTGAGGGCCCCTTGGTCTTTGCCATGGAGCTTCTCACTTCCCAGGTTCATGTTGCAGGGCTCCTTCTTGGCCTGCTGGACCTTCTCCAGACCTTCAGAGGATCTCTTCACCGAGAGGTCCAGAGGCCCCTCATGGGGTTTGGTGGCTTTCTCCAGTGCCTGGTGGATGTGGTAGAGCTCCCTTCGGATTTTGACCAGCTGGTCCCTCAGCTCTTTTTGCCCAGGGGTGTCCTCCTTTGCCAGATCAGACAGTTGCTTCTCCACCTCTTGGTACTCTTCTAAGGTTTTGGACAGGTCCCCAATAAGCACGGTTGTGGCCTCAGAGTCCATCATGGCGGCAAAAGTCTCTTGGGGTCTGCTCTGCTTGCAGAGACCATGGTCTAGGCCAGCACCCACAGAGGGAAGAACTTCAGTGTCATTGCCCCTCTCCGGTTCCTCAGGCTGGCCTGTGAGGACCTCCGTGTGCCAGTGGTCCAGGGCCTTGGGGATGTGGCCAGGGTTGGCCCTTGAACCACTGCAGAGAAGAAGTGGATACAATCAGTAGGGAAAGAGATAGAAAAATCCTTGGGCATATGTCCAGGGCCAGCATTACCAGATTCAGCCAGGGTTCCTCCACTGTCTGTTGCCAGCATGAGGCCCTTCCAGAGAGGACTTTGGTCTGAGCATGCAGACCCCTGGCTGGACCTGCTCCTGGAATTGTTCTCCCAGGAGGTGGATGGACCCTGACACAGGCTATTTCATGACACCCACCAAGACCAGTCTGGGGAGACGGGGGCTGGTAAATGATCCCACCTCAACTAGCCAAACCTGGATTGGATTGTCCTTCTTGGAACACTGGAGAATGTTGATGGAAATGACCATCCCACAGTCCTGAAGGCCCAGTTGGAGGGGATCTCTCCAGCCAGCCTGAGAGCAGGGAAGAAGCAGGTGGAGATGGAAAACCATGGAGAGCTTCTCCAGAGAAAGCTCCTCTGGGTGCCAAAAGCAGAGGTTTTACAGTGACATTTTTCTTGGAGCCACAGCTGGACTTGCACAACCAGGGGAGGAACTGAAATTTTGTTAAAAGGAGCTGTGCACATTTCTAGCCCCAGGTAAAAGGAAATGTTTGGAAACGTGACCCTCCCTCGGGGCTTTGAAACCAGAAGGCAAATCAAAGGAATGCAAATGTGTGTGTTTAAAAATAGGCAATGATTGTTCCAGCAGCCCTGGGATATCTGGGGACCCAAGAGGAGATTTCCTGGTGCTTGGGGAGTGCAGGTCCACACCACACAGACACCACCTCACTTCTGGCTCTGTATAAAACAGGGGAGAGTGAGGGACAACAAGTGGTGACATAGCCCAGGTGCTTGGATGCATCTGAAGGCTATTCAGGTCCTTTGTTGTTGGAGGGCAGAAAGCCCCGCTCTGAGTGGGCATTGGTACGGACCAGCAGCCTGGAGTGTGCTCAGCCCTTGGAGACTCATCTCACGGTTTACAAGCAAGTGGGGGGATCAGTAATATGATGGGGTGTGAAGATGGTGTTTAGGGCCAACCAGATATGAGGAGGAGGCAGAGAGATGACAGGCACCTTACCTGCTCTGGTAGCTGAGTTTTCCAGGCATCAGTCTTTCGGGTCCTATCAAGTCCAGACCATTGGCAGTGAACTTCCTCTTCAGAGAGCTGCCCTGAGGGCTGCTGGTCTCCAGAGAGGTCACCACCGGTAACTCTGTCTTCCGGATGCTGCTGGGGGCAAAAGCGCCATCCTTCATCCCCACCATGTTTTGGTAGATGTCAGTGACTGGCTTTTTGCGTAGGTTGTTGAGGCCCAAAGCTGGGTTGCTCTCCTCTTGGGACAGCCATTTCTCCTCTTCTTCCTGCCCCAGCATGGCAGGGTGGCTGAGCTCGGAGGCTGGCTCCTCTCTGACACCTTTGGACCAAGGAAAACTTGTCTTCAGAACTGGTACCTTCAGCAGCCCTGGTTTGGTTGGCTCACTGGGAGGTTTGGCTTGGGGCGGTGTGGGCATGACAGAGCCCACCAGCTGCTGGGCTTCTGGCTTACTGGAGGACATCTTGCTTTCAGTGGAGCTGAAGGTGTGCTCGAAAAGCAAGGGGTAGTAGAAGCGGGGAAGGAAGGCTGAGCGCTCAGGGCTCTGCAGAGGCTGGAAGTGGGAGGCATGTGGATGCATCAGCTGGGCTGTGGAGGCCAGGAAGGGCAGCTGAGCCAAGTGCGGGTGAGTTGTAGCGCTGTTGGCCATGGTGGGGCTCAGGTAGGAGAAGACACTGGGGTTTAATGGGTAATTAATACCCAGCAGTGAGAGGTTGAGGCCCTGAGGTTCGTGGTAGTCACTGTAGGCTGGAGGGGGGTAGCACGGGATGATGTTGCTGTCAGTACAAGGTGGGGAGACCTCAGATGTGTTCCTCCTTTGCCCATTTGCCACCAGCTTCCACTGCTCCATGAGGATCCCGCTGCTGGCCAGGCATTTCTTTGGCACTTTGCAATGCTTTGGCTTAGCATCTAGGTCTGGGGAGGCCATTTCCCTGCTTTTCATGACGTGGTTCTTGAGGGAGAAGACGTCTGTGATGATGAAGTCGGGCTCTACCTCCTTGCAAGGCTTTTCCCTCTTGTTCTTGAAACCAAAGACCAAAGTGTTCACTTCTGGTTCAGCTGGGTCACCTTGGCAACCTGCCTCTTCATTTTTCTCTTTCTTCTCCCCCGCATCCATCTCCCTCAACAGGCCAGCAACATCCTCCTCCTCCTCTTGGAACGGGCCACCTTCTTCACCGGCCCCTTCAGCAGGCAGAATCTCCACCCCTGACATCGGCTTGTCCTCATGGCTGTCCCTGATGGAGGTCTGCTTGATCCTAACTGACCCTCCCGACATGGCCGAGGAGTCGCAGGTCTCCTGCTCATCCCGCCGCCCGCGCAGGCGGGAGGTCTCCGTTGCATGCAGGAGTCGCAGCTCCGGGTGGAGCAGATTGCCCTTCTTGTAGGGCCAGTCGGACTCGATGAGGAGGGAGAGGGAGTTCTTGCACAGGCTGTACTTCATGTGGTTGTAGAGGTGGGACTTTTCCATGCAGGTGAAGGGGCACTGGAAACATTTGTAGTTGTATGGCTTGCCCCATGGCCTTGGGATGTAGTGAGGCTTTTTTGGCTTCCTCTCCTTGTGCTTGTAGACCGAGGTCAGCTTGCAGCCCACGTCGTCCTTGGACATGGTGGCAGGTGCCTGGAGATGGCTCCTTGTGGGAACAGAGGGGCACAGCACGTGAATCTTCCCACACCTCCCTGGGAACCGCTGTGTGCCCTGGAAGAAGGACAGCATGGAGCTGGTGAGCTGTGCCTGCAGCTCCCTGGGCAAATGGCTTTGCTCTGTGGGCACCTCCTGGCCCCCGGGGAGTGGAGCTGCTGGGACCTTGGTCTGGAGCTCCCATGTTTGGGATTTAAACCCAGGCCAGTGATGGAATTTTTGCCCAAACCCTATTGGTGTGCCCATACATGCTGGCCCCATTATTAACCCTCTTTTGTCAAACCACCTCAGAGGAAAACAAACACTATTAAAGGCGTTGAAGCTAAACCACCTCAAGCTGACATTGAAGCGCCCAGGCGACCTGCCTGCCCAGCTGGAGCCTCCCTGGGGCAGCCCCAGCCCAGCCCAGGGATGATTTCCCTGCTGAGGGCAGGAGATGAAAGAGAAACCGCAGCCCTGAACGCTGTGCTGGGCACGGAGCTGAGCGGCTTTGCCGCCTCCTGGGGTGCTGCAGTGCCAGAGCCGACTGAGATGTTCCAAAGCTCATGCACCAAAGCTGGTGCAGAGCTGGACTAAATGCAGATACCTGCAACCCTGCACATGAACGTGCAATCGTGGTGCAAAGAGGACAGTCAGATGGACAGACAGGATGGGGAGAGGCTGCAGACCGACTGCCTTTAACCTGGCATTGCTGCTGGAAAGGTGGTCCTGCCTCCCTGGCTGCATGGGACTGACCCTGTCCTCTGCCAGGACAGGGGTAATCTGGCCTGGAAAAACAATCCAGGCTAAAACACACCTCCCCACTTCCAGGTGTCTTCCCCAAGATCAAAATGTCTGGGAAACGTCCCCCGCAGCCCCCCGACGCAGGGCTGGCCCTTGTGTGCTTCCCACCGCAGCCTCCCTGGGGACAGTGGGGTCGCACCTGTCCTGTAGCCTGTCACCCTGCCTGCCCCGGGAGTGGGCAAGTGAGCACAGCACCCCGACTCCTTGCCTCCCAGAGGAGCCAGATCTGCAGAGGCTCCACGCTGATGAAATTGGGCTCCTCCACAGATGGCCAAGCAGCAATCTCCTGCAGTCACAAGGCACCCGACACCAATGCACACGCCTGCGTCAGCCCCTCCAGACGCCGCTTTGCCCTGGAGGGACTTGCCGGCTTCCCCATCAGAACAAAACCGTGCATTTCTCCTGGGGAGGGTAGCAAATTTGAGGGCTCATTTGGCGTGGGTGGGGCTCATTTCTCAAGGGCCAAATCCTTCCCCTGTGCGGCAGGTCCTGGGGCAGAACTCTGCCCTGGGAGACCTCGCAGCCAGGCTAGTGTGGGGATGCACAGCCTGGGAAGGAGAAGGAAGCAGCAGCATCTCCAGATTGCCACCGATGTGGCAACTGGAGCCACTTGGGAAAACAATCTGCTCCCCCCGGCTTTTGGGGAGAAGGAGACGAGTTTTGCAGGATGGGAAGGGAAAGAGCGCGTCTCTGTGCACTGGGGCACACTGCAGCTTTGGGCAGCCAGGACCAGGAGCTGCCCAGGGGCAGGTCCAGGCAGTGGCTCAAGGAGCTGACAGCCCCTGCAACAGGCATTGCTCCCCACCGGACCGGAGCCTGCCCAGCCCAGCCCAGTCGTAGCCGGCATCCTTCTGCACATGGCCTGGGCGGGCTTCCCTGTGGGGCTGGGGGGGAGCACTGCAGCTCCTGGCGGGGGGACGGGCACAGTAGGGCCAAAGAGCTGGGATCAGAGTGGGATGGGCAGGGAAGGGGCTCGGGTGGCAGCAGCACCACACCAGGAGGCAGGTTGCCATGTGGCCCTACGATGCTCCCCACCTCCTGGGGCTGGGTTGCATGCCTGCTGCAGATGGCTCCCCTCGGTGAGCCCACATCCTTGGGGCTGGCTTCTCACCTGAGCCCCATGCTTCCTCCCCTGAGCACCCCGCTCCAAGTACACATCACTGATCTGGCCGCAGCCTGAAATACCACGTGCCCGGCAGGAGCGGTGGCCCTGGGGACAGTACTGCCAGCCCCATGCCCAGGTGGTGGCTGTGCTGGGCTGAAAGATGCTCCATGCTCTGCTACCCACTCTCCTCACCACTGGCACCAAGGGGCAGCACCTTCCTCTGGGAGCACGGTGAGAGCATTTGCGTGACAGGAGAGGGAATTACCTGCGTAGGACCCTTTCCACTTTCTTCCTGAGGTTTGTTGTCAAACAGCAGAGAGTATCTCCTGCCTGCGATGGGGACAGGGAACAAGCCATGCTGTGGCTTCCCCAGTGAGGCACAGGAGCCTGCAGGGCAGGCTGAACTGCAGGCAGGGTTTGGGGACAGCCCTCTGCATACCCACGTGTCAGTTGAGCTGGAAGCTGACCCTGCCACTAAGATCTGGTCTTGCAGAAAATAGGCAAAAACATCCCCTTGTAATGAACCCCTGTCCCCTGGGATTTTGAGGGGAGCTCCAGGGGTGCAGACCTGACCTGTAGCAGCCAAGGCTGATTTCTCCCATCGCAGTGGGATGCGCAGGCAGAGCTTGGGGGCCCCTGCCTGCAGGTTCACCGCAGCGAGCGACAGCCTGCCTGCCTGCCCAGAGGGACACGCTTGTCCTTGAGCCCTCAGACACTTCCTGCGTGCGTCACGCCTGTGAGCCGTGAGAGCTCTGCACACCCGCTGCGATGCTCAGGGGAGCAGAAGGGATGCAGCAGCAGCTCTGCAGGATGGGGTCCCTCTGAGCATCGCTCCCTGGCTCCAGCCACTGAGCCTGGGGTGCCCCAAGCATCCTGGATGTTGCTGTGCCCTGGTCTCCTGCCCTATCTCCCTGTACACCCACCCTGCTAGAGGGCAAGGAACACGGAGCAGCTGAGCGCAGAGCCGGGTGCCTTGGCCCGGCTGCAATGCACGCCGCCGGTTTGCAGGTCAGTTGAACAAACATTTGCTGTTTATATGCCAGAGGAAGATTAAATCTTTGCTGGGAGACTGGAACTGGTTGTTCCATTCCTGCACACCTGATCCTCCTCCTCCAATGCTGCTGTGAAAGCTGTTTGTTGCCCGGTGGTGCGGGAGACGGCAGGGAGCCGTCCCGCTCGGGGACAGGCAGCTTGACTGCTTCCACCTTCCTAACGCTGCAGAGAGGAACAGCAAGGGAGGAGAAGAGGAAAGAGCAAAGAAAAAGAAGGGGAGAGGGTGAGAAAGTGCCCCGTGTGTGAGCCAGGCAGGCTCTAGCAGAGCGGAGGCATCCCCAGGGCCGGATCAGGCCCTGCGGAGCTGGGAGACAGGCGTTGCGGCTCCTGGTTGCTGAGCAGTTCCCGCACCAGCAGATCTTCGTGGTCTGCTGAGTCTCTCTCTGCCACAACACATTATTTCCAGTGGGCTGTCAGCTGCGGCGGTGGGGGCCGTGCCTGGGGGCAGCGCGCAGCGGGGACCGCGCACCTGTGCCTGGGAATTGCAGCATCCCTGCTCTCCTCCCCAGGACTGCTGAGGGGAGGGAGGGCATGGTCAGATGGAGGGAGTGGAGCGGCAAGGGGAGAAGAAAGAGAGGGAGAGACAAAGGGAAGGAAGAAGGGAGAGATGCCCAGGAATGAGATCTACAGTCCCCGGTGCTCCAGTGTGTAAAACAACCCCCAGTCCCAGCCTGAACTCCAGACACAGGGATGCAGGGAAGTACATGCAACCATCGGGGCAGCTGAACCGGATCACATCAAGAGTCCATCTAGCTCCATGTCTCTAATCAAAAGCAGATGCCCAGGATGTAGGCCAAGCATCTGTGGTACTGCTCCAATTTTCCTAACCCCTCAGCCATCACAGCGCATCCCTACAGCAGACTGGGTGCTGCTGCATGCAGCACATGTCAGTGGCCCTTCCTACCGTGAATCTACCTGGGCTTCTCTTGAAGCTGTGGAAATGTTTAGTCCCCAAAGCATCCTGCAGCAGGGAGTTCCCGGCACACTTCGCAGAGCTTCTTCCTTTGGCTTCCCAAGCCTGCTGGTCCCCACAAGTTCTTTTGATGTCCCCCCACTCTTTGGCTGGTGGAGGCAGCAACCATGGTCCCTGTCCGCCCTCCAGCCACATGGTTCATCATCACACCCCTGCTTCACTGTCTCCTTTCCAGGCTGAAGGCCAAACCCTTCCAGACCTCTTCCCCTTCCCTAAGCCTCCTCCCAGCCTGCAGCAGCTCTTTGCAGGTGGGGGCTCGGGCTGCCAGGTTTCCTCTATCAATACAAACCAGCACTGCAGCCCTCTCCCTCCATACATAGGCATAGCTGTGCCCACCGCTTAGGGGAGGGAGAGACAAAAAGACTCTGTCGAAGTGCAGCAGTCTGGTTCAAAGACAGGTCTTCTGCAGACTGTACGCCCATCAGAGGAGCTCTGCCGCTGTGAACTTTTCCTGATATCAGCTTTTTCAGACCCCCAAGAGCTTTTCTGGCTGGAACAAAGACCCCATCTCTCAAAATGATGTCCTCCTTTCTTTGCCGCTGTCCTCTGAGTCCTTCAACGCTGCGTGTAGGCTGCCAGGGACCCACAATGCTCCCATGGAAATTGGCTGCCCTCAACCTTTCCCAGATGGCCGTAGGACATGGCATGGAGGAAGGGGCTCAAGAAAGCCGCTGAAGTTCTCCACTCAGTGATGCTGGGATGAACCTCCTGCATCGCACTTCGTCCTGCAGCTGTGGGTTCCTGTGGTCTCTCATGAGCTGGTCCTACCCTGCACATGTGGGAATTCATTTGCGGTCCCCTGCACACCCAGCACAAAATGCAGGGACAACTATTCCCTGTCCCTATGTCCACCCAGCTGCTTCCTTCTGGGCTGTCCAGGTAGCTCATGCTCTTGGGGCTCAGCATCATGTCAATCTGTATGGTCCCAGCATTGCTATTTGTCAGCAGCAATTGCCATCCCAGGGAGCGTGCTGCCCTGATGACTGTGCTAGCCAGGATGGTACAGTGGGGACCAGGGGGAGGGTGGCTTTTCTATGGGATCTCACACTAACCCCACAAACCATCCCTTTCCTGCCATTACCCAGACTGTCCTGTTCTGATGCTTCCTGTGGGGTTTTATCCTTTTTTGGCCAGTGCTGAGGCTGGAGCAGCCAGATAGGCATCGCAGGGAGGGGAGCGGGTGGCAGCGGGGAGCCACTGATCAATGCAAACCACTTTCCCTACGCTACATGCTTTTGCTGCAGGGGCTGCTTGGCTATTAGTGAATATCGGGTCCCTTTTCGTTTTCATAGCCTGGGGTTGTGTGATTTAAGCTTTTAAGCATTTATTGAAGGCTGGGACGAGGGCAATTGGCCATGGCAAAGCAGCAGGCACTTGGCAAGAGGAGGAAAACCTGGGCTGGTGAGGCCTGGGAGCTCTGCACCTCCCAAACCTCACCCCATACAGCAGCTGTGTGCTGTACAAGAGTGACTCTGTGAGGCTGTCCTGCTACGTCCACCTTTGGGGGTCCCTACATCAGCAGCTTTGAACTATTCCCATCTCAAAGTGTGCCTTCCTCTGGCTTGGTCTCTATTGCTGCACCAAAATCTCACCTCTTCCCAGAGCCACATAATGTCTTCAGAAAGGCCTGGCGTTTCCCATCTGCCCCCAACTGCCAATCCTTCCATGTTTGCCTACCTACCACATCTTTGCCTGTGAGGCCCAGAGGCTATGACCCATGTCCCGTAGCTCAGTGTGACTCTGCTGCCGGGAGGGTTCTTCATCACCAGTTGCACATCTCCACGTGTGGGGTCACCAAACCATGTGCTTCACATCCCGGGGGTAAGCCAAAGTCAGAGTCATGGTCTAAAAATCTGATAGCATTTGGATTCCCAACCTTTAGTTTTCCAGCATTTGGACGGATCTGGAGTTTCGGGTTGGAAAAGCTCACGTTCCCTTCCCAGGCAGCTTTTGGTGAGGGCCACCTGCAGAACAAAGCCAGTCTGTAGCCCTTCCCAAACACCAGCCCAGACATGAGGTGGCTGTCTGGGATCACCTGCCCAGCCTTGGTGTGTCCTTCAGGCCAGATGATGAACCCACTCCCTGCTGTGTGCCAGAGCCACAGCACCTTCACGTGTACAAGTCTTCCCTAATTTTGTGTCAAAATCTTCCTTCTGTGCACTTGTTCAAGAGGTGTTCTATGTCTCTGACCTCTCTTGAGCTCCTCTGCTTCTAGCCTCCATCCCAAAAAAGCAGCTGTCTCTCCCTGAATCTCAGTTAGCCTGAAGACTCCCTGGGGCAACACCAGCATCCTATGAAAAGCACACGTGGTGGCAAGCGTTCAACAAAGTGACAATGGGTTGGAAGTCATTGTCTTCTGCCTGTGACACACACAACACAACTCACAGCCTTCTTGAGAGATGAGATCAGGCCGTCACAGCCTCCAGGCTACTCTCCAGAGATGTGAGGGTCCTTCACCGCAAAAGGCTTTCCTACCACAGCCTTTCCTGCCGCAAGCCCTTCAGGGGAAGAGATGTACATCTCCTGGTGAGGAGATGTAAGACTGTCTCTCCACATTATATCAACCACCCGCACAAGCTTGTGCCTGAGCCCCACTACAAGAGTTTCCTACGCCTTCCTCCACCTCCACTTCTACCTGCTAATGGAGCCCCAGGAGACCACAGGCTCCCAGCCGTGGAGTCAGTGGCTCAATGGCAAACAGACCGCCAAATCTGTGAAGCCATCAGTCTCCAAATGAAAATGTGCAGCTGGATAGAGAGGAAAGTGACCGTGTGCAAGCTAGGAGGGTCAGCAGTGTGGCTGGCACCCAAAGGTATGCAGAGGAGATGGTGTCCAAGGCTGGCATGGTGAGCAGGGGAAGAGGATGAACGTCTGGAGAGAAATGGGGGATGCTTGAGAAGTGCATGCAGCTGGAATAGGAAGGTACAGTCCAGCTCTCCTGCGTGGTAAAGTTTGTGTCATGCCTGTGATGTGCAGGGCTCCTGGAGGTCCAAATGGCACCGCAGCGTTACCTTCCCTGTTCCCAGGGGCTGGAAGGGTGCTTGATGTAGTCACCTTCATGCTGGACATGATATGCTGCTTATGAAAAATTTCCATAACTTCTTCCAGTTTCTATGACCTCTGAAGTTTCTTCCCCACTCACAGGTTTCTCCTTCTCTTGCTGGTCTGACAGCCCGGGATGGCATCCCACTGCCTGTGACCACTGCCCTGGGAGATGCCCTCTCAGCCTTCCACTGGGCAGAACTTTGGGGATGGTGGCACATCTCCAGAAGCCCCTTCCTCCTGGTCACCCGGGCCCATCCCCTCCCGTGTGCTGCAGCACACAGGCAGTAGTCTGAGCCGGCCAATGTGGGGCTCAGCTTTGCACTGCTTCCCAAAATCCACTTCTTCCTCCCACCACAGACCAAGCCACGTGAGCGTCCTCCATGTGGACACAGCCATTAGGTCATCTCTTCTGCCCTGTTGCAAGTACAGGTTCCCAGGCTGGGTATGGCCACAGTGCACTCTGTCACCTCCCCTGCAAAGCAATGAGTTCTGTTGCACAACGAGGTGCATTTTGACACCCCTTGTCCCACCAGAAGGCTCCATGACTTTCCCAAACCTCTGCAGTCAAGTTCCTCAGCACCAATACTTTAAAACATTCTCCTCCTTTTCACTTTCCATTTATCCTTGGACAGTTCACACTCCTTAACTGTGCTGGGGATGGGAATGATAGGAAAGGAAGGAAGAGCTCTTATCATGTCTCCTAAGACACCCCAAAGGTGGCCAAAGGTCCCTGTCTTGATATAACCTTTCTCACATCCTGAGCTCTCTCCCACGACATACCTGCTGCGCTTGTACTAGCTGCTCACATGTCTTGCTCCACTGAATCAGTCTCCATTTTGCAACAAGAAAATTCACCTTATTCCAGTTCAAATCCACCTGATTTCCTTTGAGGACAGGGCCAGAGAGCCTTCACTCCTCCTCTGCCTGCCCACCTCCTCCCTTGCAGTCCAACCCTCTTCTGCTCCTGTTGTGTGTCCACTGCAGTATCGTCAGTTGCCTCATTGCCTGTGCTACAGGAGAGGATGTCCTCATATGGACATCGCAAGTACTTCCCTCCACCTTCCCTGTCCATGTCTTCGTGTGCCCATTCAGTGCATCCTGCTTTCTTCAGGGTCTTTCCCATCCTCTCCTCTCTTGGTCCAGCTCTCAGAAGACAACATTCTGGCTCTGCTCATGTGATGGATTTGGCTCCTTTCCTGCAAAGCTGCCTTTTAGCCAGTTGGCCCTGGATGTGTCCTGCTTCACAGGGTTACTCCATCCCAGATGCAGGACTTTGCACTTTGCTTTGCTGGTCTCCGGTGGGTCACTGCCAGCCCATTTCTCCAGCCAGGAGCTGCACTTCACATTGCTCAGCACAACCCATTGAGCCTGGCAGTCCAGCCAGCTTTTGACCCACCTTGTCCTTATGTTTCCACTTTGGCCATGAGGATACTGCAGGAGACCGTGTCAAGGGTCCTGCTAAGGTCACATAAACAATATCCCTTTCCCTCCCCTTATCCAGGCAGCCAGTCGTCTTCTCACAGAAGGCAGTCATGCTGCTCCAGCATGATTTGCCCCTGGTAAACTCACCCTGGCACCTTCTCATCATTCTCAAGGCTGGAAAGGACTTTGAGGACTTGCTTCACAGCCCTCCCAGAGACTGAGATGAGGCTGGCCCACCCTGGGTGCTCCCTGATGGGTCTGAGCTGCTTGTGCTGCAGGGTACCTCAAGCCAGGGGCCATCGCGTCCCTGCAGGGACCTCTGCATATCTCAGCAGAGCGTGGGATGGAGCAAGCAGTGCCTGGGGGATTGCTTGGCTGTCCGACAGCTGACCCTCTTGAGAGTTTCTGAGATGGGTCAGCATCCCCGGGGGCTTCCCAAGCAGAGCCCTGCCAGTGGCAGCCACCCAGCCCTCATTTGGGATCGCCCCATGCAGCCAAAGAGCCTTCCTCAGCGCATCCCCGGGACACGGACCTGCTAGCAGACACACTGATTCACTCCCTCCCTCCTGCTGGACCTTCCTGCCAGCCTGGAAGGGCAGGGGTGGGCAGGGGAGGGCAGGGCAGGAGAGGGGACCGCAGGTTGTGGGGGACAGACCTTGGCACAGACAGAGTACACCCCTCCTTCTTCCTGGCTGGGATCCTGACTCTCCCAGGGCAATGCCTAAAAGATCCCCCCTCTCCTAGGTTAGAGGACAGGTCTCTTTTTAGCCAAAACATGGCCAAGATGGGGCAGTGACTTCAACCACCCCTAGAAAAGGGGGCTGTTGCAATGCTGTGCCCACACCCGGGAGGATCCGGGCTCGTCCCTGCTCCTGCCTGCCAGCTCCTGGCACTGGCTCCAGCCAGCGATTTTAGGATGCAGCCATGAGGAAGATGTTTAAATCACAACAAGGTCTAACCAGCCACCAAGTAACTGCCACCTGCAAAGAAATGAGTATATTTAAGGTAAAAGTTGATAAACTAAACTGGGGGGGGGGTTGATGCACCAACCCGGCAGCAGTGCATGCAGTACAGACGGTGGCACCGGTGCAGTTTGGTGACCATGTCCATGAAATCCAGCCTGTTGTAAAACCCATTTCAAAATGGCCCCAGTTAGGAACCTCCCCTGCTTCTCCCTCTCCATCCTTACATAAGCAGCAGCAACTCCACCTGCTAAATAAAAAAACTAAAGGGGAAATGGTTTGATGCTGGTTGGGAGAGCGTGGGAACAGCGGGGAAATTGCAGGGTGGGAGAGATGGTTGGGATCAACTCCAGTGAAGGTGCAGGAGCTGAACCAGCCAGAAGCCCTCTTGCAGGGATGGGACCACCCTGGCTCTGGGCCAGTGGGCAGGGACACCTGCAAAGTCTGCAGGAGAGAAACTCTGTTTTTTTTCCTGGGGGATAGCACTCTCCAGCAGAGAGGAGGGAAGCCGGAGGGACACGGTCCTGGGAGGAGGCTGGCCAGCCAGGACCTCGAGCATACCAGGCAGCACTCTTTTTGCAGCCGCTTTGCAGGCAGATTTCCCCCCCGCCCCAAACACGTATTTAGTCTCAGGCAGGAACATTTGCGATGCTGCCGGCTCACCTGCAGGCAGTGGACACCTCTCTGCCTTCTGCCTGTTTCTTGATAAGGGTATATGGTTGGTGGTTTTTTTTTTTTTAAATGTAGATCAAGGCAGCTCCCAGGATGCTGCTGCCTGGTAGTCTTGCTCCCTGTGTTTCCAGCTCCTTCCCCCCGCCTAAAAAGGGTAGAGCAGTGTTTGGGCTGCAGCACAGGGACGGGAGCCGAGGGATGTCTCTGAGATGCTGAGCGGGCAGGTAGCGCTTGGCCACGAAATCACCCAGCGAGGTCTGTACTGGCCAAGGAATGACCAGGAGGAGTAATAACGGCCTGAGGCAAAGCCACGGGGACTTTACGCAGGGATGTTATTAGCTGGTGCATAAAGTGGGGAAGGCAGCTCTTTAACCTGTGCTGTGCCGCAGGACCACGCGAAATGGCTGTGCAGCCACGTTCTGCAAGTCCTGGGCTGCCCGGCACCACGCGTCAGCAGCACCGGCGGGTGCTGGGCCAGCGATGTCAGGAGCAGCCGCTGTGAAAGTCCCTGAGATGCCTGTGGAGGAAGGGGGGGTGACTTTCTGCCCCCCCCCCCTTCAAACCTGGGTGCCCCCCAAACTGCCCGTGGGTCAGGCAGGGCTCTTGAAATGCCTGGGGGCCTCCAGGAAAGGGTGAGAAGACCCAAGGGGATGAAGGGGTGACACATCCACAACCTCCAATCCCAGATTTTCATAGGGGGGAGCCCAAATCCTCCTCATGGAGGTGGGTGAGCAGGATGGGGTAAGAGCGGGGCGACCCCATGCAGCCGTGCAGGCAGCGCCCGACAGATGCCCAAAACCTCTCTCCATCCAGGTCCCAGGATTTGCCACCACCATGATACACATCTGGGACTTACTGACCTGATTTCCTTGCCCTTATTTTTAAGAAGGCTCTGACTGCTGTGAACTGTTCCCTGTTACGTGACCTCTTGATTTAATTGCCAAAATTATTGTAAACACACATTCTGTAGTGTGAGGAGGTATATTCCTAGTCAACACCATTAAGCATTTCGGTAACTAACCTCCTCCAACAATTCAGCAGCTCAGTTTAGTTTTCGCTTCCATTAAGAAGGATTTAGAAGAAAAAAAATTATGGATAATATTGTCTTACTGTTAAATTTCACCCTTCCCCTTTGTTTGAATTTCTTTTTTGCAATTGCAAATACTTATCACATCTCCAAGCCTGCAGAAAACCATTGCTCTTCTTGATTATTATACGAACATGGAGAGGTTAATACGTTAAAATTAATCTGTGCTCTGTGCCCGCCCAGGCTGTTTCCTGACACATTGCTTCATTTTTCAGTGGGAAGAAAAGTCAGACCTCTGCAACCCACCACACGGTCGCAGGGAAACCATCCAAAAACCCACCACAAACTTTCTATTGTCAGAGACTCGCGTGAGCAAATTCCCAGCGAAGGCAATCGGACGTGTCATTAGGAGAGCAACCCAAGCAGAAAGGCCCCATATGACCTCCCTGGTGCCGAGCGCCTTTAATAAGAAGGAGTTACAAGGCTTGCAAAGAGACTTGGCGACTTGGATCAAAGAGCATCACTTGGAAGTGATCGCGTCCCTGCACCCAGCGGTTTCTCTGCCCGTTCCCACAGTTTGCACATCCCCTATCCAGGTACCGGCTCCTGTCTCCCGGCTGAGCCCCTGCCTGTGGCATGGCACTGGGCTTGCCCGGGCACCATAAGATGGCTGGGCTTTTTCTGGGGGGGAGAGTGCAAAACTGATGGGAGAAGGCAGCTTTTAACAGGGGTAATGTTTCCCCCATCCAGGTCCTTGGTGGGTTTTGGTGCCCTGCCCGGACCTGCAGGGAGACCCTCAGCCGCCCCCAGCGCCTTCCCCCCTGCCCACCCCATCCAGCCCCGAAACAGATTGAAATGTCAGGACTTACAGCTCGGCCCCCTTTCCTGTCCCAGCTGGGTCCCTGCTCGGGGCCGGGAGGCTGCAGGGAGGATGGGGGAGCGGGGTGAGGGCTGTCCCCCCGGGCTGGGACCCAGCGTTCCCAAACCCCGCCGAGGCGGGGGGCAGGTGACTTCCAAAGCCGCTCCTGAGCGTTTATAGGGTTGTTTGCAGGAAACATCAAACTCGGGAAGAGAAGAGCCAACCCAGGAGTCATTCCCCCCCCTCGCGGTCCCTCCCCACCCTCTTGCTTGGTCTCATTTGTACCGATTTGCCCCGCAGGCTTCTCGCTGATTTGCCATGTCCCTGGCAGGGCTTCTACCGGGGAGGGGGAGCAGGAGCCAGACGGGGAGCGGATGGGGGGGAGCCAGCCATGGGGAGGGTGATGGGGAGAAGGATAGGCCAACAGGAGCCTGGCTTGCCAAAAGCAGTTCAGACCTAGAAAAAGCTTTAATGTGCACAGACGGAGCAGGCTGGGAGCAAAACCAGCTGGGCTGGAGGAGAACGTGCTCAGCAAGAGGCTGGTTTGGGGCTGGGTGCGTGCATGGCTCGGGGCTGGCTCCTTGCTCCAGCCCTCTGCCCCCAGCAGGGAGGCAGAGGTGGGAGGGGGAGGTTAGACGTGAAAATTCCCCTCCAACTTTTCCTATTGACGAGTGACGGGCAGGATGCCAGCCTGGTTTTCTCCGGCATTAATCATTTACCTGCTCCAGCCGCCACCCTTGCCCTGACAGCTCCTGCACCACATCTCCAGCGCAAGATGCCCCCCTCTTTGCATGACGTCATGGGCACCTTGAGCTGGGACAGCCCCGCCATCGTCCCTACCCCATGCCCACCCTGGAGCTCATTCCATCATCCTCACCCCATGCCCGTGCTGGAGCTCGTGCCCTGAGATCCCTGTGTGGGGCTGAGCACCATCATCTGTGGAGAGAGAAGAAGCTTCCGATGGGGGTGATTCAGACCTCGGGTGCCCCTGTCTCCTCCCCTTGCAGGTCCCTTTCTCCTACAATAGTGAGCCCCAGGCCACCCGGTTCTGGTATCTGGTACCCACCTAAGCATTGGCCCTGGCTGGAAGGACCAGGGGCAGCTGTAGCCTTGAAACCCCTTGCAAGATGCTGCATCCAACCAAGACATCCGCGTCAGGCTGACCCTGCATGGCATTGTTTAATGCAATTCCTTAAAATTGGACTCTCCCCAAACTGCCTGATGCTCTGGCCCAGCTCATCTCTTTGGGGCCAAGCGTCCCCCCTCGCTGTTGACCCACCGGCTCCCTGTTGCCTGGCTGAATCCTTGGTTTAGTATTTTACAGGACTCTGGTGCCAGCGCCAAAGTCCGGGATCTGGCACCGGGCATGGCAGTGCGGGGACCCTAAGACCTGTCTCCGGTGCCCCCCTCGGCTCTGCACCCCCTGTGCCACGCGGGGGGGCCCTGGCTTTGCTCTTGTCCCCAAGCCATGGTGGGGACGCAGCCCTTCCCGGGCGCATTGCAGGCAGCCAGTCCCAATCTGCCGTGGCGCAGGGCCACCTGTGCTGGCTGCCCATGCCATCTGTGAGGGGGGAGGTCGGGGGGAGCCGGCTGCCATCCCCCCTGCCTGGGTCAGCGAGCAGGGGGACAGCCGGGGGTGGGGGGGGCACGCCTGACTCGCTCCATCCCAGGGTGCTGGCACTGCCACCCGCACCCGGCGGGAGGAAGAGAAGGGGATGGCGGCAGCCCCCTCAGGTTTCTTCTGAGGTCTGTTCCACCCTAACCCTTCGGTGGGGTGCCTGGGGGGGGACGGGACAGGCTGCACCCCTGTGCCCCTGGATGGCTGCAGCACCACACTCCCTACTGCCTCTGCGTGTCCCCTTGTGCACGGGAGCAGGGCTGGACCCCGGCTGAGGTGTGTCTTTGGGGGGTCTCTCGGATCCAGACCCCCCCATGCTGTGCACATGGCTGAGCGGGGGGGGGGTCCCATCCCCTCCAGCCCGGGACTGCCCCGGCTCTGGCAGAGGGGTGTCCCAAGGGGTGCAGCCCCAAGCAGCCCCAGGAGCCTGCCGGTGGCAGCCGCCATCCCCTCACCCCTCTCTGCTTAGCTCCGGGGGCATCCTGAGAGCTCCCGGCCGCAGCCAGAGCCCACCGTGTGTCTGGAGCTGTACAACTGCCGGAGCTGGGCACTGGCAGGTTCATTCCAGGAATCCCCACGGACGCTGCGGCAATCGCTGTCCTGCTTGCAGGGGATGTCGTCCTTTGATGAGATGATAACGGAGCCTGCCCTGCGCCTTCCTACAGGTAGCCGGAAAGTTTTATTCATCACCGGCTGCTGGAAAGGTCACGGCATCCTCCTCCCCCTTCTATTTCTGGCCCATGCCCTTTCGCCATCAGAGCAGGGAAGCGCTCCCGTCCGCTGGACCCCGGACAAGCCATCTCAGTATGGCCGCAGCCCTGATGCCTCGACCCTGGAGGCGTGTGGGAGGGCTGCGGGGAGGATGCTTTCTGGCTGCCCCCACACTGCCCACACCGGCTGGGCTCTTTACAGACCAGAAAAACTGCTGTGGGGCGATGAGAGCTGTGTGCAGGCTTGGTGCCTTCAGCTCCAGCCCCAGCACAGGGAAATAATGGGAATTTTGGGATGCAGACAGCGCACGTGATGCTGCTGGAGTCTCCTTGCTGCAAAACCCCCGGGAGAGGGGTCTGGCCCTGGGTGTCACAGGCACAGATGTCCTCCCAAGGTAATGGGGCTGAAGCAGCCTGTGCTGTGCCTGGTGTGGTGTGATAGGGGTGCGGTGGGGACCGTGGGTCTAGAGGGACCCCGGGAAGCACCAAGCCCTCGCCCAGGGGATCGGTCCTTCAGCACACACACACTGGCAGGCAGGCAGCTGCCAAGGGCTCTCGGCATCCCTGCACAGGCTGGGCTGGTGCTGGTGATGAGAGGGAGAGTCACGGGAGCACTGGCGAAGCATAGGCTGTGGGACGCTCGTGGGTCTTATTGGTACCACCCAAAAACGGGGAGCAAAAAGGGAACACCCCTCACAGACAACAGGAGACAGAGAAAGGGGATTCGCCCTAAAAATTGCCCTTTGCCCAAACCCTGCAGGTTTTTTCCTAATTCTGGGAAATACCCAAACCTTCATCTGAGCTCTTCTCTCCTGGGGGGCCAGGCAGGACCAGCCCGGGGACCTACTGGGCTTCCCAAACGCAGTGGCCTGGGATCACCCCGGACCCAGCTCTGTGTGCATAGATCAACTTGCAACTGTATGAGGAGCCCCGGAGACCCTTTGCACCCCGGGGAGGCAGCTGCAGACCCCCATTGCTACCCACTTCATCCCGGCACATCTTGGGAGGGTTGTGAACCCAAGAAGAGCTGCAGAGGAGCCCAGCTCCCATTTCCAGCCTCCCCAGCTTGCCCAGACGGTGTTGTATCATTAGATCTGGCCTCGCTGTACAGAGCCCAGCCTTTTCCAGCTCTGGGCCAACCTGAAGAAGCTTAAGAAAAGCCCCGGGGAGCTTTTTCATGCCTCTTTGTTCGTGGAGCAAAGATATTCCCAGCCCTGAATCTATAGATTGGCCCTTAAACTAAAACAACCTCTGGGGACCAGAGAAACAAAAGTAGATTTTGGTTGTGGTTTGTTGTGTTTTGTATTTTTTTCTTTTTCTTTTCCTGTGTAGACAGCCTTTGCCCAGGAGGGGTTAGCATGAAAAATGCATGTGGGGATTGGGGGAATGGGGGAGTGTTAGGAAGAAGCTATCGATCAAGTATCTCTGAAAGCCACACAGCTGTGCCAGCCCTGCTGCCTCTGCCAGCCCTTCCCGGTGCTCCCAGTGCTGGGCTTGGTGCCCGCCCCGGGTTTGGGCTGGGGTGGCTGATGTCGTGCCCAGGAAACTGCCCCACATCCCAGAAAGGAGCCCGCGCCAGAGAGCGATTAGATGCCTCTGCAATCCCTGCCCTGTCTGCGGCTCCCTCTGGCCAGGCTTGCAGCTTGCTCCTTGTGATACGGCACGTTGGAAATGGGGTTGGTTCCTTTTCTCCCCAGATCTGACGGATGCTTCCCTCAAGCTCTGCAAGACTCTGAGGATCTATGGAACAGCAATGGCCATGCCCTCTGTGTCCATCAACCCACCCGCCAGCCCCACACCTCTGTGATTGGAAATAATAATAATTGTAAATAATAATGAGCCCAAGCCTGATGCAAACACAGATGACAGTCCAAGCGCCAAGGTGGGCAAGCAAGCCCACCTTTCGGCACAAGAAGAGCAAGCTGAGGGCATCTCCGGGTACAGCAAGCACTGGTCCTGGCAGGAGACCAGGGACACAGGTCCTGCTCTCAGCTCTGGAGCTGCACTTGGTCTGATCCCTGCAGGGCTGGTGTTCCCATACAGGCGGTACCCTCGCAGCTGCGTGGGGGCTGTAGGTGCTGCCGAGAAACCCAGGGTACGATCCCTGGTGTAGGGCAAGGCACTGCAGGGGTAAAACCTTCTGCAGATGGTGCTTATCAAGAATGGGAATATGTAGGGATAGAGCTGGCATGGATGCTTTGTGCTATTGATGTCCCCGTCACTAAAACCAACACTGCTAGCCAAAACCAGTCTGGGGGATGGGAGAAAGGGCAGGGCTGACTTTAGGCTTCAGCTTGGCCAAAAGTGCCCTGAAATTTGTCCCAGATTTGAAATTTGGGAAGGGTCGGAGAGGAGAAAAGTGGCGAGGAGAAAAGCAATGGGAGATGGGGATGATCTGATCCTATGAGGGGAAAAAAAATCCCTGACATCTTTGCTTCTCCTTCTGGCTGGGCACTAGCATACAGTTGCTGGGCACCTCCAGCTTCGCCAGCGGGCACTGGGACAGGGGCAGCCGGTGGCACCTGCTTTGCTACCCCTTCGCCTGATTTTGCTCTGCTTCCGCCATGCGTGCACCTCCTGGCCCAGGGGGTACGGCTCGGTGCCCTGCTTGTGGCTGGGATTTTTGCAGTGGGGAAGCTGAGTGCAACCAGCTTGGCAGGGGAGAGGAGGGGCCTCAAAAAAGCTGGAGGGTGGGCATTTGCAGTGCCCTCATTTCAGTGGGGCAAATCTGAGAGCATTTACCACCACGAGGGGTTTCCAAAGGTCCATCAGCTGACCCCTTCCCGGAGCCGAGGGGACACAGCCACCGGCCGGTGTCCTCTCCTCTCCCAGGGATGTGGTCCAAGCCATGGGCAGGGGACTCCCCGAGCCCCTGCCAGCTTTTCCTGCACTGCCTAATCCTGGCAATGCTGAGCTATTGAGAGCAATCAGATTTCCCCCCCCTTGCCCAGGAAAAGCTCATGGTAGCAGAGAGAGAGTTTGGACCAAATCATTGACCGCATGGCAGGTCACCCAGCACAGACCCCCAGCTCCCTGCCCATCACTGCCAAACCCTCCGGGCACATCTCTGGCCCTGTGTGTCATGGGGGCATCAGACCTTGGGTCCGTAACCCAACTTGGTCACACACAATTGCCTTCAGGATCGGCAACTCCAGCCATGCCCAGAGCCCTGGTGTCCATGGGCAGGGTGCAGGGTGCTGCCTGGTCTTCCCCCCATCCCAGTCCGGTGTGGTGGGGACGCAGCCATCGCTCTCCCACCCACGCCACCCCGCAGAGCTGGCTCTGCTCGCAGACGTGCCTCTGACTTAACGTTGCAGATTTTCTGAGTCCCCTCATTTAATTACAATCTTAATTATGATGTGTTGCTAGATTCTGATGCCCCGATGAAAAGCTGCTCCCCTGAGCTGACCCCTTTGTACATGCACAGGGGGACCACAGCGAACGCTACCACTGCACGGGGCTGACGGGCAGGACCAGGGGAAGGTGAAGTGCACAGATGGGGAAAATGAGGCACAGAACAAGGGAACAATCCTCAGCCTGGTCTCCCCCTTGCACACACAGAGCAATTTTATCATCTATGCACTCACTAGGGATGTATAAGCAGAAATGCCCCCAAACATTCATTTTAATGATTTTGTCCCTCTGTAAGTCATTTACAATTACAGCTGTCCGTTTTGCCTGGGTCCGCAACAGCTTGCCCAAGTGTCTGGGAGTTCACGGAGGTTCCCAGCCCCAAACACAGCCAGGGCTCTTCAGTCCCCACATCACTGTCACACACAGTTGATACCCCAAAGAAAACCAGAAAAAAACCCCCAACAACCCTGCTATAAACTCTGCGTGGCCACGGAGAGCACGTAGCTGTTGCTATGATTATTTTCCATTCAGCAGGACACAAACTATGTCAGGCACGAAGTCTGTTCCCCCACCGTGAGGACGGGTATATGGTATAGGGAAAGCCGCAGCAGGTGGGCTGTATAGAGCCCCCCCATACATACCCACACAGACACACGCACACACAGACACTCGCCCGGCGCGCTTTGTTTTGCGTTTTGCCGCCGCGTTGCCTCCAGCCCACGTCCCCCGTTCAGCCCCGGCTGGGAACAGTTTCCTTTGCAAAGGAGATTCCAGCACAGGAAGGTGAATGCAGCCAGGCAGGTGCTGGAGGCAGCGGGCTGAGCAAAAGTGCTTTTTAAAGTTGTTTGAGAATTCTTTTTGCTCCTTTGTAAAAGGCAAGGGGAGCCCCAATGTGGGCAGGTGGGACGGTGCCCGGGTGGGAGATGTCTCAGAGCAGCCAGGCAAGAGCCGTGCACTGCCTGCAGCCCAGGCAGACGTCGACAGCAAGAAATACGAGCGAACGAACCCGCGGCTGGTTCGGGATCCTCTGCAGCTCACAGCAGTGGTGTTTGCAGGGAGAGAGGCTGAGGCTGGGCTCTGCCTGACCCAATCTCCCACATGCCCGACCGCCATCCTGAACTCTGACTTGCACAGGCACCGCTGGCCTCGAAAAGGGTTAAAAAAGCCCCACTAATAACACTAATAACTGCCCCGTCCTTCCTGCCTGCACAACAGCCAGGCGCTGCCACTCACCGGCAGGAGCGGAGTGGGTCCCTCGCACCTTCCCCCTCCCCGGGACAGCCTCCTGGGGAAGGAGACGACGAGGACTTACCTGCACGCAGGACTCCTCTTCCCTCGCTGCGGCTCCGCTCTGCCTGATGTTCACTCTGTGAAAGTGGGAAGCGTTTTAGATCATGCAGTAGGTTATATATTGTCTGCAAGTCTGGCCCTAGGGCGTCCATCAGTTGGTCTTGCTTTGCTCCTGCCCCTATATGGAAGATGCATCACATGCTCCGCGGCTCCCAGCTATCAGCCTGGCGAAAGGGGAAAAGAAGAAGGAGAGGAGAAAGGGGGAAGAAAAAAATTAAAAGGATCTTCATCATCATGAAAGAGGCAGAGAGAATTTCTCAGTGGAAAACCCACCAGCCAGAAATCCCTGCCTGACCCGAACTTTCCCCGCTCTCCTTTTGTTATCCCTGGCTCCCAGTGGCCCCCTTTCATCTGCTGTTCAAGGCCAGCGAGATGTGAAGGCGCCTTTGCCTTGATCCTGCGCCTGCCTCACCGCCGAGCAGGTGAGGGGCTACGGCTTCGCTTCTAAATGCCGCCGTCCATCTACAGCTCTCTGAGTGCAGAATATTTATCTTTCCCCAGTAATGCCCCCGGTGCTGCCAGGCTGGGCAGGAATGGGGCGCTCCCAAGGCTTTCCAACCATCCTTCCCCAAACACGCCTGGAGACCAGGTCCTGAGGCATCAGGGCCACCGTGCTGGTGCAAAGCTTCCAAGATGGCATCTCCTGGAGTGGGGTGCTGGCCAGGAAGAACTCTGTGCAGTGCTTGGGACCGGGGCAGCCCCCTTCACCTATCCAAGGCAAAGGGGTGTAGGTGGGGAGCTGCTGGCACATAGGCGTGCATAGGTGTCCCAGCCACCACCGTGGTGGGGACTGTAAGGACAGGCAGGAGGCTGCTGCATCTACAGTCCTGCCAGCTGTCCCCAATGGTTTGAGGACATTTCCCCAGCAGGAGCAGCGAAGTTTCCTCCCTTTTCTCTATCTCCAGCCTCTCCAGCAGCTGGGGTGCACACCTAGTTGTGCAGAGCAGGGGCTGCAGATTGTGGGCAGAAATCCCTGTTTCACCACCTTCTCCACCCAATTTTACCCGGTGGCTTCTCAGCCCTTGGTACCACTGTCACCATCCCACCAGCTCCCCACAGCAAAGCACCAGTCCTGTTTCTCTGCTCACCTTCTGTGCCTCTCAGCTGGGAGCCAAGTGGGGCATATCAGTCTCCTGTTTTGGGTAGGGCATTCCCAGCTGGAGCTCCTCCAGGAAACCACACCCCAAGTGATATCTCTGGGTCAGCACAGGAATCGTCAGCCCAGCACTGTGGCTCGGCACTCCCAGCAGCCATGCGGGTGACTTGGCCTCCATGACAAGCAAGCCTGTCCTCAGAAAGGGGACACCAAGGTAATGGTGTCCCTCCGAAACCCAGAGTCTTCCCTGGAGCATGCCGTCTTCTGGTGGACTTGGTCATGTACAGCACAGGTGAATCGTTTCTCTTCCCATAATTATGGGTTCCTGTTTTTCTTATGAATATGGTGTTTCCTTTTCCAAATGTTTTTCTTTTTATTTGTATTTTGTTAAGTTTCAAAAACTAAGAATTTTTTATGAAAAACTTGTTTTGCTCCCTTCCCAAAACATCCCAGCCTGGTCTGGCTGGGCTGACAATGTGGTCACAACTTCTGAGACCCTGCCCGCAAACCTGTATCTTTTTCTGACCTGCATTTCTACCTCCTTCAAAAATATTTGGGAAAAAAAATAGCATTGTGCTACACTACTTAATTGAAACAATGCTGGAACCTTGGGTATGCTCACAGCTGAATGTGGGAGAGGGACTCTCCATTCTCCAGCTGACACAAACATGGGGAATTTGACTTTGAGGTGGCATCTAATAGGACCATCTAATTACACAGCATCTAGAACTGAGCCTCATGAGGTCGTGAGCAAAGATTTCCTTATAACCATCTTAGGAGCTGAAGGGTCAGGCTGGTAACGTGTCTGCACAGAAGGGTCTGTTTGAGCCAAAGGCATCTAGCAGGGGTTGTGTCTACTGCCTTTGGTTCATCAGAGCTGGACTGAGTTGAGGTCTTCTACCTTGGAGCTCATTCATCCATCCTGCTAAACCTCAGAGAGCTCTTCCTTAGGCAGCCCAGCCTCACCAGTTCTCATCTTTCTGAGGATCTCAGAGGGAAAGTCCTGGAGATGCCAGTGCCTGCTCTGACCATGCTTTGTCCAGATGGACCATGATTTCCCCAGAGAGCCACGTTCTCACAATATAATTGCTTCTCATGTCCCTGCATGTTCTGGAGCCTTGTGATGCCACTGTAGAGGGACCCATGGCAAGGCCAAAATGTCTGGTCTTCCCAACCCCATTTAAAATAGTTGTGTCAGAGTAAAGGATATGACCCTGGACCACCAGTCTCCAGGGACTCACTGCTGTGTGGCAGACCAGGCTGAGGGTACCAGCTGAGACCAGAACCTCCTCAGACTTTGTAAGAGCCCATAGTTCCTTCTCTCCATCAGAGGAGCACAGTCCCCTCTCGGGATCCTTTCTCACAGCCACTGCTGCTAGCTCTTGGCCTGGGAGGTCCCATCTTCTAGCGTCAGACAGCCCTACTTAGAGATGGCTTGATGGAAAGGTATAGGTGAATTATTCCAGAGACAGAGTATGTCTTTGCCTTTCTGGGGTGCTCTCATCAAGAGGGAAATGGCACTGCTCTTTTCTCCTTGGTTTCAACTGCACTTGGTCTGTTTCAGCCTCTTCTTAAGGTTGTCAGTGACTCTTTCAGCAATCTTGATCTTGCAGTTCTGATGATGGAGTTTCTTGCTGGATCCATACTTTTCTTAATATTTTGCCACACACGGAGATGCTTTGCCAGCTTTTGCACTGGGTAAGTGCCCCATCTTCCCTCCCAGGATCACCATCCTATCTGAATACAAGCCTTCATCTCATGCTCATGCCAGCTTGGCATGACCTCCCACTAAGCTAGAGGTGTCCTTGGCCAGATAAATGAGCTGCATTCAGCCTTAAAGCTCAAAGGCAACACACTTGCAGCACAAACCCTCTGTGCCTGTAACCTGCTGACCACTTTGAACCACTATGCAGCCTTCATGATGAGCTTGATGGGAGACACCATTCCTGTTGCTGAAGGACCCAGGAAAGCTGAGTCCTGGTGCAAACTCACACTTTCTCTGTGTCTTGCTGATCAGGCTCCTCTTCAACAAACTCAGCCTGCTCTGAGGGTTTGGGAACAGGAGTCAAGGGATCAAAGCAACCAGGGTAACTAATGTCCCTGCAGTTCTGTAAATCTTATGAATGGCTCATAAAGACTTTGGAAGGGGATGAGTGAGCAGACCTAGCCAGGCACTGCTGGGATGGGAACTCCACCAGGAGTTACTACAGAGAAATCATGCCCGGTTCATGAAGTCCCTCGGCTATGACTGGTCTAAAGATTGGAGAGTATCCAAGAGAGGTCTCATAAGTTTGCTCTGCTTTTGTCCTCTCCCCTGGGTTTCTACTGTTGAACACCACCCAGGGACCTTGACTAGAAGGACTTTTGGCATGACCTTGTGCAGCCACCAGGTTCTTGTGTAACTTGGGATAGGGCTCAGATGCTGAACAAGATGGGGAAGTCTCACGTCAGTTCCAGAGGGGGCCCAGGTGATAGTCTCTAGATCTAGTTCAAACTTTCTGTTTCCCTTTTGGGAAGACCTATTCCCTTGACCACCAACTTCCGCAAGTCACATGGACAATTAACAGCTGTGTGTATCTGTTTTTTGGAAGGAGTTTTTTTTTCTCTGAGGACCAAAGGCAGGACTAGTTCCCATTCCTATGGAGTCTAGCATCTGGAAGATTTTGTTCTTCTGCCCAGAGCTAAAGACTGTTTCCTCTGTTTTGCTTTGTCTGTCCAACTGAAAATCCCACCAGAAGGGTTTTGTTAAAGCCCTCAGAGTTGAATACTCTGTCTACATGTGTGTATATGGCAATGCATAAGACAGGTATGGGTAGTTGGGACCTGAGCCTCAGCCTTGCTAAGGGCCGCGGGCTTTGTTCTCAAAGGAACCAGCCTTGCCTAAGTCAGCCTTACCTTTGCAGCTGGTCTCAAGCTGGTGAGAGGAACCTCCATAAGAAATGTCAGAGTCCCACTAGGGCAGCCTGCCCCACTGCAGTGTGCAGTGCTGGGGTGGAGAGGTGGGGGGAAACCCCCTGCCAAGAGGGGGAATTGCCATATTGCTGTGTGGATCGTAGGTGATGGAAACCATCATAGGTGATGGAAACCGTCATCGGTGATGGAGGCCACCATAAGTGATGGAGAAGACAGGGAGGCCTGAAGGGGCTGTTGCTGCAAAGTCTATCAGCTTTTGCTGTGACAGAGGAACTCAAGAGGCTGGAGGCAGCTGCTCTGACAGAATGAAACTGGAGCCCATATCCCTCCCTCCTGCAATTAAAAAGGTGGAAAAGGGGAAAAGAGCAGCATCGCTGGTGACCTTTCCCTCTTGCAAATCTCAGCCCGCCTCACTTCATACACCAGCATCAGGAGCAAACAGCCGGGCTGGGACCTGGCAGACCAGTAGTGGCACAGAACTACCCAAGGAGGTTGGCCGTGTGTGTGTGTGTGTGTGCACACCAGAGTGCTTGCTTTCTTCCAGCCTGCAGGCTGCTTCGGGGAGGGGGAGCGGGAAGGGTTAGCTTGCCAGCTTCTCCCGAGGTCCACTGAGAGGTGTCTGTAGGGCTCATCTCGAAGAATGTCAGAGTGCATGTGCTCCGCGAGACGGCCTTTCAGAAGGCATCAGTCCCGCTGTCACGCAGTGGACCACAAATCGGGAGTGACAGCTGTCTCTGTGTGCACCATCCATCTGTGGCAAATGTGTCAGCTAGCTGAACACTCCCGAGGAAACTGCTACGGAGCCGGGAGAGGAGGAGGAAGAGAGAGAAAGGGGGAGTGAGAGTGAGAGAGAGGGGGGAAAAAGCAGCAGCAACAGGGGCGAAGACCAGCAACACGTTAACTCAGCAGGGCCAAGGGTCCTAAATGGTCTTGGAAGAGAGAGGCAAAGGGCCATTGTGTGGTGGGCACCTCCACTGCTCCGTAGAGATGCCCACTAAATAACAGCCCTTTGCCCTCCCAATCCAAGAACCTCAAAGCTCTCCATAAACATTAATGATGCCATAAAGCTGTCCCAAAAGGTGGTATTAGCAGTAATGGTTCAACAGTGGAGGGAGGAAGACAAATGGACTTGTCCAAGACCATAGCTGAAGGTGCAGCAGACCTGGAAAGAGGACGCAGCAGTCCCAGTGCCACCCCAGCTGCTCGCTGCTGCTCAGGGCCAAGGAACAGGCCAGCTGTAGAGGACATGGCGAGACAGTGTAGCTGTTCCCTTTTCTCCTATGGATATCATAGAATCATAGAATCATAGAATCATTTTGGTTGGACAAGACCTTCAAGATCATCGAGTCCTCTCCCCTCTTGTCCTTTCTGTCACACTGAATTCTTCATCCTGGGTGAATTTGGCGCTGATAGGAAATCGCAGTCATGGGTACTGCTACTGTCTTACCATTCTTCTGAAGCAGGTACTGTATGGTTAACAGAGAGATGTCACCACTTCCCTTGATTTTCTCCACCCATCCCATTCAGTTGTGCTTGAAGAGGTGATTTCTTGGGCTGGAAGAAACTTGGTACTTGTAGACCACTCACTCTTTAGATGATACTAAGAATGTCAGTTCACCTCACTTGGCATGCGTTTTTGATGTTTTTGCAATAATACCTATTGAGATCCTCTATCACAAATTTACCATGGGTACAAAACAACCTTAGGATTGTTGTACCAACTTTTGGGAGCTACTACTAAATTATGCATGAACTGGAGTCTTCCTAATGAAAAGCTCCTTGGAGTATTACCTATCTAATCCCAGAAACTAAGGAACTGGAAACCCCAGGCCACCAGCCATAGCTACCCCAGCAGAGACACACGTCTCGTCACCAGCTCGGCCTTGAGAACCAGCAACAATGTGAGTCTTTCTGCAGTTGAAAGGCCAGTCTTCATTTTTGGACAAAAACTATGTGTAGGCACCTTCAGGGCTGTTTGGAAGGGGGCAGAAGACTTGCCTCTTTCCAGTGGAGGTAGGAGGACAGAATTAGAAGAAGGGTGCATAGGAGATCA